>NC_086159.1:53981032-54328532 GCF_035149785.1 Candoia aspera | reverse complement strand
CTTTCAGAAGAGATTTCACTGGTCCTCTTTTGGTGCTTATAAGCCAAGAAAATCCATCCAAGTGGATTTTCAGGCAAGAGATGCCTGCCAGAGTATTGCTCTGAAATTTTAGACATTTCCTGGTAGATTGTGAGACGTAGGGACTTTTGGATAATTCCAAGTAATCCTTTACAGCAGTGTTTTTCAGCCCATGCAACTTTAAGATGTGTGGACTCCAACTCCCAGAATTCCCCGGCCAGCATGGGGAAACACTGCTTTAGAGAGTAATGAATTAGATGCTGCTTTGTGACCAGTCCTAGTTTGGTCAACTGGTTACTTGCAAGGGAGAAACTGCAGGGCAAATCTAATTACAATTGCTCTGATTTCTTCACTCTCTTTAATCCTTTACTGCTCACTCTAAAAAGTGACTATCTTATAAACAAATGACAGTAGAAATTTCAGAGAGAAATAAAGTTTCTAACAACTCCACTCCCAGCCACTTCTCTCTCTGCAGGAGCAGAATCTGCTGATCTTGTCTGGGCTTGGAACCTAAGCAGGTTGCACCCGATTAGCACATGGATGGGGAACCATGTGGGAATTTAAAGGCTGTTGGCATGAATGGGGAATAAAAAATAATTGCAGAAGGTGACAGCGGCAAATCACTTCCATAAGGCTGCTATGAATATCACATGTCTGCAGTCCAAAAGCACAGTAGGATCAGATGGTGTGCATGGGAGACCCAAAAGTGTACATCTGAGGCCCCAGGCTGTGTGCAGCCCTCAGATTGTCTCTAAAAGTCACCACTGAACTGTAATTTGTAAAGTGACAAAGTGTTGTTAAATATGAGGGGAATATAAATTTAATAAGAGCATGGTCAGAAGAAAAGAGCGTCCACTTCTAAATCCAGCTTTTTCCTCTGCTAGTATATTCTCTATGTCTGGCAAGTCCTGAAACTTTATGGATATATATTGTTGGTAATGCTGAGCAGAGCGATTGAGTGGTTGAATTAATGGTAAAAGAATATGTTTTACAGTCACAGGGTAGTGAAAAATTCTGGGCGGAAATAATCTAATGATACAGAAATCACAGTATTATTAGAAGAAGAAAGCATTCAAGCCCATACGAGCTACAGGACTTCTGCTCCTAGAAGCCAGTAGTCAGTGGCAGATCTCCATAAACTTTGGTGATTGTTGGATGAGCTCTCCAGAAAAGTTTATTTTCAGATGTTATTAAACAGTGGTGGTAGAATCTGAACAGATGAACAGTATGAAATAATAAAGGTATGACTAAAACATATGATGAAATGGCATGCTACAGTTTGCTTGCTACTTGCATTCATAGTTTCGGAGTGCAAACACTGAAACCATGATTAACATAAGCCCTTATAAGAAAAAATATCAAGTCATTTCTTACAATCAAAACTTACATAAGAATGAGCAGTAAATTTGCCAACTTGTAGTGCCTGGATGACTACAAAGTTTGGTTTTAAATTATGGCCACTGAGGGAAGCTGTCATGTTCTGTTCATATCTAGGACTACAAATGATGATGGACCAAAGACTGTGTCTTCTCAAATGTAACGTTACAAGTGATAAGAAGCAAACTGGGCTGGAGCATGGAGAATCACTATAAAAAGCAAGTATTTGAGTAATGTGAGTTCTATTTGAAGTAGAAAATATTGAAAAATGGCAACTGATCATGCCAACTGAGTGTATCAAGTTCAGTTCCTGATAGAAACCCCTAGCACAGATGATGGGGAACAGGGCACCTTTCACGGCTAAGTTTGGTACAGAACTGTAACAAGGGGATAACAGGCCAATGGGCATGCATGCAAAGAAAGAAATCTTGCCAAAAAAGAGGATGGCCACTGTGAATAACAATAATAAAAAGATGCAGTCATAAAACAGATGTTCTTGATGGATTAATGGAGAAAAACAAGACAGTGGGCTAGTGAAGAAAGAGAAGCAATTTTCATAAATTGTCACTTAACACAGCTAAACCTTAATCTGTCTCCTTGATTCTTAGTCTGTTGTTTCAGCTTTCTCACAGATGAGAAAGCTGTGCAGATTACAAGAGGCCATACATCTAACTTGAATGAAACACATTTTAGGTTCAACAGATCAACTTGTTATAATGACTGTTGCTGACAAAATGTATTTATCTACACATTTTTCCTTATTCACATCCCAAATTCCAGAGACAGTAGGTTCAGTAGTTCCATAGATGCAGCAAACTAGTGAAGCCACAATGACATTTATCTTGCTATCCTCATGTGCTTCTGATTAGCATTTTTTAAAAAGTGCCTAAATTCCCTAATCCACCAATTCTTGATTCAGATTTTTCCACTGTTTTCTTCAAAATATTTGCAGTGCATTTTGTCCTGGAATATTTCTTTCCGATTCATTTTCCCACTACTCTATGCTTGCTTGCTAATAAAATCATAAATATTCCAACTTTCTATTCTTTTGAATTTTTGCACAAATTTCTATATTCCCAATGGCACTTAAAACATTAAAACACTATTCAGTCATTCTGTGGAATGTTGTAGTTCTAAACTGCTTCAATACAAACTAGGATGGCATTTCCTAATTTAATATTGGATTTCAGTTCCTGTAATCACCAGCTAGTATGGCCAAAAATAAAAAATCATGCTCTGTGTGTGGGGGTGGGGAACATAGAAAGGCCAAGGAAAGAGGATGCAGGGTGCATGTGAGCGCAGAGAGGCCCAGAATGGAGGGTGCTGGTGTGTGTGTGCATGTTTCCCAATGCAGGGAGGCCCAGGAAGGAGGGTGCTGGGGGGGTGTGCGTGCATGAGAGCACAGGGAGTCTGAGGAAAGAGGGTGCAGGGTATGTGCAAGCGCAGAGAGGCCCAGGAAGGAGGGTGCTGCTGGGTGTGTGCATTTGTGTGAGCACAGGGAGGCCTGGGAAGGAGGGCACAGGGTGCATGCATGTGGGAACACAGGAGGCCAGGGAAGGAGGTGCAACCTTCCCTGCCGGCTTCCCCATTGACTTTCCTTGTAGGAAGCTGGCAGGGAGCATTGGAAATGGTGATCATGTGACTGCGGCTGACTGCGGTGGTGCTGAAGTGAACACAACTTTGCCAAATTTCAGTCCCACAGGAATCATGGGTCCTGGATTTTGGATACATTCTGTAAGTGCATTTGAGGTACTTTGGTTCAAAAATTGTTACCCTATGATGCACCGTTTCGCCGAATTGAAGGTTGCGAACAGTCAGATAGACAGGAGAGTTTTAGTAGTATATAGATATATTACAGAGAAACCTGAATAGGTTTCCCAAGTGAGGAATCAGAAACTAAATTCCAGGCTTAATGAAGCCACAATCTCTCCATGTTTAAACAACACTAAAAGTAATTCTTTAAAAAAGTGAGGCTTATACATAGTACTTTTATTAATTAAAATTTCCTGTGATTCTCAGTTTAAACATTCATAGTGAGGCATCTTGATTTCAGCACCAAGTCACAATCTTTATCTACTAATATGTATTTGTTCCCAATCCATATCAAACATTCATTTTAGGTTAAAGAGGGTTTTTTATCTCTTGTGGTTAAAGGGGTTATAGGTTGGTTGGCTTGTTTTTCATCTCGTGTTGCAAAATGACTTGTCAGAATAGGGGAAGCTGTAGAGTGCGAAGTACACGAGGCATTGTCTATAATACAATAGGCCAACAGGGTGCAGTACCAACCTGCTCTGTGCTCCGTGAAGAGTTTGCTTCTTGTGGGCAGAGCATTAACTTTTTAAATAAAAAGGAGAAAACATTATTTCCACAAGCGTCACCGAAAATGAGAAACATAAAATAGAGAGCATCTTCCACTAGAATAATTTTAGCCGAACCAGTGTGTGTATGTGTATGCAGAGCCTTTGTCTCCAATTATCTCTTTGACAATATTTGCTTTGCTATTTAACAGATTGCTTTTGGTTAAAGCTGCTGCTCCAAGCTGCCTTGAGTTTCCATTGGAAACAGAGCATGGTGTGTATGGAGGCACAGGTTTAACATCATGCTAAGCTAGGATTTTGCTTGGCACTATTTGTTGAATAAGTCACAAGGGGCTGCTTTCACATATTTAGCTGAGCCATGCTTTCTGGTTTATAAGCCCCAGAGGCTGGGTTTAACAACGTATTTGTTGGAAAATTATTGTGGGTAATTTCCAGATTAGTTTGCAACCAGCACACTCCCCATCAATCCCTATATCCAGATCAAAGCAACATTACCTGCCATTAGGCTGAGCTAACAACTTGTTCTTTATTAAACTTCAGGAAACAACAAAACAGTTAACTGGCAAAATGGGATAAAAGGCAGACAGAAACAGGAAGGGGGAGAGAAATGAACAGACAACAATTAGAGTATTTATATACTATATCTCAAAAGGACACAGAATTTTCCAGAGCCATTGGAAATAATATTGGGGGTAATTAGTACACAAAGTCCTAAAGGAAGCAGCCTTTGGTTAGTCCAGCTTAAACCCTTGTGCTTAGCATAAACCATAATTATGCATATTTTTTTTCCTTTCTACAAGTCCAATAATGGTTGAGGATCCAGAAACAAATTGTAGTGGGAGTACAGCCCTACCCCAAATATCTCACAATACAAGGACTTTCTGTAGAGAGGAGGACTGGCAACTAAATGGCTTTGGAGAACCTCTGCCATGGAAATGTTACCAACCAGCCACTTTGCTCTGCCAGTAGATATCATTTGAGGTTAACCAAAGGAACCAAGGCTGGGGGAAAAAAAATCTAGCCCCAGCTTTCTCTTGTGAGCAGACGCTAGGTGTAGCTGATGGCCAGGAAGCCTTAGACAACTGGAGGGGTGGGGGTGGAGGAGACAATGATCATGAGGTAGGTGCCACTGTGGGCAGCTGGTAATAGTGGTATAGTGGTAATGGCTACATTCAGTTACCTGAGCCAGGAGGTTCATCTTGGCTTATAGAAGACCTGACACTAAATGGAATTATTTATTTTACAAATTTATTCACCCATCTCACCCCTATATTCATTCATTCATCTTAACCAGTACTGCAGCCAAATGCTTTAGTCTAAAAAAATGCCAGCAATGCTACATTGCTCCTTGAAATATAGCCAAGGAAATTGTAGAGCTATCACTCTAAATTTGCACCCCTGAGGATCCACCTTTGTGACTAATTATAATAGATTGTTTTTTGAATGCCTTCTCATTCTACATTCTTAGATGTTATACTTGGTGCTTTGGCCACATCTCTAGTAGTATGTCTAGTAGGCATATGCTGAAGCAGTGGTAATAAACAGCAAATTTTTCTTGGACTGATTATGTACTTACCTTGAGGGAGGAGAGAAGCTAATGTGAAACTATGAATACTTTTAAGATTATCTGGGGGCATCTCAGGACTAGGACAATCTATGGGATGTAACTGGCTTTGTTACCTGCTACCTTGAAGGAATTCAGGTAGTGACAGGGATTGGCAAGGGGCCAGCAGATTTCATGTCACTACAGTACTTGCCAACACTTGATATTGTGATTAATTTGAAAAACCATGGTTAAAATAAACAGTGGCTTACAGAATGTGTCAGTCACCAGTGATCCAGCTTGATAAAGTGTGCCATTCCACCTCAACAAGACATCAAGGTTGGATTGATTAGCTTTGGTCATCTCAGTGAACCCATCATCACTGAGACAATCAGCATAGCTATAGCACTCAGTGGTTAGAAAGAAGGTTTTCAGCATTGCTTCAAAGAGACACTCTGTGCAAACACAGAGTTGGTCACTATTTTCATTGCTGTGGTGTGTTTTTTGCACTGTACTGTTGTTTTAATTCTGTAAAGCCACCCAGAGTTGTCTGGAATGGGGCAGCTGGCCTACATATTCAATAAATAAGTGAATATATACATATTTAAAATATCCAGCAAAGAACAACACCCCTTCAAAGATCTGCAGAGTTCTATTATAGTTTAACAAGATTGATGAACTCAGATATTATTTGCTACTGGTGTACTCTTGATCTTAGATTTAACACTTGTGCTTACAGCATCCATACTGTGCCTATAGAATAACACACATTGGGATGAAAGCCAAGGGAATGTTTCTGCTAACTGAAACATTTCTTAAACAAAAATTTCTGGCAGCAAAAGGAGAGACAGGATTACTCTTCTATCTCTTGCAGTTTCTCAAAACTTGTTACCTCCCAGAGTAGAGTTGGAAAGTGTGTAGGAGGCTGTTGATGGAAAAGAAAAGCTGATCATGTGACACACAATTTCATTTTGTATCATTTCTCAGAAAACAGACTTGTGAGTGCAATCTGAGTACATATGCAAACTATATCATCAAAAGAAGAAGAATGCCACCTTTCAAGATCAGGTTTATGTTGCTGTTGTTAGAACCTATAAAGTGATTTTCAGTAAATGTAATATTGCTGCTATTAGGATTAACCAGTTTCTTAGATCTTGGATATGCTGTTTTGTGGTAATTCTGGTATGAGAAATAAATGCTCTAGAAGACCCCTTGCTTTTTGACAAAAAATATGAAAATTCCTTCGTAATTTAAAGAACTGAGACTATGCAGAGTAGAAATAATTAAAATATAGCAAATTCTATAAATAATTTAGGATATTGTTAAAGATGCATGGAAAGTTTAGTTACTTGCTCTAAAAACAGATGACTTAATAAAAATTTAAATGTGAAAGTCATGGTCTAGTGCTACAACTTAATAGGTAATAAGTCTCACTGCACACAGTTCACACATCTCACTAAGCCATAGTTTGCTTTAAAATGGTTTACTGTAAGCATAAGCACAATTGGATGGGTTCACACATCCCATTAAGCTACAAACGATGATTTACAAAAACTAATAGCTATATTCACCCAAGGTTCCAAGCCAAAATCAAACAGATTCTGACTCGAGATGCATGAACCCAATTGTAGAAGCATGGAACTGGTGGGGGCCATTCAGGCTGACAAATCCAAATTAAAACTAAAAAATTTGAACTCATCCTGTGAAGGAGAACTCAGCTCTTCTGTTGGTTCCTTGACAAACTTCTGCCACCTTAAGGATGTTTCCATAGCTACAGCTAGAATCTGTCTTCTGGTAACTCTGTTATTCTCTGAGACAAATGGAAACAGGACTTGATCCTTTCTGTGTGACAGACCTTAAGAACCTGAAAACTGCTATTGTATGTCCCCTCCCTGGTCTCTTCTCAAAGGTAAAAACATATCCTGTTGAGTCTCTCCTTGTAAAACTTAATTTCCAGTCCTTTGATCGTCCTTGGTACAGGCTGACCTTACTATGACATGAACTGAGGTGGCCACCTCAGGTGCCAGACTGGCGGGGTGTGGCACGAGGACACACCACATAGAATATTGTGTCTGCTGCTGGTGTGTAAGTATTCTCTCTGCTCCAGATGCCCCATAGATGGTGAAGTGGGGCTGGAGAAAGAAGGGTACAAGCAATATAATAGGCAGGCAGGAGAGGTGAGAAAGAATCACATAAAGCAGCAGGAGCAGTAGTTAGACAGTTACATCCTCTTATGTACCTCTCGAGCACCCTCAGGAGACTGGACAAATTAACAACAGCTTTTCAGAGACTTCCGTGTTTCCTGCTGCTTCCAGCCCCTTGAGGAGAACAGGGAGACACAGATCAGGAGGTACTCCTAGGAGCCGGTTAGGACCTTAAAATGATGTCCTTTCCTTTAGGCTGTGTTATCAGCTTGCTTAGTTGTCTCCTCTGCAAGTTCTGAGCCACTACGCCGGGCACAGAGCAGCAACCATGAGTAAAAGAAGGAAACATGTCTCTGGGGCAGCATTTAAAAAAAAGTAAAGGAAGCTTTTCTATCTTAGCAGAAAGGAACATCCCCAGAGATATTCACAGGGAGCCTTCTGGCCCCAGGGAGGATATGAGTGGCATGGAAATGCCTGATCCTCTAGTCAGAGCGCAAGTGACTGCAGCATCCGCATCTCCTTCCTAATAGATGCAACCATGCATGTGCATGAAGAAGAGTGTGGATCAGAGAAGAACATGGTGGAGGCACAAGAAGCAGCTACTACTGGTGTTGCTGCTGCTGAGTTCAGTTCCTTAAGTCTAGCTGTTCCAATATTTCAGACCCAAATGAGCTACAGTAGCTTGAGGGACTTTCTTGTACTTGCCACCAGGGCTGCAACTAGGGTCTGTGTCACCTGGGGCAAACATGGATTCTATGCCCATTTTGGTGCCCACCCAGCACTCATTTTGGCACCCCCTCCAGCGTGGCACCCAGGGCATATGACCCGCTTGCCCCCTGCCCAGTTGCAGCCCTGCTTGCCACATAGCAAGTAAAAAACCTCTTGCTCCCCAAAAACAGTGCAAATGGAAGTTTCTATTCAGTACTTCACTGGCATGAAATCCCAGTTATGTCAAAGTAGAGAAACCATGGTTAAAGAGTTCAAACCCCCAAAATGCTGCATTTTTTGTTGTTGTTGTTCCATATTCCTTCAGTCTAATACTTCAGCAACACTGGGTTCTACAGGAGCAAAGAATTGCAATAATCTGGTTAGAAATGTGGCCTGCGATAAAAAGGCAACAGATAACCAGAGAGCATTCCATACATGGAAAGAGGCTGAGATGGGACAAAGGTCAAAGATGATTAGCGTCAAGAGAAAATTGCATCAGAACCTCTGTACCAGCAAAATGTGGTGAAAAGGCTTGTTGCTATTGTGAGAATGCTTCTTACCCAAAACTTAGCACTGTATTACACTTCACTTCAACTCCGCCAGACAATGTGCATCATCTCTGGCACACTGCATTCTACCCCGGTGTACTGGCTACCAGTACTCAGCAATAATATACCACCCCACATGAGAAGACAACAATCCCTCACCCGGCTATGGTCAAGGATGTTGAACAACAGGGTCCTTCCTATTCATCAGGATATTGCACAGACCACCACAAGATTGCAATCTCGTAGGCCAGCTTGGAAAACAGCCATACATCTAACATCTATCCAGTTCAATCCTAAGAATGCCTGGAGAGAGGAATGGTCCAAGTTGCCTCTCTGCAGCTTGGTCATTAGTGATCCCTCTTCCAAACCTCCTGGCTTTAACCTGCCTCATTCTGTCTGGATGAAATTGAACAGAATCAGATGTGATACTGGAAGGAGTGCCTCTGCTCTGTATCAGTGGGGCTGGAAAGATTCTCCTTGTTGCGACTGTGGTGCCGATATGCAAACTATTAAACATATTGTGCAAGACTGCCCATGATGTGTGTTCCCTGGCTCCTTAGAAGATCTGCACAAAGCAACACCAGAAGCAATCGCCTGGATAGCTGAACTGGACATCCAGTTATGAGGCTACTACTATATCCCTTCAGAAGTTCTGTATATAATTGTGTGGACTGTATGTATATATTTGCCTTTCTCTTGTCATGTACTCATCATACGCTACACACACACACACACTTCAGATCAGCTTAATGTGCCAAATAATGAAAATGTCCTCAAACTGTGGAGCTGATGGCTGAATTTGATGTTGTATTCCAGGAGTACCTAAGAAGAGTTACCAGAAATCTGTACATACTGTATCATAGAAAAACAATTCCAACTTATACATTTGCTGAGAATAAAAGTAAAACTGAATGTTGTGGCAGATCAGAAGTCAGCAAGATATTACTCTGTTATTCTACACTGCACACCTGGTGTCAGCCATACAGAACGAATAGCTTTAATAGAATGTTTTGTAATAAAAATAGAATCCACTGAAAATACCCCTTCATAATGACTTCAGAGAGCATTCTCTAGAATATATTGTCATTGACGATACTGTTGGAAGTGGGCTGACAAATGTACTTTTTAAAATGCTGGAAGATACTAGTGATCTGACATGAGGGAACTGTGATACTGACATGAGGGGTCAAGGCTATGATAACTTTACCAACGAAAAAGGAAACAGAGGAATGCAGACGCATATCTGAGATTTAAATACTCAAGTTTTTTTTTATCCCATGGAATTCTCTTTCACTAACTCTGTAGTCAGTGATCTGCATCAGCCTCTAGTGAGGCTGATTTTTAAAAAATGTAATTCAAAGCACATCTATGTATTTTTCTTTGCATTGACTTATCAAGTACCACTGACAGCTGACAGCTATGACACTTTTGCACGTGGAAACACATGAATGAATGAGAAATCAACTTTTGTTGCACATTATTTCCATTCCATCAGGTCAATGCGAAAACCCTAATTTTTGTATTTGATCAAACTTCCCCACAATTCACCACTTTAAAATAGATAAATATTCTCACACTATGCTTCTATTATGACCTGCAGAGAATTTAATTTACTCTCGTGTATTAGTCAGCTGATAAGGGATTTCAGGGGTTTCTTCAGAACTCTCCAGCTGTGATCCTATTGTATTGAAAAGAGAAAAGTCTGTTTTCATCTTTATATAGAAATTAACTTTTAATAGCAGCATGCATTCCCATTATAACATCTAGTTTTCTTTTGAGTGCATATCATGGCATGAGTTATTTCTGATGTTTAATAATTGGTGAACAACTTTGATATTCCTTCTTAGATTCTCTAATCCAACAGGGGAAGGTTATGCTTCTCTGATTATGCAGGTACAAATGCTTTTGGATTTCCCCAATATGTTGTACATTGAGAGGCATTTTAAAACATTCAGCTATCATAAATTTATGACTGTTAGGGTATCATTGGCCAAGCATTATGAACATTATGACCGGGGTGGTGGTGCACAATTCAAAATGCTGGAGTTTTAACCTTTGTTCATATAATATACCAAACCTCATAGAAGCCAATCCCATTTAATCTATAGTACTGTGCTAAATTAGCACATGTAGTCAATTTATGGCTCAGTATGTCATGTGCATTATTGGCATCCACGAGATCTTGTTGCTTTTATCAGAATGATGAAAACAGCATTGTAGCATAGCTCTATATAGCTGCTTTTGGGCATTATGTGATGTCATGAAGCTACTTTCATCAGTCATCCCCCATCCCTACCCAGCTATGGATGCGGCTGATGTGAATCCAGAAAATTGAGCCAACTGAATAACCATGGTTCATTTAGCCACTGGTAAGCAGGTCATATGAACACAGTCTTTAAGTCCTTCATGTGCTATGGGTGACTTTATTATTGGAAATACTACTTCTTCCCATAGCTACCAATTTGAATTTGAAATATTTCCCATCAGATTTTTCTCCAGGGCTGGTCCTCCCATGTGAAGTTCTCCATCCCACATGGAATAGAACACTGCTAGTCATGGTAAGCAAGAGAGAAAGCAAGGGAAGTCATTGCCTAAGGAAGGAGTGATCTAGGATTAACTTAAAAGTACATACTGATCTCAGACCTGTTTGGTATATAGAAGAATCCACAATTCATATGCATGATAAAATCTTCACTTTTTAGAATTTTGTAACATGTGTACACACATGCACTAAGATCTTGGTACTCACTCAGTGCATTCAGTTGGCTCTTTCTTTTTGTGGCAAATGAAATCCCATCCCACTTGGGATGGTGTATGTCTAAAGCAAGAAAAGAACTACAACCTTTATTGAATACAGGCGGATAGGTGTGAAGCAAAGCTTTAGTGAGCATGGTATTTCAGCCATGGAATTCATTATATGGCTCATTAGGTCTGAAATTCCCTAAAATAACAGTGGAAGATAAGCATGGGAAATATGTGAGTAAGAGCTTCTGGTTGTGTTATCCATTATTTATTTATTTTTATGGGTTCAAACAAAGCACTAGGCTAAAATGTGGTTGGCTAGTTTGTGGTTATGTTACGCAAACACAGCTTCTATGTGATATACTTATTAGGATCTGGGGAGAATCAGGTTCAAATCCACACTCAGCCATAAATTATGTTTGGTAACCTTGAGCCAGTCATGATTTCTTGACTTAATCTTGGCAGGATTGTTAAAAGGATGAGGGTGCACCTTACTGAGCACCTTGGACAGAACAATACAATTTAATGTGCAAGATCTTATGTTTAAAAAAAAATTAAACAAAAGGGAAGGCAAAGAATTTGTCACAATCAAATGAAAAATGAAGGAGCAGAGACAGAGTAAGAATAATAATAAAAATGTATTCAAGAGTTAAGTGTATAGTTGATCAATAATCCTGGCTGGGAAATCCTAACCGGCTAAGAAGTTTGACCTGCTGTCCTGCCTTCCTTTTCACATCTTTCCTCTCCCCAGGGTAAAGAGCGAGAGAGAACACAATGTTCAAAGAGAAAAAAACATCTTTAAAAGAAATAAATGGTGAAACCAGACTTGAAAGGAAAATGCTAAAGAAAACAAGAAGCTGGCAGAGAGAGTCCTTTCAACAGAATAGCATAATAAATAGCTCTCCAGTTTGATCTCTTTTCTTAGTTATTCCCCTATGTAGCTTCTGGGCTCTGCAAACCTCCTTTGTAAAACAAGCCAGGTTTCAAGGCAAAAATGGAGTACATGGCGCTCTACATTTGTAAGCAGTACAGAAACTGCAGAAATGGTGCAGTAAACAAATGACAATTTTACTGGAAGTTTATCTTTTTAGGTTTGTGTTGGGTACAAGTCATTTGGTCTCTAAATGTCTAAATAAACTTGTTTCTGGATAAGTCTGAAGTTACCAAACTTGACTCACCTGCTTTTTATGGAAAATATTGCCAGTCCATTGCATTGTATCTTCTACCTCTTTGTATTGCCCTGTATTTCTTCAGACTAATTTATGGTGATTTTACTCCCATTAAAAATACAACTGCTACGTCAGTCTGTCCCATTGAACTTGACAAAGGCACTGTATTTTTAATTTGTAGCTTCCTCCTTGTGCCTTTTATCCCCGTAGCTGCTCTAATTTTCCATTCAGCAGGCAGCAGCTTTAATTATTGGCTGTCTCTCCTCCTCCCTTGTATTTACTGAAGAAAACCAACAATGGAGGAATTATTGTAGTGTATTTAAATTATTTAAAAGGAGATTAAGAGATGTTAGCAGAAGCTGCAAGAAGGTAGCTTCTAATTAAAATTACACTGAAACCTTTTTAAAATAAGAACTATGCCTGAGTAAATAAACATTATAAAAGGAGCCTGGCCATATGGAAGGACATGACCAGATAACAAATCACTATATACTAATTGCTTAAAACCACTGCTTTAGTCTGCTTTCACCCATTTTTGGAAAAGTGGTGCTTCAAGTAATACTAAAGGGGCAGAGTGCAGAAGCAATCTCTCCCTTCTATTTTCTTGGAAATGAACTTTTCTGGAAATACCATATAGTGACTGGGTTCAATTAATACACTAGCTGAGGGTGTAATATCTTCTTATGGCTAAAGGCTGCACAGTTCAGGTAATTTCTTAAGCCTACAAGGGCAATGCAGTTCAACTATAGTGATATTAAGGAGCCAGAGCCAGTCTGGTGTAGTGGTTAAGGCACCAGGCTAGAAACCGGGAGACTGTGAGTTCTAGTCCTTAGGCACAAAGCCAGCTGGGTGACCTTGGGCCAGTCACTTTCTCTCAGCCCCAGGAAGCAGGCAATGGCAAACCACTTCTGAAAACCTTGCCAAGAAAACTGCAGGGACTTGTCCAGGCAGTCTCTGAGAATTGAACACGATTGAACAGATTAAAAAAAAAGTGATACAAATAAGTAGAGCCAAACTTTAAATCTTTGGGGGGTTTGGGCTCCTTCATAACCACTCTTAACCACCCCCCTGAAAGGGCAAACCATTTTGCTCTACCCCTTCAGACATGGTCTGTGAGGTTGGGAGATTGCATGAGGCCCACAGTCTGCATTCTGTCTACTTGTGTAGCAAGCCATGCTCTCAGTTCAAGGTGTTCATACAAACATAATGGCTTGGTTCACAAACTACATTAAGTCAAGAGCAAACAGACCACCATTTAGCTTCATATACGTAAACCCAGGTGAAATATTTGAAATGGCAGAATGAGTACATATACGTATGGCATGATAGTTCTAACTGATAAGCACCGGAGTGGGAATCATGGAAGCTGATTCAGAATTTCTGCAGATAGAACTCAACTAAGTCTTGCCAAAGAATTCACTCAATATTTACTTTTCAAGTTGTCTGGTCATTGTTTAACATCCTTCCAAAATTAGACTGTGAGATTATGAGTAATTTGACTGTATTTAATCTTTCTCTCCTAGTAAACCTCAGAACTGCATGAAACCTTCAGTATGACGGTTGTTCCTTAGAACCTCACCATTTGCATTAGGAATTTAAAATTTTGCTCACTGCCCAAGATTCATTTTAATAAATACTATTTGTGTTTATTCTCTGGGGCTAGCAAAACAAACAAGAGACTGGAATAACTAATGTATTCAGGTGTGTTTTCAGTAACAATCCCTTATTTCCCCCATTGCACAAATGTTCATCCAGGAGCCATCTGGCTAGAGATGCACCTGTGAGATTAATAACATGCCAGCTCATCAATTTGTACAAACACTGTTAGTTTAGGAACAAAAATCTAATATAGTGCCAATTGTCCCTGGGATTAGTACAAGATGTCAGGACAGCCATTTGGTGGAACAGAGAAGTGTTTTTCATTATCTCTTCAGTTTTGACAACTGGGAGAATGTCAAATGGCACAAATTGTGCCCTCACTTCATTTGATGCAAAAACATAACATATATGCTGAAAAAACCTTAGTAGGCATCTATGTATATTTGAGCAAGAAGTAGGCAATCTGGGGCCCTCCAAACATGTACTACATTGAAGAGCCTTGGCTTAACATCATGGGTCAACCCAGACATAGTGGTTTGTAAGCCCTGTTCTTTCATACATACATACATACACACACAGAGAGAGAGAGAGAGAGAGAGAGAAAGAGAGAGAGAAGCAGCTAGCCGTATGGTATGTGCCAATTTTCTATCTATCTATCTATCTATCTATCTATCTATCTATCTATCTATCTATCTATCTATCTATCTATCTATCTATCTAGTAAATTGGCACACACCATACTGCTAGTTGCTCTGCTGTATGAACATTTTGACACAAGAGTCATTGGGGAATATAGCTCAGCCAAAGACACATTTTCAAACTGCAGTTACACAAGGAAGGGAGATGACTTGCCAGAAATGATCGTCTCTTTCGCCACAAGCATGTTTATGAAAGAAACCATTGTCACCATGTTAGGAGGAATTGTCTCTGCTTTGCAGACACAGGAGGAACTTCAAAGGGGAAGCTTCAGGCAGAAGCTGTTTTTGCACACAAATTATCCTAAATAGAGCTTTGTAAGTATGTGTTAAATATTTATGCAAAATATTCCGCAAATGTGTGCTAAATGTTTTTAGCCAGTAAATGCTTGGGTCAAGGTACAAATAAAAACAATCTTAAAACAAAATGAAGTTGAACATTTTGTACAATAGAAGAGAATTAACAATAAAATCAAAGAAGATTAACTGTTTAGTAGAACAGTGGTAACTTCATTGTCTAAAGCAGTGTTTCTCAACCTCAGCAACTTTAAGATGTGTGGACTTCAACTCCCAGAATTCCCCCAGCCAGTGCTTGCTGAGGAAATTCTGGGAGTTGAACACACATCTTAAAGTTGCTGAGGTTGAGAAACACTGATCTAAAGGATAACTTTCATAGAAAGACTGTTCCACAAAACCTTTATGCTGCTACCCAAAAGACCATGTCTCAGATATTCACCAACCATACTTCTTCCAAGTGTAAAAATGTATCATTGATGATAGAGGCAAACTTCAGGTGGGCTGACATGAGAGAAAACAGTCTTTCAGACAACCTATTTAACACTTTATAGGTAAGCACCAGTAACTTAAACTGAAACTTGAAAACTAGGACATTTGTTTCAAGTGTCATATTATACAGTAGAGCGCATGCTATATAAGAATATGGACATTCCTATTTGTGGAAGGAGAACTTTTAAGTGCTGCTCAATGAAGGATGGGCAATTCTCAGAGTACACTTTGGGTTGAGCGGTTTTATAAAACAAGCTTCTGAAAGACTTAATGTACTTATTTTACCCATTAAACCTGCAATTCTATAAAAAAAATGGGCCACAACTTTGGTCCTGTCCATTCTGCTGAAATCTTAACTTTATCTACCAAGTCCCTTACAGCCCTTGCGGCGTGGGGGGTGTGTGTTGCTGTGAGGATGGGAGAAAGGAAAGGATTTGGCTTTTCTTGTGTTTGATAACAGTCAGGACCGCAACTAGGGTCTGTGTCACCCAGGGCAAACATGGATTCCGCACCCATTTTGGCAACCCCCAGCACTCATTTTGGTGCCCCCCCAGCACTCGTTTTGGCTCCCCACCAGTGCGGTGCCTGGGGCACATGCCCCGGTTGCCCCCCCCAAGTTGCAGCCCTGATAACAGTGATCTAAACAAGAACTGGCATGAATCACTGTCAGAACTGCATTCCCCCAGAAAGGATGGAATTGATGACGCAACTGAAAGTCTGTAAAGGTGTTTCTGCAACCATCTTACCATCCAGGAGCAGTTCTACCTGACACCTAAAAGCTCTCCCAAGCTAGATACCCACTCCTATAGATACACTGTCCAGAACATTAAGTACTCTCAAATCCAGGTTGGCTGATATTGATCAATTGCTGCCCAATCTTGGTCTTCAGTTTGTTCAACTGGCTCCACTCACTCACTGCATCAGAACCACTTCAGTCCTCCACATTGAAAAGGAAATGTAAAGTTGATATTAGATCTCATAACTATGATGATTGTGAAATGACTAATGATTGCTTCTTGTAAGCATTAATTTTGAATTCTGATTATACTATGCAGAGACTAGGGGGTGGTAGGATATTAGAAACTAGCTGATGAAAATGAGTGAAGCTTTCTTCATTAGCCATTTCAAGAAGGCATTAACAATTACTGTCATCTGATCAACTAGCCCTCTTTGGAAGCTTTCCTAACTCAAATTGAACTATAGAGCATATAGTTGATGTCACCCTTTCAAGTAATTTGGTCATGTTTTTAAGCAGAACAAAAATCAATGAACTGCATGGCACATTTGAGTAAATGTGAATGACTTTATCAGTAAACACTTTGTCGGCTGTTCACAGTAAGATTCACTCACATCTATTAGGGTACAATTCCGTTGTCATTATTAGCAACTCCTTCTCCATCTTCTAAGTTGGGAACTATTTACCATTTGCTTCTTCCCTCACTCTGTTTGTATAACTAGCCAAACTATTCAGTAATGGGGAATGGTAGTGATGAAGAAGGTAGGCTTTCTAAGGTAGCACAAGACACCTTGTGTCAGATATGGACTGTGACTCAATAGTGTCTTGCTCTATTCCACGTATGGAAATTGAATGGACTGTTGAATTTTACTGAAGCGCTGGCAATGGGGCATCCTCCTCCATGGTACTCAAGAGCAACAAGCTAATGTATGGGATGTATGAGAACACTTGGTGTTCAATGTCTTCTGACACCTCACTGACAATCTCTGGTTGTATTCATGTATTGTGCTAAGCTATCATTTGTTTACCCATGGTTTATATGTCAGGAGACATTACACATTATTTAAATAACAATTCCTGAGCTTGCTTGTGTAGAAATCAGTGGAATTAATTTCATTTTTTTCAAGTGTAAATCCCAAATGATGAATAAAGATACAGCTGCTAAAAGCATACAACTAAGCCAGAGCTGGACTGTCTCAATAACACTGTTTCAATAACAACCAAATTGCTGCAGCTATTCTATACATCTTTCTTTTCCCTTGTTTGATGCAGACCAAGAAATCTGGATTATAAATAGCAACATACATTTCATTTTGGCTGCAACTGACTTTTAAACACAATTTTTAAAACAAAAACAAAACATTAAATGTATAGCTTTATATCTTCTTAGATAAGATTGTGCAACTATAACTATGTTGGATGTTACTTAACTATTTTGATTTAATTGTGCACATATTTTAGATTATCTTTTGGTCAAAGCACTCATTTAAAATTATGACTTATGAACAATTAGGTATGTTACAAAAATGAAGAAGGAAGGAAGGAGAGAGAGATGAAGTAATCCAGGCACTATGAGCCCTGCAGAAGATAGTTATGAAAAAAGAGGAAACTAAGAGGCAATGAGTTCATAGGAGGATCCAGGCTAGTCCTGTAATACCTTAAGCAGAGTGAAGTGGTTGCCTCTGACACAAGATGCAGTGGCTGCATTCCCATATTATTTTAAGCCATAATATACATAGCAGAATGCAAAGGAATAGCAATAAATTAAATAAATGTTTTGGGCCAACCATGTAAGTAAACCATGATTTATGGATCAATGCAGTGGCTGAACTTAGTGATTTGTGTCTCACTCAGGAAATCATGGGTGAATGTACTCTGGTATCAGCAATTGCATCAGAGAAAAACTAAGTAAATTATTCCCCCACCTCACCTCTAGATAATCATTTTAAAATGGAATGGTAAAATATGTCTGTGATAAAGCAAGTAATGTCTGAATTGAACTGTCTGCCTCCATAAGTATCTATGTGTGGTTTGCCCATTAAAGTTGCTATATTTAAATAGTTCCATTTGATATTCTTGATATCTGAATAACATTTCTGTCCTCTATCATGTTTTATGTCTCACCTACCAAGTATTAGTTAACAGAAGCATTTCCTCTTCTTCTCTGGCGTACTTGACAGAAACTGATGCCAAAAACCTGCAGCTCTCTGGATTCAAGTAAGATTCAAGTTTCCTGGAATGTGCCAGAAATCTTTCCAAAAAAGGAGACAAATGATCCCCCAAAGCCTGCCTGAAGTTCATTAATACAAAAAAAAACAGCCAGCTGATAGGTGACTGTCCAACAATTGCTTTCTAATTATTCAGTAATTACTTACCAGGTTTGGGGAAGTTCCCATCAGTCTGTCAGGAAGCAGCTGCCTCAGGAGATGCTGGACCCACATTTTCACATGAAAAAGGCCTAAGTCAAGAGATCTTTCAACAAGTGCCATGAAGGAGCTACAGGGATTTTCTTGGCAGGGTTAGAGCTTAACCAAGGAGCTTGATGTTTATGGACTAAGCAGAATCTCAACTAGGGACAAGAAATCATTGATTCTGTGATAAACATAAATGTTCAGTTCAAGTTAGCCTTTATAGCTTGCTTATTTTATGACATCTTAAGACCACCAAAAAAAAAAAATCCACAAACCCAGAGCTTTAGGCTAGGCTGGAATTTGAAGGAAAAAGAATATCCTCAAAGAAGATAGTGGCAAATGACTTTTGTATTACTGCTAACTGGATGTCTCTATGAAGTAATTAGGAGTCAAATGCAGTATAAAATAAAATGTGTTTTTAGAATTGCCAACCTTGATTTTATAATTGCTTTCATATACTTATTATAACCTGACAAATACTTCATGAGCATATGAAGCTAAGTTGCCATATACAGTACTGGCTGATTCATACAGCATGCTAAACCATAAAGTGGTTTGCTGGCTTTGGCTAGTGTGTTGTATCAGCCTAACCTCAATGGTTTATAAATGATGTTTTATGGCTTGGTGTGATAGGTGAACTAGCCTCTACAAAAGACAGTTAATGTAGCAAATAAACAAGAGTTAGAAGATAGTTAATCAAATTCCATCTTACAAATATATATCTTAAGTTGATCCTTTTGTTGTTGTTCGGTCGTTGGGGTCATGTCCGACCCTTCGTGACCCCATAGACCCCATGCTGTGGCACACCCAGCCATCCAATTATAAATTTAACATTACTATTTAATGGTTCATTATGAATCATGTAGACCAATAAAACCGTCAAGTGCTAGCGTAGCATTTGTATTTTGCTCAAGAGTAGTCTGCATTAGCCATTTTGCTAAAATTTGTTTCCATTTTTAATTATGGTCAGGGATGACTAATAAGTACCTTTGTTTAACACCTCTCTGCTCTTATCATTATAATCTCCACTTTGGGATTCACACCTCAGAGGGTTGTGTCATCTTCATTTCCAGCACATATTTGTTATCCCCCCAAAATTAAGTTCCTTTGTTCAATTGTGTATTAACATTCTTATAAATTCTTCACCCTGCAACTAAAGCCAAAATAATAATACTCATTTGACTAAAAGCTCTGTCTCCCCAACTGACATTGTCCTAATTTAAGAGATATCATACTAAAGAGGCTTGGGAGCTCACCAACCATTTTCTGTACTTTGACAATTACTTAAATAAATTCCAGGATAATCATTTAATGAAAAATGTAAATATAAAAAGTTTAGAAAATTGTTAATGGTGTAGATGGGCATCTTTTTGAGAGATATAATCAGATCCACAATCAGTTCAATTAATACACAATTGAACAAAGGAACTTCTGATATTAATAGAATATTAATTTCAGTTGTCAAAATATAACGATGTGTTTGATACAAATAAGGGTGGAAGTCACTGTCAGCTAGGAAACAAAACATTAAAGATTGTTTGGCCTTTTTCAAATATATAAACTATATCCCCATCCTATATATGCCTATACAGTACCCCCTTCCACTGAAGAGTCTGCAGGAAAAAAACTAATTTAAACACACTACATTGCAACTCTTATCTATCTAAAAGTTTGCCACAAGTTTGGCACCAGGGAAGTACTAGCAAGTCTTTATTACATCAGCTGCCCCTTCCTCAATGTCCCCCAGACAACAGTGGGCAGGAAAATATAGGTGGGTGTGGGAAGAACAGCCTCAGAAGTACCAATACTCCAAGCACTGATCAAACCAAGACTTACAAGCCACTTACTCTTCCTTCCCCTTCAGTTGCCTTTCTTCAAGGAGTCACAATTGAACACCAACATCAACCACTAGTGTCTTCAGTCCTGCCCACCATCATTCCCCTCCCCAACATCCTGACTGTAAGAGCAGCATTCTGGAAATAGCCCATGAGAAACCACTTATAGCCCACTCCTGTCAATGAAAACAAAGCATCTAATGAGGAAGAAAAGTGGCAGCAAATGAGGCAATCCCAGGAGAGGAAAGAAGGTGAGATGAACATGAGGTTCTTACTGGTTTTGGACTGCAATAAAGATTATCTCCTCCTCCTCCTTCTGATTGACCCCTCCTCCTCTTTTCCACAAAAGTAAGTAAAATGGTATCCTCTGGGGCCAGAGTAAGAGTAAGATACATAATTTTGGCAGGAATAAAAAAGGAGACAGGGAGCTACACCATATTATCATCAGGACACAAGCCTGAGAGACAAGCTTCTTTGACAGGGTGATGCATTCCAAGGAACTGAAGCACTTGGGTAAGAATCCTGGGCTCCAGAAGTGATGGTGGCAAACTTGGCCAAGGAAGTTCTGATTTCTCAATTGTGTTCCAGTTTCCATGTGTCTTTCTACCCCTTTTCTCAGGCATCTGCATGCTGGTGTGTTCTGTGCACAGAAAACTTTCCCATGGCCCTTAACATCCCAAGACATCTTAACATCCCAAGGTGAATATGTAACTGCACATAACATCCCCACCTCACCTCTGTATTTCCCTCCTCCCTTTCAGAATCAGGTTCCTTAATGGCAATCGGTATAGTTTATGGACAGCATATGGATAAGGGAGCTTTTCTTGGGTCTGGAGAACCACTGAGGGAGAGTGGCACAGGAATGTAAGCCTTCTGTGGAAAATGTGGGATGCTCCAATCCTCATTCCTTACAATGCATAGCAGGGCCTCTGCCTACTTACAAAGTGTCTCAGTTTGCTCCTGCATGTGCTTATCATGTGCAGCATCTGTCAGTCATGGAAAATGTTTCCAAGAATGGCAGATCAGACACTCTGATCCTGATACTTGGAGAGAGTTGCTTGAAGCTGTGTGTTGTCTGTGTGGCTTTCTTCTACCAAAATGAAACCAGGCACCTTCTGCTTTATACCAGGCAGAGGAGGGGAGAGCAGGTGCTTCGGGATTTTGTGTGTGTGTGTGTGTTGTGGGAATGGATGGCATTCCATTCCCACAGGCTACCATGCCATGGAATGATCTCCTAAGCAAAGGTGGCAGATGCTGGCACATTTTCTGTAAATGTATTTGGGATATTTTGGCTTTTGGCAGCATGGCTATATATCTCTTCAAATGTTTATGCTTTGTGAGTGTTTCCATTAATTAGAGACAAGTTCCTGTTCTCCAGTTAGAAGCCACTGCTACTGTTAATGCTTGCAGGAAGTATGTTGGGCAAATCCCCTGATGAGGGAGGGGTGTCCAGGTTTCCTGAAGCTAAGGGGCATTGAAGAAGTGGGGTCAGTTACTGCCAGGATGCTGTCATTACATTTCAAAATGGCAGCTGGAACTTTCCAGGTGTTGTTTTGCTCCAGCTCCCTTTCCTGGAGGACCACATATTCAAAATAGGCCAGGTGGCCTAGAAATGTGATGAATAAATGAAGGTATTCCCAGGAGATCCCTCACTGCATGGAATTAGTTTAACACTTGGCATAATATCTGTTCTGAGTTAAATTTACCCTGTTGGACTTAGCTGATAAGGTACACCCACTACACAGTTTTTGGTGTTACCACTACACCTTAAGCTCCCCTCACCCTGACTCAGTTAATCTGCCTTCCAACAATCTACAAACTTGTTTGATGAAGAATCAGTTGAGGACAGACTAATTATAGCTAATATGCCAAGATGGACATAAGGAAGGCTCTGATTAAAACACATAATGGTGCAAGGACATGAACAAGTATAATTCTTCATATTTCATCACTGCATTGGGATTACCAGAAATGAACCACAGAAGCTGTTTACAATACTAAGGGCTAACCTTAAATAGATGGGAGGAAATGCATCTGAGCATATACCAAATATTGAAACAGAAACAAAAGAAGTAGTGAGCAAGCACAGTGTATAGGAGAATATCTTTACTGATGAAGTGGCATGAAATTTTTGAGATGCTGATTTCTGAGAGTTTTAACCCTCAGGAGTTAAAGAGCAGGCTGGCAGGATTATGATATTGAATGCGAGATGAGACAGGAAGTAAGCTCAAGGAACATTTTGTTTATCCACTAATTTTTAAAAAAGGAACTTTGAGTGTTAAAAATATCTAGACAAAACAGAATGGAGTGGAAAACTGGGGTCAGAAGAGCAGCAGAAAAAAACAAGAGCAGTAGAAAAAAAATCAACAGTAGCACACAATGCATGGCAACAGGCTGTATCATGCACAATATTGCTGACAAGCTCGGTTATTTTCCAGTTTACATAACAGAATTATGTTCCATTCATTTCCCCCTCTGTACATTTTTCTATATTCTTAATTTAGACAGTCTTTTTTTCTCTCTCTGACATTTCCCCAGACTGGCTTCTAAGAAGTAAACAAATAGTGTTTCCAAACTGTAGGCCTGATTGTTCAGCTCTCTGCCCAAGCTTGAGATCTTATGTCTAAGTGCAACCAGTATGTGAGCAACCTGGAAATTCCAGCTGAAAGAAAATCAACCATACTGTCATGCTCCTGGATCAAATGTTCCCAGAACATCTGATCAGACTCGCATGCATGAATTAAGACAACACGTGTCGAGATTTACGAGTTAGTAGAAGCAGGAGGGGCATGCCAGGAGTGTGAAGGCATATTGTTTGGGCTATCTCTGGCATCCAAGGTTGAGCTGCCAAGCCATTGGAGACACCTGCACAGAACTGAACTGGCATGAGAAAGGGGGACTGCATACCAAAGAAGGGGGAGGGGGTTGAGTTCATTGGGCTGTTTAACTGGGAGAAAGCATGGGAACTTCTATTTGCAACTTTTTCCTGTACTGCATACTACACTCCATTAAAGAGATTTCTACTTAAACCACGTACAAATCAAATTTAATGAGTAAGGCAGTCATCACACATACTTTAGATTTACTGTTGTACGCATTTCTATTTTTAAAAAAAATATTAAAAGCAATTTTCCTGCAATCCATCTCCTTGCCCCTCTAGGCTATGATAGTACTAACAAGGTGATTGTTATTATCATCTACAGCAGTTTTGAAGGAATAAATACACATACGTCTATATGGCATTAAGAAGTCATAGCACTGTAGTTCACAAAAGATAAATCAAAATCTTTAGTTCTGGGACTTTAGTTCTAGGAAGACAAATAATATGAAACTTTCATAGATTTATTTAGCTAACATTGCTCACTTGCATCCTTGATCTTGTCTCAGTCACTGTGTTCACACAGTATCCTTAACTATAATTTACTCAGTTAACCTACTGAATTCATATAAGATACAGAACTATAAACCAACTGAGCAGATTAAATTTGTGCTATATCTAGACTAAAATGTGCCAGGCTAGTTTGTGGTTCACAGTCACTGTTTGTCACTGTTAATGGAAGCCTGTAATGGTAAGGCTGACACAGCCTTCCCTATTTAAGCCCTTTCAACCAAGGATCAGAGAAGTTGGAACTTGTTCAACCTGAGGTAAAAGAAAGCTTCTTCTTTTAGGTGGTTAACTTGGATTTAAAGATGTGTCTCAGATTTGTAAAGACTCTTTTATTGGGAATAAAGTTTGCTATCTCACTTGTTCTGCTTCAAAGGATGGATCTGACAATCCCAGATTTCCTATTACAACTATTACAGCCACTAAACAACAATGAATTTTCTAAATGTATTTGGTTCCTTGTCTACCACAAACAATAGGTTTTAGTTTGTTGTGTTGAACGCCTTTTTCAAATGATCAAAAAGCAGCAACCACATGTTAAACCTGAAAATAGTATTCTTGTAATTCACATGAAGAATACCACTAGGTGAATAGAACTGGAGCCTTGCAACTTCCATACTGGATTGCATTTGCGCGATGTTAAGTTTGCTCAACTCTCTGGATGTTGGATATGGATGGAAGGCTTGCTGGCAGTGTATCATCAACTAAAATAATTCCAGGATTCTGGAATTATGTCTGAGCATGTGCGAGTGTGTGTGGTAGACCAAGAGTGGCTGGTTAGCCAAAGCCACAGAGAACATGATATACTGTACATGATGGCAAAGGTAAACCTGGAGAGAGGAAAGTTGAAAGGAGGTCATGAAGATTAAGATGAGCACTGAAGTTCAAGAAGATTAAGATGAGAGTTGCTTCCCAATAAATTGGTGGAAGGAAAAGAGACAAAAGCAGTTGGTCTGGGACTTACTGTAACTCTGCCTGAAACGAATGATAGGAGTGAAAACACTGAATCAACACAGCCATTCAACCAGAGACTGCTGTTTGCCACTTCACTCAAATGTAGAAATCTGCCTTATGCCCTTTCAGACATTTGAACCGTATAGCTTAGTATTGTTGACTTGAGCAGCTGCTCTTCAGGATCTCAAGCAGGAATATTTCTTATCACTTGCTACTTGGTCACCTCCTCCTATGAGCAGTGGATGAAATTGGGACCTTCTCTACGCTGCTGCCACTGAGCTATGGCTCTTTACTGAAGTACACCAATGAATTTGCTGGATTCTAAGAGTCTTTTTTCCTGGGGCTTTCACTTTCCTCTTTTCTTGCAGTGTGTAAAATCAGACCCTGCTTGCACCATTTATTCTGAAGCATTAATTCTCTTCTAATTTTCCATGTTCCATAACAACAGCAGCAACAACAGGGCTTAGGCTTCTCCTAAAATAGGTAATTAAGCAGCATTCAGTTTTGCCAGCTCAAAATATTTACATGCAGCACTGATTTCTCACGGAAGACGAGTTGGCCATACAAAACTCCCATTGCAGAGTACTCTAAAATCTGGGGACTACTACAAAGAAGACTTTAGCCTATGTACTCATATGGTGCAGTAAAGAGTGGCAGTAAAATTGAAAGCAGGATTGATCCAGAAGATTTAACTATGTTGTTACAGACTCTTTGAAAAAGCCTAATGGCAATTTTTCCATTATAGAAAATACCTTTGATTTCTCAACACTGTTATATAAGAGCCCAATCTCTCATTATACACAAAGAATAAAAGAGGCAGTAACACTAGAAGTGTCCTTGCTATGAATGTCAATCTATTTAGCTCTAGTTGAGTATCACAGTGTAGATTTTCACGTCTGCTATTTATTGGTATAATTATGTGTAGGACAATGACATTTTGTTAGCCATGCTGCTAATTTCTTCAGAGCAGATCTGAAGCTGAACTTAGCAACAGATGTCACGTCATTATACACTGCTTTGGTTCATGGAGATGACTGTTGCCTTTTGTCCCTCAGTAAATTATTTGGAGGTTTATACATTTTTATTGCCTGTCTAATAATTCTGGGAAAATACCTCTTACATCATGCCAAAATTGGGTATGTATTAGGCTGGGAGAGTAATGGAAGGAGTGTTAGACATAAACAACTAAGATAGGTGAGTCCATAGGTAGCTTATTTCATAAATGGCAATTCAGTCCAGGTGACAAGAAACCTAAGAAGAAACTATTCAAAATGTTCTGAGGAACTCCACCTTAGTGAACTCAGTAATAAATGAAGGTTGAAAATTCTTGCAGTTTCCAAGATTCTGTATTCACTCCTAATATGAAAACACCGAAAACATCACACTGAAGTCAATGTAATTCTTGCTATCCTAATTTTGCCCAGCTGTGTTTCACCTCAAAATGACATTTGCTGCAAAGAATGAGATCTGCTTGGCTCTTACTTAAAATTGCATGGGCAAACACAACTGTGTTCTTTGCTAGGTTAACCAAGTCACCCATCCCAGACAAGCAACAATGCCTGTATAATATCAGTTGAATTCTGCTTCAGTTGTTCAGCAGGAGAATTCTGTGATGAAACTTAATTTCTTCTGTTTTCTCTCACTCGGTATATCCAGGATTAATTTATGTTCTAACGTTAAATGACTGCACATGAACAATTTTGAGAGGCTACGGTGACAGTGGCAAGAATCTATCTGGCACAACAGATAGATTTTCTATCTGGAAAAGAGAAACCATGCCATCAGTACAGGACTGGGAGACTAAAAGTGAAGATGTGCAGCAATGGAAAAACTGACGGTACACGTTCACAATAGAAGTCTTACTTCTAACCTAACCTCTAGCCTAAGACTCTGCCCAGAGTTGCTCTCTGAGTGAGATGGGCAGTGACTACATTTGAAGTATAAAGAAATAAAGAAATAAAATAAAATAACCTAATTCAAGCAAGAATGATTCCCTTATATACAACCTATCACACAGCAAGGCAAGCTAAGACGCTTAGAATATAGTTTTTGAAGAAAAGGAGAATGTTTTTAATAGTAGTGATAACAAAAACAATCCAAACAGAAATGAGTAATAATGTCCAAAGTAAAGTATAAAAAATATCCAAGTAGCAATTAGTGGCTGAGGGGGGGGGGCAGTGGGGGGTAGGAAGAAAGAGAGGGGGGCTACTAAAATGCTCTTTTTATAATTTTGTTTTGTTTTGCTCTTTATGTTCTCAAATTTAAGTATGTGTGTCATGAGTAAGGATGGCGAGCAGGGGGCTCCCACCCAGACTGTCAAGCGCATGCGTAGCACTGAGGAACTGTTCAGCCATTCAAAGAGACACAGATCGGGACCGCCTTAACCTTTGGGGT
This sequence comes from Candoia aspera, assembly GCF_035149785.1. Lineage (NCBI taxonomy): Eukaryota > Metazoa > Chordata > Lepidosauria > Squamata > Candoiidae > Candoia > Candoia aspera. The sequence continues at coordinate 54,301,170 of NC_086159.1, read as the reverse complement.
TTATATGGCTGGGTTTTCCCATGCTTCCTCAGTTTGTTAGGATTCTTGTTAAGTACTACTAATAAATATTAGAGACCAAGTCATTGTCTCAGTGTGTTTCCTGGTAATCAGGACAATGTGTGTGTGTATTCTTTTTTGCCTTATTTTGCTTGTTTGTATGATTTATTTAACCAACAAAAAAGAGGGATTAAAAAAACCCCAAACATTTCAATAGATTTTTAGAACGTTTCAACAAGAAACAATATTTTAGAAATGACCTTATTGTATTTATGTTGTTGAAGATGCAGTGAAACTAATCTTAAAATATTGTTCCATTTCTGTAGGAAGCAATTACATGTATTAACCTTGAGATTTAATATTTTTAGATATTCTATGTCAGTCCCATGGGAGTTGACTTCTGGACAAAGAAAAATAAAGTCACAATCAAAATCTTATTGTTCAGCATTGGAAACACAAACACATGGCTCCAACTGCCTGTATTCAGCGCTTTTCAGAATCAATATAGATGAGTCATGCATAGGTGCAAATATAAATTTTGTAAGTTTTTGTTTTTCAGTTTTTTTCTTCTTTTATTATTTGTGTATTTTTTGTATTCAATTAATAAAAAAAATTAAAAATTGAAAGGCAATTTAGTGCATTTCACTGCAGTAGTGATAGTCCTCTTGAATATTCAGTAATAGAGATGGATGAGGATGAAAAAACTGAGTTTAAATCAAGATGAAAGTCAACAGAAAGTGTGACAGAACGCAGAAAGTGAGCACAGTCTGCCATCATGTCGCATGACCACCCAGACATACAAACTGTACATTGGCTGATAACAGGAGTCAGGAAATAGCTGAGAGAAGAACAGATAAAGGAAAGGTTTCAAGCACAAAGATTAGGTGCTGAAGAGACACAGATTCCAGGGGGATTCAGGACCGCCAAGGACAAATTGGCAGAGGAATTACTATCCAAGAACAATGTTGCAGCATGAAATCTGTTTCCCAGAGGGAGAAGAGGATTTGAAGACACCACAAAGAAAACCCAAGTTTTGCTAACTATACAAAGTTTGCAGGCTAAGATTTAATTTAAGCCCTTCATTAACTCTTTGGGGAATTTAGTAGCATCTACATTTTAGGATAGGCACACTGTCATTTTAGTAAAAGCACTGCTATTGCTGGCAAAGAGAGATAATCTCTGAATTGTAGAGCTATTACATCATAAATTATTACATCCCAACCTCCTCTGGAAGCAGATCCAGGAGGGAGACCATAGATCTGTTTGTAGCATTTCTATCCTTGCTATGCTAAGAATAAAGGGAAAACAAAACATCAGAATGGTTTACAAGAAAGACACTGCATACCGTATTTTGTGAGATCTATTCTGAGGACTGATAACAATCTCACAGTCAAATTAGAATTCAGTCTACTCTGGAAGAGGTTGTGTATAAACTAACACTGCAATATTAGTATTTTTATAGACTCAGTGCAAGCATTTAGTTTGAAGTTTTAAGGCTATAAAGAGCTTAAGGTAGTTAAAGAACCATCTGTCTCATCATTACTCTATTTAAAACCTACAGACATAACCATTTGCAAAGGCCCAGGGGTCAGGAATGTGGAAAAAAAAGCTCTGGTCTGTAACTCTGGAATGTACCCACTCCAGAACTGATTCCTAACCCCATCTATTCTTTCAGCAAGATGTTAAGAAACAATTATCTCGATTATTTTAAAATTATTTTCAATTGTTTTATTATTCTGAGAATGGTTTTCCTACTGAACTTGTTTTATTATTTTGTAGCACATCACTGGCATTGCCTCTATAATTTCTGCATCCACATGGAACAAACAAGAAGGAACTAGTATCCATACCATTCTTTCAAGTGCTTGAATTGACTTCGGGATCATTTTATTCCATACTCAGTGCAGTCTCCGAATGCTGATCAGAACTGATGAAGCCAACTCCCAAACAGGATATATTCAAGTAAGGTCATTGCTTGTTAATATCTGACTGTGGATGCTTATACTATGTGAGCCGTAAGAGTTGTTTCATGGAAAACCTTCACGCAAAAGGAACTGTATCAGTAATATACACGACAGGATATTTCTGATACTTTTATTATGTATCGAAAACTATGGCTGTAACTCTAAATGTATTTTCCTATCAGTGTGCCTAATTGAATAAATTTGTCGTTAAGATCTTGAAACTGTTAGCTGGTTTCTGCTTGGGTATAGGACGTTATAGAACCGATGCTCTATTGTCTGACAGTGCTTCATTACCAATGGCGCTTGCAGGCTCAGTATGTTGGCAGAGAAGTGCTGCTGGCTGTTTTGTTGGCAGGTGAACGGAGGGGGGAGATGGAGCATGAGGAGCAGGGCCGATCCTGGGCTAACAGGTCCTAAAGCCTCTTTGTTCCACTAACAATAGATAAAAAGAAAGACTGTCCCAAGCCTGGATCTGGCATTGCATGTTTCTTCTCACTTCTGTCAGTGAGAAAACACAAAAGAAAACCAAAAGGGGGAGACGGGAAAAAGGAAAATCCACACCTCCCACCTTTTATCTAAGCCAATATAAGTCAGCATGACTTAGGAAGTGACAATACAATTACCACAAATCGTTGGCCTCCCACAAATCCACAAATTGGATTGTCGCAGTAAATATATACAGAAGACTGCATTCTTTTTTTCAGTATGTAATTTTTATTAAAAATTTTAAGAATAAGAACAACAAACTAAATTAGAACAGAAAAAGTGAAAAAGAAATAACAGAAAAAGCTGAAATGCAGTAAGAAAATAGAAAAAAATAGAAAAAAAGAACAAGACATAAAGACTGAAATAAGTGGCTTCCAATATTCCTCACAGCAGTTATACGTACAATTATATTTCAACCTCTCTTTCTAGTTACATCATGACTCTCTTCTTTCCATAATCTATCCTGTCTAATCATCAAAACCATAAACCACAAGTTCATTTTTTTTCATTTTTATGCCAAAAGTCCGTAAGGTTTCCAGTCACCAATAAATGTAGATAATTGTCTTTTCGCAAATAAGTCAGTTTATCCATCTCAGCAAGATCTGTCAATTTCACCAATCATATGTATATTTTAATCCAAATATTTTTAGCTTTTTTATATGTCCACCAAGCACGATAAAATGTCCCTTCATGTTGTTTACATTTCCAATATACATCTGAAGTGCCTTTATACATTCTAGATAATTTCTCTGGAATCAACATTTTACAAAAATTCTCTTTAGAACAAAACAATGTAAATTTAAACCCCTTTAACCACGTGTTTTCCCAGTGATTCATCTGTATATTATAACCAAAGTTCTGAGCCTACTTTATCATACATTCTCTAACCTGTTCTTCCTGTTTCAAATTTCAACAAAAGTTTATATATTTCAGCAATTACATGTTCATAATCAGTGCACAATTGAACTTCAAATTCTATCCAGAAGACTGCATTCTAAGAAATCATAAATGAAGTAGTAAAGAAAGAACACAGTAAGTTTTGTTTAAAACTTATTCTGCCTTAGTTTCTCACTCAGAGAGTTGGTTTATTTTAACTATGGATTCAAATTGGTGCTATATTGTCAAATCAAATTTTATTTTGCAAGAGAAACAGTCTGCATGTTAAGAAAAAAATCTTTTTAAAATTTAAATTCATCAAGAATTTTTCAATACAATAAAAGACAAATCAAAAGAAAAGAAAGACAACGAAAACAAAAAAGTGCAAGAAAAGAAAAAGGAAAAACTAAAGTTAAGAAATATACGAATGACTTTCAACCTTCTTTTCAACAGTTACAATATTATTGTCCCTCTTCCTTCTTAGATGCTACTTAAGTCCCTTTAGCCCCTCATTTAATCCAAGTCTGTCTTAATCTTCAAATCCATAAATCATCATTTGTTTCTTCTTTCAGCAAAAAGTCCATATAATGTTTCCAGTCTTTCAGAAAGGTTTTTGTTGTTTTCTCTGACAAAACAGGTCAGTTTTGCCATCTCAGTGAATTCTGACATTTTCACAATCCATTCCTCCACTGTGGGGGTTTCATTGTTGTTCCATCTTTGTGCATACAATAACCTTACTGCAGTTATCATATACAAAATCAATCTACCATGAGTCTTTTCTAATTTATTATCCCTAAGTCCCAATAAGAATTCTGGTTTCTTTGCAATACTAATCTTTAAAATCCTTTGCATCATTGTATGAATTCATATCCAAAATGTCTTAGTTTTTTACAAGTCTACCATGATGATAAAATGTCCCCTTATGCTTTTCGCATTTCCAACATTGGTTTGTGATACCTCTGTACATTTTTGATAATTTCTCTGGTGTCATGTACCAATGATACATCATTTTATAATTTTTTTCTCATAAATTATGACAGTGTAAATTTAATACCAGTTACCCACATTCTCTCCCAAGTGTCCATCTCTATGGTATATACAAAATTAACAGCCCATTTTGTCATGCAATCTTTAACCAGTTTTTCTTCTGTTTCAAATCTTAACAAAATTGTATAAATTTTTGCTATTACACGTTCATTATTTGTACACAGTTCAATTTCAGATTGTTTTGTATTTTTCAATTCAAATTGCCTTTTTATCCATATTAAACCTTTCTTTTAACTGTGCATATGAAAACCACTGAAAGCTATGTGCTTCTGCAGTTAATTATTCTCTTTATCTTAATTTCTCTATCCTCCTGTATTAATAAGTCTTGATATGTTAACCATTTCTCTCTATATGGCATTTCTCTTCTATAGAATGCTTCCTGCACTGAGGTTGATAAAGGTATCTTTGGGCACAGCCTTGGCTTATATTTATTCCAATATGGCACTTCTCACATAATGATTTTTAAAATCTACATTAACTTTAACTTTATCGTACCATGAAAACCCATGCCAACCAAACCTCAGGTTATGGTCTTCCAATTCTAACATTCTTTTATTTCTCAGCGGGATCCATTCTTTCATCCAAACCAACATCACGCTGCAAAATACAACTTAAAATCAGGTAACGCTAACCCTCCTTTGTCTTTTGCATCCTGCAGAATTTATATTTAACCCTTTCTTTCTCTGCCATACAAATCTATATAGATCTTTTGCCACTGTTTAAAAGGTGCATAATTTTTCAAAACTGCTATTATTTGCAATAAAAACATCATTCTAGGTAGTACATTCATTTTTATCATAGAAATTCTTCCAAGCAATGATAGGTTTAAAAAAAAATAATTTTATTAAGTATTACAGTTATTATAGTATTACAGAAAACCAGTTAATTTTTTTCATTATAGTCATGTTTCTACATTATTTAACTCCTCACGAAGAAGCTGATTTAACACACTTCTATGTTTCAAAGCCTCTATGTTCAGAACATCCTCACTAATGATAGGTATGATTTCTCTTCGTTTTTCAGCTGTCAGTTCATCCTCATTGTCAGAAAGTGTACAGAGAAGAGTATCATTTTCATACGTAGGAAAATAGTACCTAAGCAGAACAGAAAAGAGCAACATGATACCTAATTCATGTCCTCTTTACCCACATATCTTACAGCATCATGACAGAACCTAACATTTCTGAAATGGACACAAGGCTATTGCAACCACATGAACAGCAATAGCCTGTCATTTAGGCAGAAACTGGAAATAGTTGCACCTATCACTAGGTACGGCTGTGGTCTGCATGACACTGGGTAAGGTGGATTGAAAGGATGTGCAGTACACTACGCATCTATTACTTCTTCATTTTGCATAGATGGTGCCATGGAAGAATGCCACGCAAAACACTCACAGGGCAGCAGTAACTGTTACTTGCATATAGGTGATGCCAATTGCAAAAGGAGGGCCTGTGTAATTGGATCCTCTTCCCTGATTTCAATTCTTAAAACACTTCCCAAAGAAATGGGAAGCCTTTCTGGGAAATTGCTTCAACATCTGTATTATGTGCACATAGTGAAAGTATTCACATGCATGTATATCTAGCTCTTTTGTTGCATATAATCAATGTATTTAGTCATTATAGATTCTTGAAGGTACAAACCAACAGTGCTGCTACCTCTTTCTGAATTTCGAGTTTGCAGTTGATTAATTCTGTTTTCCCAGATTCCTTTCTGTAAACTTTCAATTACCTAGCATTTTCAAACACACTGAAATGTAGCTTGTAATAAAAAAATCGACTGTCCTTTATTTGTCATTTGTTTAAGTGACAAACCCTGTCTAATGAGCATTTTCCATCCTTTCCATTGTAAATCAAACAAAACAGACCTAGCAAACTGTAACAGCACTTTTAGTTTGAAGGTGTGGTAATCAAAGAGCACCTTGAATAAGCTGATCTGCAGAGCAAAGGAAGCCTGAACAGGATAATTCAAAGCTTGGCTGTTAATAAGGTCTTATAATATACGGTCCACAATACTGACGGAGCATGCATATACAACTTACTGTGGTTGATCCCAAACAGATCTGTCGGGCAGGGCTGCTATATGTTTGCTATCTTCCAAATGATGTATTAACTCTTTTTTCAACTGGAATTTCTTCTCACACTTATAACACTGACATTGGTGGACTTGTCTCCTGATGAAGTTCACTAGTTTCACTTGCTGATAGAAATTCAGATCTAGTGAACAACAACAACAAAAGGTTTCAGGGAAGAAGTAGCTGGTATATCCAAACAAGATTATTAGACCAAATAAATCTTGTGTTTATAGTGTTTAACTTATTTAAGAACAGAACAATAAACAGAGTTTAAAGTTCTGCATGTCTGTTGGTTATCTGAATTAGAAAGCTAACTTAAGGAGGAAGAAAGCAAATAGTGCCATGCTGATATTTGTTACTATTTCAGTGCTGGAACCCTAGTAGCCGTTAAAAAAATATAGCTCATTTAGTATAGTTGCTACTTGTAAATCCAAGATACAGAAAAAGAAAACAAAAATAGAACTTCCAAATCTATTATGACAGTGGTTTCTTGAGAATCACTGAAGCAGTTGATAGTAACATTCAAGAGAGGAAAACTGCAATACATGTCCCAGTAATTCAAAAACCTTGAATTGTATAGACTGACTTATGTTCTAAAAAAACCGATTTCTACGAGCAGCAATTGCCTTTAATACAATGTATGCATTACTTACCATGCTCAGACTTAATTTTTTGCAAGTTAAATCCATGAGCCTCCTGGGTTTGGGAAGAAAAAAGTTTTGAATGATTTCAAATGATTTGTATTTGATTAACCCCAACCTTGTGAAACCCAGAAATAATCTAAATAGCTAGGTACCGGATAATATTATATTTAAATTTACTGCTGTATTATTGTTTACCGAACCAGTTGTTGCAATTATAAATGTTATAAAAAACCTAAATAGCAGTACAAACTGTTAATTCTTCAAAACATTTGCTGCCTTCTCAAAGCCTTAGAACTTCAGGGACTGCTATGACTTTTATTCAGCAAACAATATATAAATCATGTCTTAGCACAAAGTGTGAGCCAGCCACAGCCTCTCAAGTGAATATTTCAAATCACTAAACTTTCTTCCAAGCTCTTTCTATTCTGGTTTGAATGCAGACTTTGGCCCCACTCAGGTGTCCAGCTTAACATATAAACCATCTCAAATGGAGTAGACAATGGGACCAGAGATACAGCCCTACTTCTACTCTCTCTCAGCCTTCATGTGTTGATACTGGATGTTTCATGGAGAGGCGTACTTTTGTTGTCTGTACCATGTATCCTGTATACACATTTAGAATGTTAATTAACTGGAATCCCAGACTGGACAAAGTGCTATGTTACATTCATGGAAGCACAGCTACCCTCCAAGAACAGAAGAGGGTATGAACAGTGTCATTCTCTATTCAATCTGAAGCCCTCCATGTGTTCAGCTAAACCCTCAAAGGATTTAAAAGAGATCTCCTGAAACTGAGTCAAGTTGCTTCTCTAGCATGAGTAGCTCTGGATCTAATCTGTAAATCCAAGGCTGCAATTCTGCTAAAATTGATGAATAAATACTAATGAAGGGATAACAAAGAACCAGTGAATTATAATAGTTAAGGTGTTAGACTGGGGAGATGTAAGTTTACCCTTAGCTAGGGAAATTCACTGGGCCAGTCCCTCTCTCGGCCCAACTTCCTTCACAGGGTTATTATGGATAAAATGAAGAGGAACCCCATGAAAGTTGCCTTGAGCTCCTGGAGAAAAGTTGGATATAAATTAAGACATTCATAAAGAACCTCCTAAAAGATACCTCCATCACAAACCTACAGTACATATTTTCTAAAGCACGATCTAATATACATTAATACATTCTTCATACCTCCATGTGAACATAGAGTTTTTCTGTGGTGTCAGTCTGCTTTTCACAGAAGAGACAGACTGCACAAACAGGATGTTCTTCCCAATCACACCAGTCCCTATAAAGAAACATTGCAAAGAGCCAGCTGTAACTGGTATTTTGGAACTGTCTAGAAAAGCTGTAGGCATGGAAACAAAACCTGTTTTAACTCATCTATTCCTGCAACAAGCTGAAAGGTGGAATTCTGCTCCAGTCAGTCAGCTGCAGTCTTAAGACATCCTTCATCCATTCCTGTCCCCATTGGCTTTCAACTCCTCCCTCCAGCCCCCTGAAGATTCAGTATTCTATGATCACTCAGCATGTTTAATCCACATTGAGTTGTTCTGCCATGTAGGTTTTCTCCCCACAAATTATTTTTGCTGTATTGCAAGCTTTGCAAATCTCAAGTGTGCCAATATCTTCCTCTTGTTTCTTGGTGCTAGCACTTTGGTGAGATAACCATCCCATCTATTAGCTGTTATACACTGTCACAACATATATCACCCCAACTGGGCAAGGCTATTCTGATTTATGGCTGGGCACTGCTTATTTCAAAGAAAGGAAGAAGTAATGTATCCCAGAATCTGTTTTTTTGCAGTTACCAAAATTTTAAGTTGTGAATTTTTAGCAGCAAAACATATGGAAAGGAGGTGCTATGTATATAAGCTTAAATGTAGCCTTATCCCATCTAAAAAACCAATACCACCCCACCATACCTCCTCCATCTACTGCAATGTCACCATAATACTCTCACTCCATTGTGGCCTTTGACCAACACAAAACAGCAGTTACAAATGTAGCCATTGCCCACCTAATAGTTATCACCCTTGGCTTATATAAAACTAACGAGAACTGGTAATATTATATCTTCCTGTTTTGCAGACTTGATAAATATATATTATTTCATTAAAAAAAGCAATTGTTGAAAACTATACATCTAGCATGAGGATCAGAATGCTTGTATTTGAGGAATATTTGTAAGCTTATATGCCCAGTTCTATTCTAACAACATGACAATATTTCACTATTTTTCTCTTGGTGTTTTCAGATAAGGCTGCCTCCATAGTAATTAAAGCCGCTTGTTACGGGCCACATTCTAAAGTAAGACCTAGAGAAGAATTACATTATCATGGTGGCTCAGTTTCACCTCCTTCTAACCTTGCTTACTCTCCAGCCCCATCCGCTGTTCATAACCTTAAAATATAGTTTGAAGTAATGTGTATGGCTGGAGGCAAAAAGGTAAGGTTTAGCTTATTGAACACTGGTGACAAAAAGTTACTGCTTTTGTTGTGTGACCTCTCCTGGGGAATGTTGGAAATGTGGCTCTTTTGTCATTCCTTTCAGCCTTAAGGAAGCTACATCAAATACACCTGAAAGGCATCAAGTTGGGGAAGGCTGACAAGACAAAGGAAATACATGATGATCAGCACTCCGGGTGGTAGGATGTGAAATACTGAGACTGTTCTGGAACTTGATTCTAAGGTTGTGCAGCACTTTGGATTGAAGAGAAAACAGCACTTAGAAGTGCACATGGGCATGCACATCACACTTGTCTGCAACTCCTTAAACCAAGCTTATGTCCTCTCAGGACTGTGCTCCAGCTGTTAGAAGGCAACTACAGGGAAAAGTAGCAGCTGCTTTAAGGAGTTACAGATAGGTACTATGTGAGTGCCCCCACACTCTTCAAGGAACCAGCTTCCCTTTGAACTCAAAGCACAGCACAGCCCTACCTGATTCTTTCTGCATTTTTCTGTAATTTTCTCAGGGAGTAGGTAAGGGTAACTAAGCAACATACTGTGTGTGTGAAAATGGTTCAAATATGTCCATTGACAGGATGTCCCTCTAACATTGTCTTATCAGTACTGAAAGCAATACTGGCAGGGGAGTGGGCATGTTTGATCTCCTGTCTTCCCAAATGATAAACTGCCTTACCAAGTAAAAGAATTTTACCATTTTCCCTTGTGGTGCAAAAGTAAGTTTGAGGTGGGATATTATTAAAGAAAACGAAGATATTAGATTGCTCCGTGTTTAATCCGACTATCCCAATTCAATTTACTATCCCAATTCATTCCCCATAATTACTATTCATACTTGAAAATGCTGAAAATCTCATTTTTAAATCTCTTCAGTGACAGCTATTTTGTCTATCAGTATCATGTAGCAAGCCTAAAAAATAGATATCCCAGGTTGCTAGCCCTTAAATATGAAATAAAAATTCCTAATACTCTTCTTGATTGTGGAACAATTCTCGATCATCTTCTGACTGAACCTGTTCCCAGGACTTCCCAAATTCCTGGAAAAAAAAAAGAATGCTTTAAGCAAACTTAGATTTACTTTATTCAGAAAGAGCAGAAGTTCTAAGTTAGAAATGGAAACTCTCAGCAACTCTTTCCCTTGGCAATATCCACTGAAGAGGCTGAATGTTGCAGCTCAGCAACATCTGGAAATCCATAGGTTCACCTTTATCTGATCTAAGTTTTGGCTGTGGCTTATCTGATGGTGTGTTTAAGATAAAAGTTATTTTATGGCTTTGTGTATAAAATATTTATGCACTGTATGAAGCAGCTGAAAATGTATGTGTCTCTGCAGTGGCGCCCGCCCTATGGAACGTGCTGGCCCCAGAGGTGAGATTGGCCCCATCACTCCTGGCCTTTTGGAGGAATCTGAAGACCTGGTTCTGCTGCCTTGCTTGGGGTGGAGAGGGGAACAGATCTACATGGGGATGGCTGCTATAGACCACTCTTCCCACACTTGGACTGTTTTAGATTCTTTTGCCACTTGGACTTTATTTTTTACTCTTATTTATATTATTACTGTAATTTTATATTGTGTATTTTACTCATTGTATGATCGTTGTTTTAATTGATTACTGTAAACCGCCCAGAATCCCCCGAAGGGAGGAGATGGGCGGGGACAAATTGGATAAACAAACAAACAAACAAATTCCCCCTTGTGAAAAGAAGAACATATAGTATTAACAGAAATTCAAGGAAATACATGATTTCATCAAGGGTATATAGTAAGCGCGACGCTGCTCCAGAACTTTGACCCACAGCAGTTTTATTATGGAACCTCCATCAAGTTCATTTCTTAGGTTTACTGAATTTTGTTATGATTGTATTCCCCAGTCATGTGATGCATTTGTATGATGCAAAAAAGGCCCCAACAATTAAGTCTATCAAGAAGCCCTGGCAATTTAGGAAGATTATGAGACACAGTGCCAGATTGAGCAGTTTTCTGTATTTGCCAATACAATTTATTTCTAAACAATGTTTTCTTTCTCTTTTTTAAAAAAACATATAAATTTATTTTGGAATCACTGACCCCCTTTATGAGATAAATCCTCAATACAGGATGTGGGAAGTTTCTGGTATATTTAACTATTACTAATAGAAGAGAGTATCTGTAGCTCAGGGTTCAACTGTGAAGTCATCTCTGAGCTTCAGTGCTAGAAGGGAGTGGGGTTTGCTCTCTGTTTATATACTGTACAGATTTAACTATTTCTATGCCCATTTCTGCATTGTTGAGGAAAATCTTAAGTGCTAAAAGAAAGCTCTATGGAACAAGATAAGCCCTCTTTGGATAACTGAAGGATGGATTAAAAAGAAGTGTTTCATTTTCAGGAAAGTGTCTGAGTCCCTGTATTAGTTTACAGATAGAATGTAAAAAGTATTAGCTACTTGAGAATTTACTTTTAAAGTTCCTTCTGGAAAAAATGTTAGTTACCAAGTAAATAGAATATATTAAAAAAAGGACACACCAACATACTGGATTGAAATAGGACTCAGCATTGCTCAAAGGTAGTGAAATATAAGGCACTATATTTCTCTCTCTTTGCTTTGACATGAAATCTAACATTAGGATGGGTTGCTTTAATGTGCTTTAATGTCCTGTCCAGTCAAGATGAGACTATTTTAGCTGTGGATGGGGCCTCACTCCCTTAGAGCAATTGATCTATGATTTGCAGGTCCTCCTGGGCTCAGACTGCCACAGATAAGAATCACTTCTATTTTAATCTTCTAGCACTGTAAATTTTTGGAAAAAAATATGTCCCTTACTATTTTAAAGAGCCTGGATGATGTAAAATAATAGTTTTGCTTAAAACACCACTTGGCTATTTCTGTGGTAGATAACATCTTAATTAAAGAACTTTGTCTCAGTGCTATTTATTACACTTGCATTCACATTTATCTGCTTCTTCCAAAACTGTAAGGAAAAACGTAAGAGGGAAGAGATTAAAATGGGAAGGCATCACAATCAAACTGTTCTATTTTGCTTTTGGGGGTAATTATGTCAAATGAGGCAGGCCCAGAGTACAGTGTACTGTAATCAGAAGTTTCAGAGCTGTTACAACATGTCAGGTAAATGGTGTACCTGTTAAAATAGCTCGTAACAAGATTTCATTATAGATTGGGGAATTAAAATTCTGTAATTAAGTCAGAGATGCATTACTCTCTAGGATAAACTGTCCAAGGGCAGTAAGATTCATTAATATTGCCAGGCTAGTGAGATGTGAGATAGTTAACATTTCTAGCTGCAGGTTCCTCTTGAGAGCACTACACATTCTCCCATGGAAACAGCTATTTCTAAGAAATTAGCTGCTACTTTTTAATGAAAAGATAACAGCTGGGAAAAAGCTGGGGTGGGGGGGGGAGAGTTTTTTCCTTCTAAAGTGCTTGTGGCATAATGACATCGTATGTTTCAGAAGCTTAAACCATCACTTGCTTTTTTTAGCTCCATCAAGTGTTACTGATTTCCAGGACAATTTTGCAATGAGTTCCATTGCAAGCAATCCAAAATGCTAGGTTGTTTAATGGCTTATCTTCATCTTCCATCAGAACGATGCAAAGATCAACTATATCAGACAGCTAGCCTGGGCAGATGGCAAAATACGGAAAAGACCAAAGGGCAATAGATTTTTCCCTCTTCACTCTGGTCATAACCAAGATAAGAGTCAAGGCAACAACAGGATGATGCTACCTTATTCTCTCTGTACATGCTCAGAGACGCTACTTCTTATTACATCCTTGCTTCTGTCTCCTGGCATGCTGACCACATCCAGGCTATCTGTGAACTGCCCTGCGGGGAATTTTAACACAAGGCAGTTCAACCAAATTGACACACACACGTCTCAATACTTCAGAATGAACAAGGTACAAACAACCTGATGGTGTGGGTTAACTTTCTGGCCTTTCAGTTTGATCACTGGAAATTTTTACTCTGATTTCTCTATGGAATGCAAGTGATCCAGTCAAAAAATCACTACACAGCTATGATGGGATCTGTGGACATTGTGACAGGAGCTTGGCTCCATTTTAGCCATAGCTTTGCTGTATTAAATTTCCTGGATTAAAGACACATTTGGAAGATGATCAGGCAGAAGTATAATTTCAGCTTTTACATGCATGGCAAAGTTACACTCCAGGAAAACCCCAGTTTGAAAATTGTCATAGGCAAGTAGGGATATTATTAATTTAGACTTCCTTATTGCCAATCACATTTTTAAAACATGTGACTTACTGCAAGAGGAATCTGGATTGCTAAAACTCAACTATAATGCTGTAAAATCATATACGGGTATGATTTTTAGATTAATTAAAACTAAGTATCAAATTTAAAATAATAACTATACAGTATAGTAAAAATAAGGTAAAAGAAGATGGTATTCTGTACTAGCACACTGTAGTTGAGTTTTCCACAGTAGCTTCACAGTAGTTTTTATGTTCTATGTTATTACTACAGTTTTAAAACTACTGCCTTTACAATTTAAGGGCACAGACTGTTCTTGAATTATAGTTAATCCTATAGTTGATTTTGTAGCCCTACAATTGATTCTGTAGCCCAAATTAACAGCTAATAATAGCCACTTTTTGCTGGTCAAAAACTGAAACAAAGTCATTTGTCTGACTGAACTTAATCTGTAATTAAATGATTGCTGGTTTGTAACTGAAGCACGTTAATAGTTGGTATTTTATTTTTGATCTGAAATGTATCTGAAATGTAATTATGTGTTAATTCAACATATTATAATGAAAAGGAAATATAGATATATGTTAAATAAATATGGATACATAAAACTTACCAAGTAATTAATAATATAAAATTTGTCATATTCTTGGTTTTTGGCATTGATTCTACGATGCTGCTTCTTCCTCATATGATCCTTGAGTTTGTTCTTATCCCGAAATGTTTTTTCACAGTATAAACACTGGAGACTAATATTTAGGAAAAGAAAAATGAAATTGCTATAATGTTGTTAATTAATAAAATTACTTGTGATGCCAACAAAAGTGGCTCATTTTAACAGAGAGCTCATGATGAGTTAATAAAATAACTCATCATGACCTCTCTGTTAAAATGAAATAAAATGAAATTTTATTTCTCTAATAAAATTACAGAACTCAGTCTGAAAAGAAAGAAACAGATGTACTCCTGAACATACATAAGAAGAAAATTAATAGTTCAAGTATAAATGTATAAAATAATAGTTTATTTTTTAATGTAAAGATTTGGTTAACTTAAATGGCTGATTTTTTGCAACTAATTTCACTCGTTTGTAATTACACTAAAAACTCTAGTTGTTGTATGTGATTAAGATATTGGGATACACGTGTTTTTCTAAACCAAACACGTGTGTGTGTACTCAAATTGCTTAGGGATGATATTTAGATACTATTCCCAACTTTTCAAGATGTCATTTATTGTTCATTTTCCTACGTAACACAAAATATATTGTCTTATTTATTCAATTTCTAGGTTCCCTTTTAAATATTTCAAAACTGCAATTTTCTAACAACTGAATCAAATACAGAATTATTTATACATTCTTCAGAGACCTGAATTACTTGTTGCAAACAGAGATTGAGAGCTGGCATCTTCCCCATCCTCTACAACTTTTCGGAAAATGCTCTGATACATAGAAGTATGTGGTGCATATAGATAATTATGATCCCTATACTACATTTACCAATTTGGAAAACTAAGAAGGGGGAAGCTGCTATCCCTCAGTTATAATAGTCCCAAGAGGTACCACCTCATACAGATGTGACTAGCAACACAAGTGGTTTTATATGAACAATTATAGACATCTGGCATACAGAATTGTAAATTATGGGAAATCAATCTATCTTAAACTACCTTTCACATGAGTCAATGAAAAACTGGGCAAGTTTTTAAGATGCATAAGACACTCTCTACAGGTGTCAAGCTTTTTTATTTTATTTTATTTTTAAAAGCATTTAAGAAAACTTTCATTAATAAACCACGCAAACAAACCTCTGCAGTCTCTAAAACCAACCGTTTCAATTAGAGCGCTACAATCTGGGCTCAAATACGACTTATTTTATGACCAAACCATAGCAATGTTAAAGGCCTCCCAAATAATAAATAGGCTTTTCTACTCTTTCCATATCATTGAACATCTGTCAGGCAAATCAGTAATATACTATTTCAGAAGAGATAACAGCATTCACAGTAGTGACAATTCAACTTGTTTAACTGTCAAGGAAATAAAAAGTGAAAAAAAGAGAAAGTAAATATATAAATTTTAAACAGAATGTAAAGTTAATTTTATAGAACAAAACCAATACCATAGCAGATATTTTAATCGCTTGGCTAGATATATACTGGTACCTGTCAAGTTTTTTCTGAAGAACATTCAAAAACTCCTTACAGTTCACAATGTTATCTGGCAATCCAATACTGAATGCATGATCATTTGCCATGTGATTGAGAAGGACCGATCTATAAAATAAATGAAGTAGAATATAGGTGTTTCTTTTTTTTCTACATGCATCTTAGGGCACCATTAAATATACTCCAGTGAAAACTATGATGCTTGGAATTAAGCAGCACTGCTAGAAATGAATGTAGTTTATAATTTTGCTAACATTTCCAATTTCGCTGTAAGCAGCCACACAGAGATGAATAATATCCAAAGCAGCTCTTAATATCCAGAAATTCACATATGGTACTTGAATGGCTAAGTAACTGATCCTTTTACAGGTAGAATTTATACATAACCAAAGAAAATGTGAATTTCAGCTCAATAAAACTACCACTGAATACCTTCATGGAAATCTTTGTTTTTCTTTTTCTAGTAACAAAGAATCAGGACACATATATTTCATAGTTATTTCCTTCTCACAGCAGCATATCACATCATCTGCATCTTTAAAACCAAAACCAATTACTGATTTTGATCAATATTGTAATTATGCATCAGGGATACCATTTCAGACTTCAGCAGGGAAGACAAATTATTTCAGCAGAGGCAGGTGAGCAATATTTCATACTTCATTAGAATGGAAACATTGGTAGCAAGCAAACAAAATCATATATTTTTTCAAAGCAAAGACCTTTGGCATACCAAGATAATACAGAAATTTATTTTATGATTTAGAGCAATAATCACTCACTATATAGATTTCTCTCACTAAGTAGTGCTACTGTAATTCCCTGCATTACTGAGATATAGGAAACCCAAGTGTTTTGCCTCAGCTCCCTTCTCAAGCCTCAATTCAGCAATTCCTGTTTGGTAAAACATTATTTGAGGTTCAGAGAGTGGAACCCACATGTTCTGGCTCATTCCCATGTTCACAACATACATTTTGCTGGGCTGAATGTCTGCATACGTAGAACCAGAAAGATATTCAGGGTGGGCAGGGCATGGTCTACCTATCTATCATCTTGAGGTTCTAGGATTCAAAACTTTCAGTTTTGTTAAGGTTTCAGTATGAAACCTTGAACTTTTGTTAGGTTAACTAAACATAATAGAAATAAATTACAATGTAATGTAGTTATTATTTATTTATTAAACATATTTTATGCCACTGCTATTAAAAATGACTCTTGGCGATTCACATATATAGAAAAAAACCTGTATCAAACAATCCCATATAAAAATAAAAGCACAGCAACACTACATGAATAGAAAGAAAATAAAAGATGGCAATATCAAATCAAATCAGGAGAAGGCTCTCTGAAAAAGCTTGGTTTTTATGGAGCTTGTGGAGAACAGCCAGCCTGATCTCCACAAGGGAGCTTTTCCACAATGTTGGCATTGCAACAGAAAGGCAGTGCCCCCATACCTCAGCTCCCCAAACCTCCCCAGTGTGGGTTTATCTAATATTCTAAATATTTTGAAATGTAATCTTAATCAGAGAGATGCAGCACTTAATATTAAATAAATTACAGCAATCTTCAAAATGTCTATCACTTTTTTGTCATTTGTTTGTTCAGGTCTTTCTTTGCCTGGGCACTAGGGCCTCATAATATCCATGGAAGTCTACCTTTTGAGTTGGAATTTACTCTGATATTCTAGATTTCAGACCACAATAATAAATATGTTATTCAAACAGGAAGCTTCTGGATAAAGCTCCTTCACTCCTACCCAAACATCCTTTAATACAGTGATACATAAGGGGGTTTGCCCTTCTGTGGTGGGTTGGTTAATTAAATGTAAAGAAACCCTACTCTCTCAGGTAGGTTTTGTTAAAGCCAATACAGTTTAGCAGAAAACATTTTGCATTCAGAGAATTAGGTTGAAATTTCCACTTACCAGAATGCTTGCTTTCATTTGTAAAATAAAATAAATAAAATAAAATAAAATAAAATAAAATAATAAAATAAAATAACAAATTTCATTTGTTAAAATTAAAGCACTGTGAAGGATCATCTACTCTCTTAAGCTCAGAGAAATGATAGGACAAACTACAGCAAATGCTAAATTTCATGCAGAAGAGCCCTGTTTAAATGAGTCCTATATTTCAAGTAAAACAAACAACTGCTGCAACAGTGACTTCATACTGCACAGGATATGAAGGACAGTGATGCTTCCTGTCCTGTGGAGTATTTTCTCTTATCTGAGGTCTCCAAACCACCCTGTAAAGTCTTCCAAGCTAAAAATAAAAGGTAAGAATGCTTACAGCCTGATTCAATATGCAGGCTATGAAGCAAAAGCAGAAAAAACTTATGCTAGCAACCCTAACGAGCTTTTAAACTTTACTAACAGCAAAGAAGCTTTTGCTACCAGAGTAGTGCTGGCCATAGTAGCTATTGTCATGTGTTGTACTGTATTTACTAATGCTATGCAACAGGGCTATGAAATCGAAAACGTAATGGAAAATGATGAAGGCAGAGACAGAGTCTATAGACCTGTGCTGGTCTCACCTAAAACGAGAGAGAATTGTTTTCAACAATGCTTCCCTCTATGGCTGGGGTGCATACAAATAAGCATCTAAAATAAATCACAGGTTTGGAGCAAATTTTCTATTAGGGAGAGCAAATTATTTATCAGTTTATACAAGGGTGAAACACAGGAGGGAGTTACAACAAAATATATTGCATTATGCTGTACAATATACAACATATTCTTGTAATACATTGTATAATGTATAGTGCAGAGAGAGAGAAAAGGTTTCTATTAGAATATTAAAATTTGCGAGTTTCCACTGAAATTGGTTTTGGGCAGACAAAAAAAGGGTTTCTCCATGCCACAGGTAATTAAATGTACACGTATGTAAGGCATCACCACAAGATTTGGTGATGCTAACTGAATTACATAGCTTTTTTTTTTTTTGCTAACTCCTTTTTGGCAGCTATCAAGAGTCATTAGAGCCATGATCCACCCCTGAGCTGATGAGCTTCTTGGGAGCACTGAGCTGAGTACTACAAGAAACAGACAACTAGACCATGTGGTTTTATGTTGTCCTCCAGATATGGGGAATCCTAATTCCCATAGGACCCACAGGGTACAGCCAATGGTTAAGGATCAACAAAAGCAACAGCTGTTGAGTCATACATTTTACACCTTTGCTGTAGGCTAGTATACTAATTTACCAAGTGTAAGAAGCTCTAACAATGTCTGAAAACTGTTTTGCGATACCCCATCCTCATTTTTCCCATTTACATAGCATCAGGATGTTCATGAACATAAAAACACATAGTAAAATGTTCAGTACTAACCTGTTGCCCAAAAAAAGCCTGTCACAAAACATGCATATGCCATGAAAATCTGAATCATATCTTTCTTGCTGCTGTTGCTCCAGAATATCTTTCTATTGATTGAAAAACAAAATATGCCATCACATCTTTATTCATTAAGAGCCTGGTGCAAATTATTCCTAGAAATAACTGTTGTTTCTCCCATTCTTACAATGAAAAAAAATAATCACTGAAAAAATATTATTTTTGCTATTATATATTAATTTCATGTATTCCCATGGCATAAATTTGTAGAAACAGGCCAACAGAAACAAATGAAGACTGATCAAACTGGGTATTTTGGATGCAAACTGATTATATTCCCCCCTTCCCCACCCCATGAAATCATAAAAATAGTTGGAAGATCTGTCAGACAAATATGGCTTGATGGACTTAGTCTACAATACAAGGAGTTAGTTAACATGACTGCTAATGGCAGCTTGAGAAACAGATGGATTCCTGTGAATAAAAACGGGGTGTCTTTGAGCCTCGCTTTCTCTCTCAGCCCTCTTTACCACAGAGGGGCTGTTGGGAGAAAAAGTATGTATTGTATTGTGCTTGGGTATCAGTGCATGTCAACTCAAAGTACAAAATAAAAAAAACACCACAAACACAAAACCAATTTTATACTTTAGCCAATATATGTTTAAATCTGAAAGCAAAAAAGCATTTTATAAATTATTCCTAAGGGACCTCCCACTTTTAGTACTTCTACTTCTGTTCCTGGGATTTTACTGTTCAGCACTCTGAGTGCTTAGCTACATGTTGCTTTGTGCAACAAATTGACCAAGAGAGAATCAAGATAAACCGTTGCCATGTAAAATCAAAGAAAGAAATCATTTATATTCAAACTTAGGTAATAGGAGATAACCAAGAGAGGGGAAACTGAAGTATTGAAGATACTGTATTTAGGTCCCATATCACCACTAAGGTGATTGTAGAGCACTTGAGATTAAACTGCTAACTCTATCCCAAAAGAAAAACTCAGAAGCCACCAAACTGACTATAATCTCTTGTAAGACTCCCTATTCACCTCCACATTACCTTTGTCCACCTTGACAATGGTTAGGAGTAATTCAAGCTTATTCATCTTGTTGCAAAGGTCTGATCTGCTTCCATGTGCCAAAGCTTCTATCCTCTAATGTCCTACTAGCCTTGACCTTTTATTCTTGCAGCTTCTGTTTATTTACAAAGGAAGAGGATGACTGGCTAGAGTGGCATTGAAGACTAGTTTTATATATGCATGCCCAGTCTTCAATGGCTGCAAAAACAGAGGTTCACTAATGTGAAAATTCCAGTTTGTTCTTTCACACAAACAACTCCACTGCTGTTTCATCAGGACAGATCATGCAGTGAGCTGAAAAGCACCATTCTGAGAGTGGTTTTTGTGCAAGTTTCACAAAGTTGAGCTCTGTTCTTTTACTCTGCATGAATGGCATCCTTTCCATTCAACATGTCATTAAATGGTAAGACACAAACATATGCGTGAATCAGTTCAAAGAGGAGAAAGGGAGCAGAAATCTTTCTTAAGCATCATCTAGTTCTGGATCTCCCCCTTTAAGAGTTTATAATTTGTGCTGCTTCTTAAAGTGTTTGATGGTTTGGCAATTAAGTAGCTAGTATTAATAAGCAGTTTCAACTGTTTCGGTAAATGCTCAGCTGGTAAATTCCTGCAATTGTTATTTTGCAAAAAGATTGGAAGGTAACACTGGGACAGGTGACCAATTCCTAGCCTCTCCTTTCTTAGGATTTCTAGAATTCCCCATATCCTGTAGCCCATGCTCCTATACCATCAGAACCTCACCCCTGGCAAAGCAATACATCTTCCTATAGGAATCCAATACCCCCCTCTCCCCCAATTTACCAGCAAAAGATTCAAGGACAAGGCTCAGATAAGTTACTTTACTGCAGTTAAAGAAGATGCTCAATTATCAGCTACTGCAGAATCTAGGAATCTAACCTTATTTATATGTAAGTGCTGAAGTTTAAATCTTGTGTCTCATAACTACCCTCATGTAGTAATGGAATTTTTGCTGCTCATTTCTGACTTTTAATTGCTGAGGGCACTTCATAATGTTTTGACATTTATCTTGTCTGACCTCAGCTTCTTCCTATCTTGCTGGATTCAGCCCTTTCTCTTTCACACAAATACACCCACACACCTAAAAAGACCCCAAAACATGGCCCCAGCCACCAAAAAGCCTCTCCAGCCCTATCCTTAAGCCATTGAGTAAGCCAGATGCTAAGATGAGGGCTTCCTTTTTTTTTTACTTGAGAAAGACCCTAACATATATCTTGTATAAGATATTTCTTCCTTGAATTTCTCAAGTAATCTTCAACATACTTATAAAGCAACAGCCTTTACTGGACTAAAGTTTCCCTTACTGAATTGTTTATGGTCTGGCTATAACACACTATTGAAAGAGAAGATCCAGGAATCTTACTGAATCCCATTTTATCTGTTTAATTAATTTCACAATCTCAGTATGTTTAAACAAAATAATATCTTACCAGTCTCTGTTGTTGAAGCTTCTCCCTTAGTTCCCTGTCTTCAGGTAAGGCATCACATAAAAGAAAATAATTGTCCTGATCCTCTGTTACAAAAGTAAACATCAGTGTCAAGGCAATGTGTGTAATTTTTGTTAGTATATGAAGACGCCTCTTAGCATCGCAGTATTTACAGTTTGTGTGTATATTTGAAAACATTAAGGGCATTATCTGTATAGATATTCCTCAGATTCCCAGAATGAGAAAATCTGACCAAAAAATAAAAAATTAAAAAATGGCATATTGCATTGAGGTCTCAAAATATGCAGATATGAAAGAATGAAGTGGTCATTCATCCTAATCTTGCAGGAGAAGTGAGCTGTAACAGAAAATATATTTAAGTCCGGGAAATTAGAAAGCACAACAAAGGAACTCAAAACAACTCTGACTTGATTGCTTAGGTATAAGTTGAAATAAGGAAGAGGTTTGTCAGGCTTTCAAGACTGAGTTGCAATACCCTAACCACATTAAAGTACATTCCAAGGCTCCTACCTACTCTCCTGTTTGTTGAACTTGCCTACTCTGAAGGGCTGACATCACTCTTGTAAGGCTCACTATGCTCTTATCAGAGAGATGTCAGATCTTGCCTCCTAGACCTAGAATGGGGCAACAGGTCCTTGAGGCTCCTAAGTATCTGCAGGACTGTCCATAAAGAGAGAGAGTTCCATAGCCTTTTGTCCCTTCCACTGCCTCCTTGGACTCCAATAGTGGAGAGAGCACACAAATAGGAATAATGAAGAGGTCCTTCTCTATAGCAGAGAAACAATGAAGGTGAGATCTCAGATTGTGTTTTTCTGTGGTGCACCAGGCATTACCATGCAAAGCTTCCTTGCTCAGAGTCAGCTGGAAAGTGTCTGTGGAAATGTGGCTCACTTCATGAGTAAATGTCCAGGCTGCTCCAAAACACTGTCTTTGCAAAACTTTGCAGACACCCTTTCCAAGACTTCCTCAGATAATTAAAGGAAGCTCCAACATCTGACATCAGGAAATTGCATTTTATAATCCCCCTTAGCCTTTTTATCTCCATAGGCTCTGAACTCCAGCCCTCAGCTGCCCACATTACTGTGGGAAAAGCCTATTCAGGAAGAGATGATTGTGGCAGATCATCAAGTCAGATCCGGTATTGCAATGTATGACTCCTCTGCAGCTAAAAATAAATAACCACAAAAGATTCTTGCAACCATAGCTGCAAAGATTTTATACACTTTTAATTAGAAAAGATATCTGATCCACTCTGTGGAAGAATGGCTAACCAAATTGTGGAAATATGCTTCGATGTCCAGAATAACTTCATATTTAAAAAGTAAATCTGATGTACTATTCAGTACACTATTTGGAAACTATTTCTACATTACAACTCTACATGTACAACTGTGCCAGGTGTAGAGTTGTCAATTTAGGTTTTAGAGTTATACTTTAATTTGACATAAAATCTACATACTAGTTATAGTATTCTTCCAGTGTATTCTTTATTATCTATCGTTTTTCCTTTTTCTGATTTCAATTGCGCTAACCAAATAATTTTAAAGTTCAATACAGACATGTTTTAAATAGCAACTGGATATGAAATGTCCTACAGTATTTTAAATTTTTAATCATGTACTAGAATATGTTAGCCATATGATAGTGTAGACTTGTTGCTATCCAAGAGTTGTTGGTTATCTGCCCATACTTTATGTATACTGTTTTTTTAATTACCTGTATCCTATGTTCTTTATAGTCTTTTAAATGTATATTTGACTATCCACCCATGCACCCACACATACATATGCTCTCTTGCATGTCCCAGTTATCTTGGGGATACACTGGCTTCAGACGCTTGATCCTAATATTTATTGGGGATAAGGAGCCAATTCTTTTACCTCTC
The DNA here is from genome assembly GCF_035149785.1 of Candoia aspera. Taxonomy (NCBI): domain Eukaryota; kingdom Metazoa; phylum Chordata; class Lepidosauria; order Squamata; family Candoiidae; genus Candoia; species Candoia aspera. The sequence continues at coordinate 54,277,479 of NC_086159.1, read as the reverse complement.
AAAAATGTTAATATCACCATTTGCAGGCATCTGGCTCTTTTCCTTCTCTCTCCCCCTCACTATTGCCTGAACTTCCTTCCTTGCCAGAAAAGTAGGCAGATTTTGCTGATGTCTTGGGGGAAGAGGGAACAGCTACTTGCCTCCTTATCAGACATCTGACTGTATCACCAACTTACCACTCAGCCCCAGATCTCAGCTAAAAGGCAACATCCCATGTCTATTCAATTTAGCCATTTTAAAAGTTTCTGAACCACATTCTGAAGAAGTTCACCCTTATTCATCTTCTGCATTTGGACCCCTTTTTTTTTACATAAAGAAGATAATTCTTCGTCAGGACTTTCCAGATATATTCTCCAGATTCATGAATGAGATATTCTCAGATACTTTGGATAAGAATGTAGTCATTCATCTGGATGACATTTTGATTTTTTTTCCCCAAAAGACTGTTCTCTACATTCTTAGAGAGGAATGTGTTCAATGCCTATGCCAAAACAAACTCTATGCTAATATGAAAAAATGTCCCTTTGATCTTCCTCAATTAAACTATTTGGTTGATTGGATTTCTACAGAAGGTGATAGATCATCTAAAAGTTCAGGTCTCCGATGTTTTTTGGTATTTGCCAAATTTTACAAAAGATTCATCCCTGATTCTACAGAGAGCACTAGGCCACTAATTTAACTTCTGAAAAAAGGATGTCAATTTAAATGGTCTATTCAAGAAGAAGGCACCTTTCAGGTCTTGAAGACTCACTTTTCATTTCAGCTGCTACTCAGACATCTGGATGCTCTGCAACTTTGTTTTGGTGGCCAAGGGTAAGAACAGATGTTAAAGATACCATATCTGTCACTGGGTCACGGCTGTCAATACTAAGTTGGCCAATTTGCTCCAGACCATGTTTTTCGGTACAGAGGTTTAGTCAAACACGTAATCCTGAATCAGGGCTCTCAATTTACATCCAGGTTCTGGAAAGCCCTCTTCCACTTACTGGAGATTTATAGTTATTTGTCATTGTCTCATCTCCCACAATCAAATAGGTAATTAGAGAAGACTAAGTGCTGGAACAATTTCTGCATTATTGTTTCTATAAAAGAATGTGTGGAGATAACTTTGATGAAGGAATGTATGATCCATTAAGGGAAGAAAAATGACAACTCAGTCCCAGGAAAGCAGAAACCCTAAGAACCTCAAAATAACCCATAATCATCCTGTTTGGTATAAAAGGGGCAGAGAGAAACTCTGGCTGGCTTGCAACAATAGAGTAGCATTCCTATAATCCTGGCAGTGTCTGTTTCCTGACCTGGTCTATTTTTAAGGCTAATAATTCTCTATCAACAGAACAATTAGCCTGATTTATTGTCATTTGCAGAATCTGCATATAAGAACTCTCTGCACTTCTCAGTATCTTTCTTTCAAGCAGTTAATGGATGGGCAAGCAGCTTATGGATAAAGTCCTCATAGCTTGCCCTAAAACTCTATGGTTCTGTAAGCCCATGATTTTCTCCAAGAGACAGATGGCACAGCTCCTTTTAAAAAAATGGTCAGATTTGGCCAAGACTGTGTACAAACATATAGCAGGGACACATAGGGAAGAAGACAATGACTGCTGTGGGGGATTTAGCTTAGCTATCCACAAAGCTTTTACTTTCCTCCCATCTATCCAAGAAACAATACTCAAAAGTTTATTGGCCCATTCCCTATCACAGATCAGTCCAATTCAGTGGTTATCCATTTGCAACTGCCTACCTCAATGAAAGTACACTTGGTGTTTCACAATTCTCTCTTGTGTTTTTCACATTTAGCACCTTTCCCACCAGAATATGATGTGGACTTTATTTTGGATTCTAGATAGAGGAAGGGAAGGTTTGAATATTTGATATACTGCAAGGACTATCTTGTCATGGAATGATCCTGGGAAGTGGCAAAGGATGTTCATAAACCGCAATTTGTCCTTCAGTTCCAACTGAAATAGCCATGCAAACCCTATATCCTGAACTGCCTTTGGACTCACTAGACAATGATCACCAAGAAGAAAACTCCTTGCTCACACCATCTGTGATTTAGGGTTGCCCATTCCTATCCCTATACCCTTAACTTCAGGCCACAAAGTATTTAATGTAAAATCAAAGCATACATGGAACATAAACCCTCAAACTTGTGTTTTTGCATGTAATTTAATTAAGTACAAAGTGAAAATGTGTCAGTTGGTGATTAATTACTACAGGAGCTTTCATGCCAGGTCTACATAGCTTTTATTACAAAAGTCACTTACCTAAAGCTGCTTCAGAATTTGTTCTTATTATACAACAGAAGTCAGCAATCGGCTGTTCTGTGAATCTTTTCTTCCAGTACAATAAGTATCTTCAGGAGAGAAAAATAAGAAAAATTATAGGCAACTCTAGTACAAACTTATATCTCACTATACAATTAATTAATTCTATTAACATTAAAAAAATAATTCTCCTTGTAGTATTTGGAAACTTCAGATATTAATTAATGCTTCTAGCCTTCTATGAAGGCAGTTCTTCAAACTAGACACTTCTGTTTAGCCAGAACAATATACACAACACATAGATAAGATGCAAATTGAGAATCCATCGCTAAACATTTTTCAGATGACCATCTTACACACAGAACCCAGACATTATGACTAGAATTTTGTTTTTAAACATGGAAAGCTTATCATGTTGAATAAGCCAATTATTTAAGAATTTGATTTCCCTACATTCTTTCATTTTATTATTTTGCTTTAAGACTTGATATTGCCTAAGACATAAATGGATCCTTTATGCATGCTTGGTCTCAAGCCTTTGAAAAATGTATGCTGTTATGAATGCTGAGACTTACTTAGCTGTTTAATTATCCAACAAAATAAATATCAAAAAGTACTGTAGGAGCCAGCTGTATGTCACAGTACCATGTGCTATCATATGGCCTTCCTATCAAAAAGGTCAACTTCTGGATCTATATACACTAGAATTGCAATATGGCAAGAAAAGGAAAAAGAATTGAATTAAACATTCCTAGTAGGATTTTATACAACACAGACATAGAAAAATATTTGTTAGAAAACATGTAAACTATAGAAGCAATAATTAGGTTGTGTACATATTTCAATATGCAGAAGAGAATAAATGTATCTTCTGCCTAAAATGAAAGTAGGCAATTCTATTTCCTCATGCCAATTTACAATGCACAAGACACATTGCATCTGTTGAATGAACATTGTACACTTGTTCAACAGTTTAAAAGCACATACTATAATTTTTTATTAAAACCTGCTAAGGATGAAAATAACTAAATCTACAAACTGGTTAATATAACCCTACATGGGCTGCATTCAAAAAAAACGTTTTGTTTTTAAAGAAACCCGTTGGAAAAATTAGGTAAGAAAATTATTTCATTTATCTCCTATTTTCATTTCTGTTCATTCTGCAGGCTCTCTTTGAGCTCCCTGCTATCTCAAGGTCAGCATCCTCTGTGCTTCCCGATCCATAAACATGTTTCGAGTTGTGACATATGAAAATGGGAAAATACAGTTTCTTTTGAATGATTTGATTTCAGCTATAGTGTTTGTAACTAAAAGAATCTCACACATCTTTTGTTTAGATGAAAATCATGTGATTCAAATTCTACCACCAATGAATGGTAAGCAAGTAGTTCAGGAAAGACCTTCAACTTTGCCACCAGAAGTAAAATACATGTTGAAAAATGAGATAAATTTTACATATATCAGAGTTGTAAGACAGCAATAAAGAGAATATAGGGGCAGATTGGGACATAATCAGCATGAAATTGCTAAATAACAAAATTTTCCAGTTTTTAAAGTCACTAATATGTATACACTCATACTTCCCATACAATATCTTCATAAAGTATCCATTTTTATATTTAGTTTTCATTTTCACAAGAGCTTCTGAAATGCTTAAAGCAACTGCCGTTAATCAAAGCAGTCGCTAAGTGAAATCATGACTGTGCTTATGATCTTACTTCAGCTTTCCTTTGCTTTACAGACCTGCAAAGATCGTAAATGCAAGGATTGGTCATAAAGTTATGTTTTCATCACCTGCAAATGGTTGCTAAACGAGGCAGTCACTAAAAGAGGACAACCTGTACAAAGATATCTTAAATACTTTTATTAACCAATTCTACATTAATTTAATTCTACCTTACTATAAGAAGTTATCACATTATCTGGAATTTTATGTCCAGCTATTTTACCTATGTATTAAATGAAGATTGTTCTAAAAATTTATTTAAAATTTTACATATTCCTATACATCTAATCTTATAAATTAGGGTGATATTCATTACTTTACATAAAATCTTTTGTAAATTTATTAGCATATAGTAATTCTGATTTCTCATAATTAACAGGTAATGTGGACACCAGTGCAAAACTGAGAAGTTTTATTTATTTACTGGGCTTATAGGGCACTCTAACTGCAGATGAGTGTTTTCTAAAAAGTTTGTACAGCTTGTACAGCATTAACTATTGTCAAGATCACATCATCAACAAAAGCATTTAGGAGGTATTCTTCGTTAATTTTTATGGTTTGATATACGCATCTATCAATGCATAGAACTGAGGCCAAATTTAACCCTTTTAAAGAAATTATCATTAAGCTGAATCAAATATGTTTCTGTGCACATTTGCATGCACTCTCTTTCTCTTCCTCCTCTCCCTGTCTCCTTAATAATGTATTGTCAGAGAAAGTTTTTTGGTCTTAGAAATTAATATTTAATAATATGAAAATTGGACTAAAATCTCTTTTAGGAGTAAGCCTAGATTGTTTCAAATATATTATTTTAATTGGCTAACTATCAGTTTGTATAAATTCTGCACTCTGTGTTTAGTAACTGAATTGGTTTATAAGACTGAATAGATTATGCCTAGTTTCCTTGTTTAAGCATAATAATTTTTGATTTTCTCCACTCTTTGGAAACTGACTCTCTAAATTGCTTGCACATGGAAAAATTCTGGAATGAGAAATTCTTTAAATGCCTGGTACAATTTTCCCCCAGAACCATTTATTTCTGTTTTCCTATTATTCCTGTTTTCAGTAAAAGATAGATCCAAAAGTCCTTTTTCCTCTTTGGAAAGAAATTGTAAATTTCACTTGTCTCATTCCTTTTCTAGGTTTCTGAGCTGTACATAACTTTCAAATGGACACATATTATAAGCAAATCTGATAAGGAGCATTTATATTACCTGATATGTGAATAAATCTAATGTGCCACTTTTCTTTTGCCATTATTGGCTTATATAAAGGTAACTGCTAAGTCTAATAAAAGTTCAGAGATAGTTTTGTAAACAACCAGATACAAGCTTCTATGTTATCAGCAAAGAGACCTACTGGGTTGCTGTTCACCTAAGGGAGTTAGTAAGATGATAAAGGTGCTGCCCTAATATATTTGGGGATATGCTGATTATGAGATGGGGAGTAATTCAGTTGTTGGAATTTTTGTAAGACCATCTTTTGTCTTTCAATAAATCTTGCTAAAGAGATTCTGTGAGAATGGTGCTTGGAAAAGAGCTTTTGGTACAGGCAGATGCTAAGGGCATTTTTTAAGTTTTTATTAAATTATTCCTATTTTTCGTTTAAGAACCAGTTTAGTGTAGTAGTTAAGGCACCGGGCTAGAAACTGGTAGACTGTGAGTTTTAGTCCCGCCTTAGGCACAAAGCCAGCTGGGTGACCTTGGGCCAGTCGCTCTCTCTCAGCCCTACGAAGAAGGCAATGGCAAACCACTTCCAAAAATCTTGCCAAGAAAACTGCAGGTACTTGTCCAGGCAGTCTCTGAGAATTGGACACAACTGAATGGATTAAAAAAATGTTTAAGATCATCTCCAAAATAGTTACATATACCTGCCTTTTAATAGGAAGAAATTTAAATATAAAATGGCAGAACCTCAGAAAAAAATCAGGAACCAAACATGTTTCATACCACTATATACAGTTGGTGCTAAGTCATACCATAATTTTAAAGATCTGTTTCTCTTTTGGGTCTTCAGTTCTCAATTCCAGCCCCCAAAAGAGAAGGCTTTCTGTTTAAAATTACAGGATCAGGTCTACACTTGTACAATCATCTGATTTTCCACTCTTTGTGGAACTACTTTTAGAACTATTTGGCACACATATTCATTACCATGGGTAATTCTAGTCCTGTGTCTATAGCTTCCAGGACTGACTCTCATATCTACAATCCTGAAACTATGAAAAACTGTAAATTTGTTGTTTGCATGTATATTATTTATTAGGAATTATCTGCTACTATTTCTTTTGTTCCTCTTCTTGTATTTGCAGTATATACCAGCAGAAACAATGGCTAAGGCTTCAGATCATGGCATCTTCTGTGCTAAATTGCGTTACCTAATTTTAAGTAAACATACCTTCTAAAATCTGCAATCAGCTTGACATCTGCTATGACAAGTTTGTGTTCTAAGATCATGTGTTTCAGAATTTGGTTTTGTTCTGATACTGGAGAATATTCTTCACAGAATAGACAAGGCACAGATGGAGATTCTTCTTCAGCAGAAGTGCCACCTGGACTTTCTGGCAGGGAAAGTGGTTCCAAAATATAATCTCTGTGGTCTGAAGAGAACAATATCAGGATCAATATCAAAGTGTGTGCACACACACACACACACACAAAACAACCACCACATCCTTTTTCTCTATGTTTAAAGCAATATTCAACCTTTTTTAAAAGTTAGCAAGTAGATGCTATTAAATGAAATGAAGAACAGAGGGATGTTTTAGCTCCAATATATCCACAGTGATGACTTGCTAAGCTTCGGTATGGATGTGTACTGTAAGCATGCCCCTCTAACTTGCTGACTATACAGTTCCCAGAATATATTGAAGAGGAAGATTCACTGCATTTATAACGGCATGCCGTATCTCAGAATTTCAGAACAGGACACAGGAGCATGCACAGAGTTCACACCCCCTCCCCAAGCTCCTACACACAAATTTGGCAGACAAATTAAACCAATACTATACTAGCCTTTTGGTTTTTTTTGCACTTACATTCTACCTGCTTTTTTCCCTGAGGAATACTGACTGATCCACTCATAAACTCATACATGCAAGAATCTTTATTTTAAACAAACAAACAAACAAACAAAAAAACAGTGGTTTTCCTTCTAGGTGTCCAAGGACTGGCATAATGAATGGGAAAATTGATTCAGAATGGGTCTCTCACAGTGCCATACGTTCCTGAAAATGTCTGCTGCTCTGCTCCAAAATTCAACCCCCAAATCACCCTACCCAATCTAAACCATAAGCAATGGGGACACAGCCTGTTTGTCATGACCTCGTTGCAAGGCACAAAGAGCCTCACAACGTAGATCATGATCATCAAGGAATAGAGGAAGAAGATAATTAAAACAGGGATTAAAACAAGCACCCAAAGCACCCACACCCATGGACCCATATGCAGCTGAAAAGAAGGACATCGGATGAGCAGAGATAAGGCGCACCTGGTGCCCTGGAGGACACACCAGAATCGAGAGGACAAGAGAAGACACCGGGAAAACGCCCATGCAGCAATCAAGGGTCCCATCAAGAGGGATGGGGACAATAGAGGGTAGAGGAGCCCGGGGCCATACAAGAGGGTATAAAATGGGCACCTCCACACCACAGCCCCCGTTCCCGTTTTTTGTTCTTTCAGCTACCATTCCAATAAACCGGAAATCCTTAATACCCATTAAGTGAGTCGTGTCTTATTGCGAAGCGAGTCTGACCCTGACACCGTTGCTACCTGTTGTCATAGCCAACAAAATTCCAACACCACCACTTCAATTGCAAAACGCAAGACAAATTGTAATTCCATCATTTTCAAAACAGCACAGAACACTTGAGGCAATTCCACTAAAATGGCTGCATTTTGTTCCATTCAAACCAAACCAGCTAGTTTATACTTGAACAAAACTCATGAAATACACACTGTGTAATGGTTGCCTATTCTAAAACACCATCAGACTCATAAGTATGAATTCAAAGATATCTGATTTATTAAAGAATAGTATGCAGGATCACAGAGAAAGCTGAGAATGATGAAAGCGTGCCAAATTCAAACTAAAAACCTCGGTGCAAATGAAATCCCTCCCCCTGTAGAATCTTCTCAAGTTCACAATCCCAGGTGCTCCTAACGGTTTCTGATGGCCTGCGGGAAAAGTCCTTGAACAGATAACATAACCCAAACACATTTCATTTGTACTGATTTCACATACAGAGCTTGGTACAAGGTTTCACAGCAGCTCCCTCCCAAACAGTAACGCGCGTCAGCGCCATGGCATGTGAAATGTTACAATGTATAAACTACACTGAATCAGTGAACATGACATACTGCCCCCCCAAAATGAAGAATACATTAAGCAGCAGGCTTCAAAGGATAAGCAAGGTAGAAATGGTTAACTAAATCAGGAGCGTTAACATGGTGGGCAGACACCCATTCAGGGTGAGGAAAGTGTTTCCATCGGACCAGATACTGCAGGGTGCCTCGAAGCTTGCGAGAATCAACAATGTCCTTGACTTCAAAATGTTGTTGGCCGTCAATCATAATTGGAGCAGGAGGAGGAGTTTGAGGGTGCCAACGCGGTGAGTGGTGCACAGGCTTAAGCAAGCTGCAATGGAAAAACAGGGTGCAAGCGTTTCAAATTGTGAGGCAGTTCCAATTTAACAGTAACTGGATTGACACGATGAACAACAGGAAAAGGACCAATGAATTTGGGAGCAAGTTTTTTAGAGGGTTGAGGTGATTTGATAAACTTAGTAGATAGATACACCTGATCCCCAACTTTGAAGTCGTGTTGTAAAGAACGATTCTTATCAGCTTAAGACTTGTAAGCAGCCTGGGCATCAGCCAAAGCTTGTTGAATTACTGGCCAGGAATCAGACAGTTTAACAGCCCAGTCAGACGCAGAACATGTTTGGGAAAGGGGCTGTGGCAGTTCACGGATGGGAACAAAGTCGTGACCAGAAACCACGCGAAAAGGGGTTTTCAGGCACATAAAGGCGGTGTTCCACCCACGCCAGACCATTTTCAAAAGAAACATTGTCTCTATTAGCTAGCAACCAAGTGTCAGATTTCAGTGCCTGGAGAAAGTCCTTCTGTAACTGACAAGGAACTTGCATTTTCTGCTTTCCAGACTGGGCTGGGGGCGGGGTTGTCTGTGCACGGGTCTGGCTCTGAGTGACAGCAACTAAGCCCAGTTGTGGTTCAGTGAGAACAGTCCCAACCACATCTGCCACCTGGTCAAGGTCTTGAAGTAAACGTGACAAAGCATCCGCCAGAAAGTTTTTCTTTCCCGGAATAAATTTTAACTGGAAGTTAAAGCAACTGAAAAACTGAGCCCAGCGAATCTGTTTAGGGCTGAGACGTCGTGGGGTGCGGAGGGCTTCCAAATTCCTGTGATCGGTCCAAACCGCGAAAGGGCATTTAGCGCTTTCAAGGAGATGGCGCCAGGTTTCTAAAGCTGCTTTTACAGCAAACGCCTCCTTTTCCCAAACATGCCAACGGCATTCTGTTTCAGAAAATTTTCTGGATAGATAAGCACAGGGTTTTAAGCGATTTTCTGAATCCCTTTGTAACAAAACAGCCCCAATAGAGGAGTCAGAAGCATCAACTTGGACCACAAAGGGGCGTTCAGGATCAGGGTGCTGTAGAATAGGCTCAGCAGTGAAAAGGGTTTTTAATTTCCCAAATGCTGCCTGGCATTCAGGCGTCCAATTCAGCACTGCCCCAGGGTTTTTTACTTTGCGTTTCTCCCCCAAGCCCTTGCGGTGGAGTAAATCAGTGAGGGGCAGAGCAATCTCAGCGAACCCCTGGATAAATTGCCGATAGAAATTACTGAACCCTAGGAAGCTTTGTAATTGCCTCCAGGTGCGGGGATGTTCCCAACTTAGAATCGCCTGAATTTTTGCAGGGTCCATTTCTATACCCCGGTCAGATACTCGATAGCCCAGATACTCAAGTTGGGTTTTGTGAAACTCACATTTGGAAAGTTTGGCACAGAGTTTGGCATCTCTAAGTTTGCGTAACACCTGCCTGAGGAGGCGTTTGTGTTCTTCCTCGGTTTCAGTATAAATGAGAACATCTAAATAAACCAGGACCCTGTTAAACAAATGATCATGTAATACTTCATTAATCAATTGCATGAAGATTCCGGGCGCCCCTGCCAACCCAAAAGGGAGGACTTCGTACTGAAACGATCCTAGTGGGCAATTAAAAGCAGTTTTCCACTCATCCCCAGCTTTTATGCGAATGCGGAAATAGGCTTCGCGAAGGTCGAGCTTGGAGAAAATCTTGCCCTTTGACAAATGAGCTAACATGAGCTTTGTGAGGGGAGAAGGTACTTGTTGACAATAGAGACGGAATTTAACCGATAGTCCATACAGAGTCGAAGCGTGCCATCTTTCTTTTCCCGGAATAACACAGGAGCCCCAACTGGGGAATTAGCAGGTTCAATAAACCCCCTTGACAGATTTTTGTCAATGAAGTCCTGTAACGCCTTGAGCTACTTCTGAGTCATCGGATAAATTTTTGGCTTGGGCAATTGAGCATTGGGGACCAACTCTATTGCACAGTCAGTTTTCCGGTGGGGCCGGGGGAACTGATCTGCTTCCATCTCCTCAAATACGTCTGCAAATTCTTGGTATTGAGCACGAACCCTTCTAAATGTGGCTAGCCAGGGCACAGGTGGCGATCACTGCCCTTCCAACCCCCGCATGTGCAACTATCTCTGCTGTAGGAGCTTGGTAAAATCCATCTTTAAAAGTCACAATTCTGTGCTCCCAGTTTATATAGGGGCTTCGATAGGTCAACCAGGAGATCCCCAGGATTACCAAGGGATTGCCAACAGGTGCTACAATGAATTTCAAAGTCTCACGGTGGCTGCCCATTTGCATTGCCACAGTTTCAGTGAAATGGGTTGCCGCCGCCCCCCCCCCCCGCTGTTGAACCATCCAACTGTGTGAAGATCAAAGGATGCTGGAGGGGGAAACTAGGCAGTTCCAAAGCAGCCACCAGATCAGGGTGAATTAAACACCTGGAACACCCAGAGTCAACTAAAGCCCATACCTCTGTAGTTTTTGTGCGGGAACCCAATTTCACTTTTACTGCTAAAGTGGGACAGTCAGCACTCACCATAGCATCTTCTTGCCCATCCTCTTCCACCTGCCTGCTGGCGCCCTTCATGGCAGGTGCCTGGCGTTTCCCGCCAGCTCCTTAGAGTCGTCTTCAGTCTCTCCTGAGAAGTAGATTACTTCTTCAGCGTCGGCTGTCCCTTTGGCTGCTGTCATTCGCCGCGAGGGGGGGGGGGCATTTGGCCAGCGGCTTCCCCACTCGATCTCCAGCCTTGGCTTTTGGGCAATCAGCTGCTTGATGGCCCTCCTTTCCACATCGGAGACACTGACCCCTCGCGTAGTGCCGATCTCTTTCCTCATCCCACACTCTATAGCTTGGCCGGGCAGCCGTCACAGCACTTCGGTGTCTTCTCATGGTGGCGGGTGGTTTTTCAGGTTTTCTAGTTTGCATGAAGGTATGCTGAGTGTGCTCAGCCTTTCCTGCCAGACAGATCCAGTCGTACAATGACTCAGGGTCATGTCTACACAACACCCAATGCAGGACGTCCCGGTTGAGTCCCCCTTTAAAACGCTCTATTAGAGTGGACTCAGACCAGTCAGTGATTTTCCCAGCCAGAGCTTTAAACTCTAGGGCGTAATCAGCTACTGACATTTGGCCCTGGGTAAGATCCTTCAGCGCCTTCTTAGCTCTTGCCTTGGCCAGAGGATCTTCAAAATGCAGCTTTAATGCCCACATTTAATCATCGAAATAATCAAGTGCAGGGGAGTCAGCATCACTTAATTGAACATACCAGTCAGCCGCTCGATCCTTCAATTTGGTGGCAATGGCAGTTATTTTAGCCTCTTCGGTAGGGAAGCATGCCCCAAACTGCCTCGTATAACTTTTAGCATTCGTTAAAAAGAAAGATAACTTTGTTGGATCCTCATCAAATTTGACAGAAAAGTCTCTCACTCCACCTCCAGTTGGAGTGGAACCAGCTGGTGCTTGAGTGGTTGGGCCCCAGGTTACAGTAGCTTTCCCTTTTTGGGGTGGGGATACTGATGGCTGGGCTCTGCAGGGTGGAGATTCATCCCGGAGCGGTCTCTGGCCCCGCTCCGCCGCCGGTCTGGATGGAAGGATGGGGGATGGTTGCGGGAAGCTGGGATCTCCCCTGCCCCTCCAGTGACAAAGACAGGTTTTTCAACATGTACTCCATTGATTCTATTTTGGCTTCCACCACTCTTAGTCTCTCAGGGGTTCCAGAGTCCCCTCTCCTTCGCGTGCACGGTTTCCAGTCAGTTGACACCGTAGTAGATTCTTTGTCTGGGGTTAGTGGGAACCGATACTTCCAGGACGTCCCTGACGTCCCTGGTTGGGGTTCCACCACTTCATCCAAGGTGATCAACTCTGCGAGCAATTTGCTGGGTGCCGGTTGCTTTGGCTCTTCCCCATTGTCAGATTCCTCTGCATCCAAATTGGAATTCGATTTATCCCTTGACAGGTCTCGGGATTCTGAAGGTTCTGTGGTCGTTGTTCAGTTCTCCGCTCTTGACCATCGACTCGGGCATCAAGCTAGCCGTCTCCTCAAGTCCCCCGGTTGTGGATTTTGACTCAGCCATCATTAACTATTTTCCCTCACACGAGACTGATCTTGGTAGGAGCTAACGGTACAACTTTGGGTTTCTCAGCTTTATGTAATGGTTGCCTATTCTAAAACACCATCAGACTCATGAGCAGGAATGCAAAGATATCTGATTTTAAAGAATAGTATGCAGGATCACAGAGAAAGCTGAGAATGATGAAAGCGTGCCAAATTCAAACTAAAAACCCTCGGTGCAAATGAAATCCCTCCCCCCGTAGAATCTTCTCAAGTTCACAATCCCAGGTGCTCCTAACGGTTTCTGATGGTCTGCGGGAAAAGCCCTTGAACAGATAACATAACCCAAACACATTTCACTGTACTGATTTCACATACAGAGCTTGGTACAAGGTCTCACAGCAGCTCCCTCCCAAACAGAAACGTGCGTCAGTGCCATGGCATGTGAAATGTTACGATGTATAAACTACACTGAGTCAGTGAACATGACACACAGTTTTGAGTAAAAAATCATTTGAAACAGCTCAAACCACTCTTTCACACATTCCCCTGTTTAAATGTGTTTTTAAAGAAAACCGCATTTACTACTAAACTTCAAAAACTCTCTACGAAAGATCAGTTCAAGCCTCTTTGAAGAATTACATCACCTTCTTCCATACATGTGCCTGGAAGAAAGAGGAAGGGAACATCAACAAAAGGAGAATGAGGAAGAGATGAGGTTGTCAGAAAAAGTGGTTTCAGAGAAAGAAAGGGTGATTAATTCACTTTTGGCACAAGCCCTAATCACTACCTGTTTCAGCTCCACCTTCCTGTAGCCTCCACCTGTTTGCCCAAACGAACATGTCTTTTATAGAAAAATTCTACCAAAGCTGGCCTAAGCAACTACTTACTAGCAAGCAAGCATGCAAGCATATATAAGACACTCAATTCTCTTGAATAAATAGATTTAGAGGGGAATCCAATATTGCATATGTGAACATCCACATCCACAGTACTCCTCTCCTTTTGAAACTCCTTCTAAAATGTGCTCTTCTGGATGGTTGAACAGTCTGGAGAAAATGTTTGAGGGTGCATGAAATATTATAGCAGGGAGAAGGAATCAAAGAGTTTCACTGACTTCTACATTTACTTAGGTATACATATAACCTGTTGTCCACAACATCCTAATAAGCAGCAAGAATCATTTTATGGGATGTACTTACAGATACTCTGCTTACCCATGATTAAATGCTAAACCTTTGGCTGCAATTCAAATCAGTATCAAAGTTCTTACTTATGCTGCATGGACAATTTTTGTGATTCTCTTCAGGCAAAACCTAATCATGTATTACACCATTTGATTAATAAGCTAATTTCAAAATAGGATTTGGCAATAGCTATGATGATCTCTTACAAATAATAGCTTTATTCTTCCTTGCAAGGAGCATGTGCACCAAAATGCTCAAGTCTTTATACATTAATACCTCATATAGCATTTATCACCAAACAGGCTTCACACTCTAAGGGCTATAGCTTTGATCCCTGCCTGCCAGTTATTGGATGGACTAGCTAGTATGATTTGGAACAAGGCAATTTTAGGTAGGCTTTCATATTATACCACAGAATAGGAGTGCAAAAGGCATGGCTTGCTAGAATCTTTTTTGCATCTCCAAGAAGCCCCTCAAGTGAATAAAGAATTTTGTTCTTTTTTTGGGGGGGGGGTATTTTAAGATATTAAGAAATATAACCCCTTAACAATTCCCAACTTCCCCTATTCCTTAGGTCCATTTTGGATCATGGCCCTTTCCATGTGCAATCCTTGATATCCTGAACAAGGTCTGGTTTAGCCCTTAAACAGATGGAAGTTGCACATCCCTGCTACTGAAGAATGCCAGACATTCTCACAACTACCTCATCATCAGACAAAATTAGGCATGACACATTATTTGTGATCTTCTCATTAATTCCTATGAATCTGGAAGCACCTAAGCGACTTTAGCAGATATTACATTTGATTAAGTGCGCTGAGACCAATTACTTAGATCAAGTCAGGACCATCTTGAATATTATCTTTAGTCTTCGCAGAAACCTGAAACCAAAAGCAAAAAACCAAACTGAAAACTAGATTTGATTATTCACAAACACGGAAGATACAGATGAAGCTTTATAATGGTGTCTTGTAGACTGTGTGTTATAAAATATATGAATTGACCTTTAAGAATATGACATATAAATATGGGTATTGATGTGTTTGTCAGCTCATTGTGTGGAAATACAATTGTACCAAAACAAAACAAGTACGTCTACTGCATTATTAAGTGTTTTTCTAATTAAAGTCAGCAGTTGAATGAATCAATTCATTAGCAACAAGCCTGCTTTATTATCTCATTAATACAGCTAGCTAATACAAGAGATTAGTTGAGGAACTTGACAGCAATCCCAAAACAAGGGACAAAAAGGAATGCAGCAAAACCAGAAATAAACAGCCAAGAAAACAAATCAGTATAATGAGAAGGATTTTTCCAGTAATTCTGAAACTCATAAATTAAAAAGATGTATGTAACAAAAGAGGGAGAGAAAAAGATTTCTCTAGTATTTATCTTTCAAAATATCCTTTATTATACTGTGCACATTAGAAATGAACCAATAATGGCAGTCAGGAAAATTTACTAGTAAAAGAGTTGAGAGGATGGAATAAAGATCAGATGATTTCTATGATCATTTTTAATGAGAGACTGGCTTCTGAAGTAGCTTTATTATGTTTCTGCTATCTTGAAAAGGCTGCCATTATGAAATTACAACCCCTTCGAAATCTGCATCTGTTTCCCAAGTCTATAAAACACAGGACACGTACTCTATAAACCAAATATGTTTTTAATAACATCTGGTTATTTAAGTTTTACATTATAGTGATAGCACATAATGGTTATAATGGTTATAATTTAATTTATATTAACAGAGAACTAGTCATATAAATATGACTAAGAAACTATTTGCAGTGTTTATACATTTGGAGCTGTATGGTAACATAAAGCATGGTGGGACTATACTTGCCTACCCTTCCTCCGGAAACATGTAAATTTTCAACATCAGGACTTTTTTGTGGCCTCTAGAACCTCTCCCCAACCACAACTGTCAAAAATTAGTGGCACAGTTTCCCTATTCTTTTGAGAAGAAAAACAGAAACCTCCCCTCCATTATGTCCAAAAACAGGCTTAACAGAATTTCAAAAAACAACTCCATGTTTCCAAGAAATCCAAAAAGATCCTTTATCTAATGTGTGCCAAGACCCACTGACTCTGTACATGTCAGCCTTACCAGGTAGATCAGACAGGAAACATGACCAGATGAGCTAATTCTAGTTTACCGTAAGGCTACATTAACAGAATCTTGCAAGTCTGAAAGTACAAATCTCGACTGTCTCCTTTACAGCCCAAGAAACTATGGAGGGTCCCTTCTGAGCCTTTTGCTCTGCCCACTATGGGCTATGCCCTCTATTATCTGATAATTCCTTAGGCAGCATCACTTCACCCTGTTTCCCAAGGTTCCCACATACCATTGCATCACCCATCATCCTATCCACTGCTATCTAGGCCACCTAAATCCATGTTAAATTGGATTTTGGGACAACAAAATATGGCCTATCATGTTTTATTGGTATTTATATAAAGACAACCCAATTCACATTCAATTATGCTGATTCCTTGGAAGGACCACCTGTTTCCTATGTCTATTTATAATAAGTTAATGGAGAGGCACCTGACATTATGGTTGAAGTGCAGAGATGGAGACAAGGCAATTGTGTTTACCACGGTGCATCAATTCTAGAGATTTTGCCTAAATATTTGCAGAATTTTATGAACAGAACAGGCATGATCCTATTAACCTGTTAGTAATCTGGGCAATAGACATATGACCTAACTAGAGTTCTGATTACTAATCAGCCTACAATAACTTTTCCTGCATTACCATTAGCTTGTTTGTGCACACACACACAAAATATATCTCAAAGCTAATTGCAGGGTTATTTCAGATAGTACTACACAGTATAGGGACAATTGGTTTTCCAGCTTATGACAAAAAAATTTTCAGTAAATGTGTTTGAATTGTTAGTTTGTAAAATGTTTTAGAGCCTTTTAACAAACTGAATTACCATTTTGTTCAGCTTAACGGAGTCATTTGTCTGGTACTTCACTCATTAATATGCTATTACAGGTACATAAAAATTAGCCCAAAGCACCCACATGTTCCAAGACAGCATGTTACATGGTACCCTGCAGTGATCTACTGAATGCAAATTTTACTACCACAAAATGTTACTTCATCCTACAACTAAATTGGATCAATCAAATTGGACTATATATTGATCTTTCCAAGTATCTGCTGCCATTCATAGATGAGGCTTCATAGCATGAATTCATAACTGTGTAGGTTAAAGAAGAGCAGCAAGATCCAAATTGTAGCACTTACTGCAGAACCAAAGACTGATAGAAATGCAGCTATATTTAAACAGACACATTTAACAGCCATGTTCAGTGAGGAAGCTTTACATTCTGCAATTTCATTAGCATTACCAAGTGTTGCTCTGGGTAACCAGAGTGGAGGCGTTGAAATATAAGTGAATGGAAGAAAAAAAGAAAGAGATGAACAAAGATCTCAATAGTTGGGAGAAAAAAGCTGCCCAAATTATACCAAACTTAAAAGATATTTTTCCTTAGCCTATAGTAACAGTTCATGTTACTGCAAAGGTATTTGAAAAGAAGTCATGCAGTAATATTCCACTTTACATAATTACATTATGTGGTATTTTAGCATGTATGATGCAGGTTATGACCTGGAGAAGGATCTTCCATGCATACATTCTAGAGGTACCATTCCAACTGTATTGGAAAGAAACAAGAATGTATTTTAATGCTTTACCCATCATGGAAGACAAAACACTGTATGTTGGGGCTACTTTATCTGTGTTGCACAAATCTGAACAGTTTTACTCACAGCTGTCCTCACCCAACAAAAAACTAAGACCTTTCTGTATCTCTTTGTTACCACTAACTCGTCATCCAGTTTGGTTACCCAGATATGACAGATAAAATTTTGGGGGATGAATATTCAGATTTTACTACCCTGCTTAAGATTTTTTAAAGCACAGGTATAATATGATTGATCTTGTTTTGTATTTAAGAACTTCTGTTGTTCAGATTGCGTATTGCATGGTTTCATTCAGGGGATTGCAAATGAAAGTTTAGTTATTTTTCCACCAAAATATGACTCTTGAAAGTAGGTCCATTACATATTTAGAAATGCTATATGCAGATACAAAGGTATATTGAATAGAACCAATCTCAAACTCCACTCATATCATGACTTATTTATCCTGACACAAGGTACCTTGCAGCTTAGTTGCATGTATTAAATGCAAACATTTTGTAAAATTAAGGCTGGAATTTTCTTCCAATGTAACTCTGTTTACAATGTAATCACAAAATGCAGCCCTTAAATTTCTTTCTTTCTCATACACACACAAACTCTACTCATGGAATTAAAATTTTAATTATTTTTTTTAAAAACTCAAGCTTTAATCAAGGAATAAAATTTCCTCTAAAATAAAAAATGTGGATTAGTAGGTCAGATCAATAATGACTCAAAACATTTTGTAACAAGATAGTTATATTCAGCAGCAACTGTACAACTTAAGCAATTCTATTTATATCTTACAAATTATATTTAACATTGCTATAAATTTTATATTTTGAAAGGTTTAATTTAATCATTACAGTGTTAATAGTTTCCAGTTTCTACTCTATAAATACCACTGTACTTAGCTATTACTTGTATTCTATAATGTAATAAAACAATTTTAAAAAACGATACCAATATTCAGGTATCAGAGGCACTTGTTCAACAAAATTGTTCTTTGTCTGAACACTGATAGCAATAAAAATCACTAGTTCAAAAGAGTCTCCTTTTATATAGAATTATCATAGTTTATCAGTAATTTATTCTGGTGTATCTCAGCCTCAGCAACTTTAAGATGTGTGGACTTCAACTCTGAGAATTTCCCAGTCAGCATGCATTATATTCTTTACTTTCATAAATGGATATCTTTTAAATGTTACTTTCTCATTTAGATTTTCCAAAATGTCCTAAATTATATAAAAGAGAATTATCTCCTTAAAAATACAAACACACACACACACACAAATGTTAAAGTTATAATAAGAAAGTATTGCCTTTCAGCATGACAGATTCTGCTCTCATTTGAGGCAACACAGATCCCCTTTAATTCTGGGTCAGTGAAGCTTTGAATAGAGCCAACTATTTTATTGGCATTCCAATCTGGAGCAGCTTTCGTTCATAGTGGCAATTCTGGCAGCTTAGCTTTTTAGTTTCAGTACGCATAAGAGTAGCTTCTATTCCATTAGGAAATAAGATTGGTAAAGGCATTAAATCTGGCATTTCTTATATTTAGCTCTTCAGGGAAGCTTTAGCACAATTTAGGAAGCATAAAAGAGTTTCCATGACACAGTAGCTGTTTTAGAAGCAGCAAGATACCATCACTTTGATAAAAGAAGAGGAAGGTAGTATATGACCATGCCCAAACAATAAAAATAGGATTAATAGTCTTGCCAAAAGAAAACAGGATCACAGCAATTTTTAAAAATTTATATACCTGCTACTGTATTTATAGTTGCAGCCCAAAAATCTCTATCTGGCAACAAGTCCCACTAAATTCAGTATGACTTACTTCTCAGTATGTATGCATATGACAATGTGTTTTCTGATGCTTGAGAATACAAATATTTTTAATAGCTTGTCTGCTGAAGTTCTTAAGCAGACCAACTGGTTTCCCCAGGAAGAACATTTCACACAGAGTTTTATCCCAAAAGTGGATGAAATTCAAACTTCATAGAACTTCACCAAAGAAATGGCAATATGAAGTGCTAGGAGGTAGAGCTGTCATTCTTAGGAAGCTATTAACAGCATTATTTTTGGTTTGCACAATCCTTAGTTGTCATGATACACCTGGGACCTGAGGTGGATCATGAGGCTATGCTAAGGGTGCATGCATGTACTATCCATAACCAAGTAGAACACATTGACATTGCAGTGTTAGTGATAACCACTTGTTATTCTAGCTAAAGCCTTGTTGAAAAAATGGTGAAACAGTAGCAATAAAGTATCAGCATGCATATTGTACTGAGCACAGATAATGGATGGTATCAAATTATGGACATCTGAAAATATTCATGAAATTTATAGGAAAGCATTACATATGTGAACTGGAATTCCTCCAAACCAATTTTTGGTATGTACTACATGTTCTTTCAACTGTTGACGTCAGGCTTGGGTGGCAAGCCAGTGGATCAATTCCTGTCCCAACCAACAGATCAACATTTGGTTGATCTGAAAAAGCAGACCCTGCACCTGTGGGAAAAATGCTAAGAAGAAGAAAAAACCCTACATGTTCTTCAAACTGTCTACAACAGCAGAGTTATCACATAATAACTTTAAATGAGTTCAGATTTATTCGTTTGATTTTAATTCAATATAATTAACATCAACTATTTTGAGAAGCTCAATTTTTGTACTGATAAGCTTAGAATTTAATTAGTAAAGCTATTTCAAGCATAATCACTATGCTATGAAATCATTATCCCTCTAAAAGAGTGTTCTGAAAACACCTGCTAAGATTTTCAGGAGGAAAATTGTTTTTACTCTCAAGTCAGTTTTGAAAGCACAAGGCTGGAAACATCTTAAACTGAGTTATTTAGATACATCAAAATGAAGACCAGATGTTCATAGGAATTCCTAGTAGAAGAGATGAGACAGTTCTGCAGTATGAGACCTTTCAACGAGTTTATTCAGGATCTTAGAAAATAGCAGCACTGTTAACATTTGAAAAGAACTCTTTTGGACAACACTTTTTCCAATTTAAAGAGCATCTTCATACACACACTTTCAAGTTTTTCATACATACCACTTTGTAAACCTCACAACTACTCTGCAAGGTGATAGTGATTACAATGTTTTCATGTGTTTATGCATGCAGAAAAGGAATGGTCTCTTTCCAACTTAATGAGTCCCTAGCTGATGCAACACTTGCACTAAAGATTTTCTGGTCCACAATTCATACTTGGCTGCATAATAGCTTTCAAATCATTTAACCAGGGATTGGCAAAATGCAGCCCTCCAGATACTGCTGGAATGCAGTTACTATCATCTTTCATCTCTGGGTCTGTTGATAAAGACTGATAGGAGGTGAAGCCACATATGGAGGTCCACATGTTGTCCAACCTTGGGTTGTCTCTTGGAAAAAATGACTTGCTTAATGTCTGGTGGCATACAAGTTTAATAAATTATTATTAATCTTCACAGTTGGACAGAAGTTCAGAGAAGTTCACAGCTGGACAGACTTTAGGTCTCCCTGATTTTTGCCCAACACTATCCATTAAGCATCCCACAAGTTTTTTTTTTATTTAAGGAAATGCTAAATGAAATTCCCTTAGTCTAATCTCTACTTGTCTTTAATACATGAAGAGGGCTGCTGAATTACACCAAAATCGTATCTTGCTCTCCACAGAAATCAATCAGATATTTGTAGGAAGCCCAAAGTCAAGATAGGAATAAAACACCTCTCTTCCATTATTCTTTCCCTGTAACTGAACTGTCAGAAATAGACAGTTCTGCTGTGTATATATTTCTGTGTAATATTAATAACCACTTTCTTAGCAACTGAAATTCCCATCTCAATTGTGGTCATCAAGCAAGGACTACCTGTATGGGGATAAGCATCAATATGTGAAATCTACTTTAATGGTACATTTTAGGCATCCTTACTTCAGGTTTGCTCCAACTTCACTTTGTGCAGAATGGGACCTTATTTACTTATGTTCTTGTAAGCTGTTCAAAGAAGAGGACAGACTATATCTTCAGGTACTCCATAGACTCAATTTGCCAAGGGGGAATTTGTATTAAAATGTCTGCATTTCCTCAATGTGTACTATACAACCTTTTAACAATAATTTTCAGGATAGTATATGAGCTAACTGGTCATGCAACAATATAATACCCCATCACCAACACTGAACAGATGAATATTCCCCAACTGGCATTCTCCAGAGCTGAAAAATTCATGTTGCATAATCCCAAAGGTCATACATGCCCAGGAATGTTAATACTTGATGTTTGGAGGGACTGGATTGAAGAAGGAATGGAAAAAACTAAAAACTGTTTTGTTACTATGCTTTATGTAGGACACATGTTCAAGATCTATTCCAGATTTTGTCTTTTAAACTATCCTCTAAATAATCAAAAATATAAACTAAATAATCACAGTATGTCATCAAAAAGCATATCACTGAAAAATAACCAAACACATACTGTATGTAGCTTGGACTTGTACAAAAAATAAAGGTGGCACCTCACAGGGTTGTTGTGGGGAAAATAGGAGGAGGAAGGAGTATCTGGTATGTTCAGCGCATTGAGTTATTTATAAAAAATAATAAAGGTGGGATAGAATGAATGAATAAAATAAATAAATAAATATGAGAGTTCTATTGCACAACCAGCTATTTCTAGAATGAGGATTCCCTTCAGTTACCTGATACTCCAAAACACTTTACAATTCCAATATTCATGCTATTTTGTAAATAACATGCAAATAAACGTGTATTTCAAAGCTTGTTTTTTTACTTTTCTTTCTGTGTAGTCATGCCGGCCACATGACCACGGAAGTGTCTATGGACAAACGCCAGCTCTTCGGCTTTGAAACGGAGATGAGCACCGCCCCCTAGAGTTGGACACGACTGGACTTCATGTCAAGGGAAACCTTTACCTTTACCTACCATTAGTCAAATGGGGCATCATCCATCTGAAAGAGTTGGCACAAATATAACAAATTAATGAAGAGGATGAAAGTAATTCCACTCTGCAAGCTAAACATTCCAGTCTTTGTTTAAATTAAAAATTTCACTATATTTGGTACAGCAGCATACATTACAGGTTTATCATCATTGGATTACAGTAGTTAAATGTCATCTTTACTAAGCTCAGCCAATGATAGCTTAGGAAACAAACGACAGTTGAACAAATCAAGGTTTTTACCTCACTGTGAACCAAACTGCACTCGAGGGCAAAATCCGAAAGTACAGTATTTATAAACCTGCCTTCAACAGCATTTACACCTAATATGTAAAGGCCTGCAGCCTCATAAATAATCACATATGTACTTATTTAGAAGCAAGTCACAACACATGCAATGGCACTTACTTCCAATTAACAAGGCATAGCATTGAAGTTTGAATTTTTGAAACTCTGCAGCTATATTCACACCATAAAGCCATGGTCTGTTTTACTAATAAATGACCACTGGTTGTGTTCACCTTAAGCTTTAAATCTACATACTACTAAAACTCTCATTGTACTTATCTGTTTGTACCCTCATGTTAGCCCAAACAGTACATTATATCACAATTTTTGAATCTAGGTCAAAATCCGCTAACTTAAAGAATGCATAAAAATCTGGACCCATCGCTCCTGCAGAATTGAATTTCCATGATGTTCAGGCCAGTTTCATTCACAAAGTTGTGGCTGTTGCAGCATCCTCAGTCACGTGATCCTGATTTCCGATGCTCCCTGCCAGCTTCCCGAAAGCAAAGTCAATGGGGAAGCCAGCAGGAAGTCGCTCCCACTCCCACTGCTTTTTTGCCCGCCCATGGTCATTCTGTTTATCTGTTTAGGAAAGTAAATGCTGACTTACTCTTGAAGTTCGTTTGCCACTACAATAATTTTTCTATGTATGATATATACTCTTCTTATATGATCAGGGATTGTCCAGCATTGGGGTTAAAAAAAAAGGTCAGCCTAAAATTTAATGTTCATTCTGGTCACAACAGACTGCACTACCTTTCTCTCAAAGGATGACGCAACGGGTCACAGGGTTGTCTAGTCCTTTATAAACTTCCCTTACTGGGTTCACAGTGCTAATTCAACGGCAACGGCAGTTCTGCTTAGCAGGTTGTTGTCCTCCCAGCCTCCATGAGACTTCTTACCACCTGCTTATAGCATGTTGAAAGTTCAGCAGAGGAAGATGCGAACAGAAATATTCTATCCTTAGTATTCACAAGTCTGGCTGGGGAGTTCTGGGAGTTGAAGTCCACCCATCTTAACGTGGCCAAGGTTGAGGAACACTGGTCTACAGGAGCAGCGAAAGCTGAAGAAGTTTCTATCTACAGGGACTCGTTTCAGCCTATTTTTTAAGGGCTGGGTCCTCCGCCCCCAAATGCAATGTGGTCCTTGAACAACAGATTAAAACCTTATTCCCTCATCCTTCTGTTAAGTGGGAATTTTTACGGGGTTGCATTTACATTGAAGGCCTTCTCTCTGCCAGGCGGAAAAGGAAACCAGATCCTTCTAAGCCTTTAACCCCCACCCCTAACTTTGCCCAGCGTTTCGCTTTTGAGCTTCTGAAGAGGAAGCCCGGGGATCTTGAAACTCGAGGCGCGCGCCACGGCGTCTTCTCCGGGCGGAAAAGCGCCGGGCAGAAGAGACCCGACTCACCATTCCGCCCCTCCGCCTCCCTGTCCCGCGAAGCTGCCATGCCGCCAGGCCGTACCGCAGCCACAGCTATTGCGCCCCAAAGCCCCGCCCTCCAGCCTGGTATTGGCGCCTGCACCAATAGGAGACGGCGAGGCGTCTCCTTTCAGCCCCGCTCCCCTGGCCCAAAGCTTATCGGGAGCGGGACGTCTTTCGGTTCACCAGCGGGCTCCGCAAAGAAGAGCTGCATGGAAGATAGGCGTGTCTTCCCTGGGCTGCTGGTGATCAAAAGACTCCGTTTCCCAGCATGCAGTGGGCCCCCTGGAGGTTCGGTGGGGCGGAGACGGAGCTCGCCGCGACTGTCCCAGAGCGCGAGCTGGTTTAGTCAATCAGAACAATGACTTCGCCGCTGGAGGCTGCGGAGCGAAGCTGAGCCGGACACAACGAGCAGCCGCGGCTGTAGTAGTAGCGCTGGCCGCTGGGCAAGGGGGAGGGAGTTGTTGGAAACGGCAGCAGCTGCTGCTGTTTTTTGAGCTGGAGAGGAGCTGCAGCTGTTTCTGTTATTGTTTGCAAAAAGGGGACCAAAAGGCGCACTCTTGAGCATGTGGATTCCTACAGAGCACGAGAAATACGGAGTCGGTGAGTGACATCTGCCTTTGGCACTTGATGCCCGTCTGTCCACTCTGCCGTCCCCGGGGCTCTTCCGTGGGGCTCGGGAAATAAACCAGAGAGGAGTCTCCGTTCGTCCACTCTTTACCCTCTGCTCCCGCACCGTTCCCCACCTTTGATCTGGGCAATTCTGCATTTCTCTCATGTGGTCTCCGGGGGGATGTTTGTTTCAGGTTTCGAGAGAAAGAGATTGCATTGGTTTCGCCGTCGCGCTCTCGCAGCTTCTCCTCGCTTTTTGCCTCCCCCGTCCGCGAAGTGTCGTTTGGACGGCTTTTGATTTAAAAAATGTAGAATAAAGAAAAAGGATGAGGGATAGTTTGTTTATTCATTTGCAGTAGTGGTTACCATATGTCGTGGGGAGAGACTAGTGGCTTCTTTGAACACTGTGTTGAAGACGCTTTTAACCGCGTATCTGATTAAGCAGCATCTTTCAAAGGCGGGTGGTAGGTCCGCTCAGTCCGCGTTCGGAAATAGTAGTCTAAGCAATGTAGCGATTCTTTTAAAAATGTGAACCTTTGGCTGTCGAGTGTCAGTGCAACTTAAAACTGCCACCTCCTTTGTAAAGTCGTGAGCAGCACCAACGTACGGGTGAATGTGCTGTGTGTTTAGTTTGAAATTGGATAGTAACCTACTTCCAGTGCTGGTGATGTTTTTGTTCTCCTGCTTGTTAGGATACAAAAGTGCTTGCGTTACGCAAGAAAATAGACTGGGTATTATCAAGGAAGTTACAGTGTGGGGCAGAGGAAAAGCTGTCTCCATCTCCTCCACTCTACAAAAGGTGAACAACAAAGGACATTAGATGTTGACTGATGAATGTGGAATTTTGCATCCTTCTCTGTTTTCCCTCCATCCGCTGAATACTTGAAAAAAACCACTTACTCCTTTTGTTCTTTTTCTAGTCTGATACTTCTGAAACTGTCAAAAAATAATAAAAATAATCATGTAACTAAGCCTCTCTTTTTAAGCTGGGCTTTGAGCCTGTGATAGAAACATTTCTTACCATGTACTTTTTTATTCAGATAAATAACCAAAAGATCAAGAACATCAGCATTAGTTTTCCTTCATAAACTGGTTTTTGCCAGGTTCTTTTACCATTTCTGGGTTGGGGTACAGCTACTTTTCGATGATAGGCAAAGTGGTGAACCCCAGGACTATTTGCATGGAAGTAAGCCCTACTAGCTGAATTAGCTTCTTGGTAAATATATATAGGATTGAATTAGAAGAACGCTTCTTGTTTTTAAGTCTTCTGGAGAAAAAAAAACATCAATACTTGCACAAAATAGCTAGTGAAGGGCAATGCAAAAATGTTTGTTATGAATTTGAGATATGTCACATTGTTGAAGAGTGTATGGAACAAAATTCTAACAAAAATGCAAATGCTTCCTTGCATGAGATCACGTTAGGATTAATAGTTGGTGGGAGGGAAGACAGGTTACATACAACTAGCATACTTAAAATTGATCCCAGATGCTGTTTCTGATCCAAGTATTAACTTACAAAGATCACTGCTGGGATTTATTTTTTTGATTTCTGGCTAGATATTGATTAGACCTACTGCAACTATGCACACGGACTCTAATATTTAATGGAGTAGCATGTGCAATACTACTGGTCAAATATTTCAAGGTATACTTTTTTGAGACTTTTTTTAGAAAGGGAAAATGAAGACATAAAGCATGTCAATAACATTTTTATGTATTCCAAGATTATTTTAGCTGCTTGGAAAGGAAAAGAAGTACTATTCAAAAGTAACATGCTGACCCATAACAATTCACTTACAAAATTAATCTGGTTGACTATACATAATGGTCTGGATGTTGCTCCCTCTCTAAATATAGTTGTATTTTCCATGGAAGAGTACCAGTTTTGCTAAGCTATTGCTGATCTAATGTTGGAGTGTAACATGCACTTTTATGATGTATGAATAAAGTATTCTTGAACTTCCCTTTACAGACTTAAGTATGGGTCTCTTCTTGTTTTGTCCTAATCATGAGCCATTGTGCTGCACTGAGAATTAGAAGTCTATTGTCACTGACTGATTGGTGTAAATATGCTGTCTTATGAATAGCTTTAGTGTTGAGTCAGGGTTCTTTTGGGGAGATTGCTTGTACCCTTGCTAGGGTACCCCTTAGGAAATCATTAACACAGTCAATCACTAGAGTGGGTTTCATCTTAAAATTGGTTGTGGAACCTAGGATGCCAGTGGCTTACCAGTCTGGATAACAAGAAGATGTCTGCAGGGGAATATTGTCCAGCCTTTCTGCATTTAAATTCATGATTGTTGGATAAGGCTTTACTGCTTTAGATGTAATTGTTTCAGTACACCATAGGCTTTCCAGTAGCCTTCTGCTTGGGATGCAATCTGATTTTATGTGTATTTGTTGAGAACTAATTCCTGCTAAGGTTGGGAGGGTTTACTTCCAAATAATTGCATGTTAGAGAACAGCACTACCACACAGCCTTAGCAGATTTGCTGAAAAGTTCAACGGCACTTAGGTGGTTGGTTATTTTTTTAAACCATGTAGGAGTGTAGTCATGCAGCCTGACTTTATGCAAAGTTGGGTGAAGCCTTTTAGGTGCTGATTTCACCTCACTCTGCATAGAAAGACAGTCTTATGACTAATTTTATACACATTGATTTAGAAGTGCGGTAATCCTTTAAGCTAAAGTTGAGTAGGCACTCCAAAGCTCAGGGGCTGCTAACACTGCCCCTCCTTTAGAATCATTCTAAAAATGCATACCTTCACATAGGTGGGAGGTGGCATCATCAATCAATGTGGCCTACGGGTACCATATACCCTTGAGCTGGCATTGAGTCCCAGTATATTCAATTGTAGCCTTGTTCTGTTATCCCCAACTTACTTTACTAAGGCATAAATCCGTAAGATACATAGGCAACTATGTCTGATGGGATTACAGACCCTAAATGTCTCCTACAGTAATCTAATTAGACTTCTGAGTAAATAAACTTGATTAAATTAATTGAACTATTAATTTGTTAACCACAGTGCTGAAAAGGACAGTTTCTTTAATCTTTGGAATTAGGTTAGCATGAAATACTGGGCTGTGCATAGAGTGAACCAATTTTAATGCTTATATTAGCCACTGGCACTTGGATTTAGCAACAAAATGGATTAAAATTATGCTATTGTAGTATTTATGATACATGGTGCTTTATTTCTCCCTCCCCTGGTAATGTGTTTAACAGGAAGCCCAACCCATTAGAGGGATAAGGTGTTTCTAGAACCTACCAGTACAGTACTCTCAGAAGACTTAACACCAATTTGTATTAATTCCTTTAATATGTAAACAAAATGGAAGCTAATCTGAGCTCAGGTATTATTATAAAACTGCTTCATTTAGTAATGAACATGACCACTAAGGCTGCTCACATTGTTTGCATTAAAGGGCTTTGAATTCAAAATACCTTGGTTCAAACAGAAAATGGATTTATTTGAGCCTTTTAGAAATATTTTGAACTCAAAACTGAATGATTCACACCCTTTGTCAAGTTTGGAGCAATTCCAAAATGCTCAAACTGCCTGTTTTGCACTTGAAACAGCTGTTTTAGTGGTCAGAATGGAGTGTTTTGAATTCAAGATGGTTCAATTCAAAACATTTTGTGCACCACTAATGAGTAATGCATGTATTGTTACGTATTAAGGTCTATGGTTTATCTGAAAGTTGGCAAATTAGATGATTGAGAAAAGTATCTCTCCTGAAATCAACAATTGAGAGGTCTACTTGAATTTGGAGTTAGCCATTCTGATATCACTGCTGTTTAAACTTCTGCATATTTTGGTTAGTGGAATGGCTCAAACTTTTAATCAAAGATTAAAGTGGGCCTAGAACAACTATACTTAATGTGTGTCCTTTAATGGCTTTATGTCACTTTGGACGGAGGTCTTCAGTGGGGCACCACAAGGCTTTGTCCTGAGCAAGGTTCGCCACCGTTTTCATAAATGAGAGAAGAGAAAGGCTGCTCATCAGATTTACAGATGCTACAAAGATGGTAGAGGATTGTTAACACTTCAGAAGAGAGGCTCAAGGTTCACTTGAACACTGGACCCTATCCAACCCTCTCTAGAAAAGAACAGCTCGCAAAGCAAACAGACATTGGTTTGCACAACAAAGGGGTGGCTGGGATCCAGGTGTCTGAGTAGCAGCTGGGATGAAAAGAGACTTTTCAAGCCCTAAGGCAACTTCCTCTTGGGGTGACCATTTAAATTGGCATCCTGTTTTTAGAAGTTGAATTAGCAGCCTTGTGCTCTCTACAAAATCAGAGATGAATTTTTTTATAAAAGTTGACAAAACCCAGAATGTTGGAGATCTTTAACATTTCTAGATGCCATCCATGTAAGTAGAGATTGAATTTTTTGAAGGATGCTTCTGCACACTTTCTGTAGAGATCTGATAAACTAGTAGTCTAATTGAGGAAGGCACATTTTCCCAACTAACCGTAGGGTTTGTTTCTGCATAGGCACTGTAATGCATTCCTGATATGAGTAAAATGTAGCGAAAGATCTTCTGAAAAAATCAAAATGCCATCCAGATGAATGACTAAGTACTTGTCCAAAATATATGCGAATATCTCATTCATAAATCTGGAGAATTTGGCAAGCATGTGACTAAACCAAAGAGCATTACTATATATTCAAATTTACCACATTGAGTGTCAGTCTGTTAAGTATTCATGTCCCTCTTCACCTGACTCAAATTATAAACTCCTCTCAAGTCAAATTCAGTGAAATGCATATCTCCTGAAGGCAGATCTGAAAGAAGAGGCAGTGATAGTGGTCCCTTATGGTCACAAGGTGTAGAATCCTAGGAACATGGTCTTAAAGAATTGTCTTTCCTTTTATATAAAAAAATGTAAGTTTGCAAATGAGGAAAAGAAAGAATCAGATTGTTGTCCAGAAACTCTTTCAGTGTGGTTAATTCTTTAGTAGACATGGATACTGCCTTTTAGCTGGGATCTGGCTCCCAGGTAATAAGGGGATGGTACAGTCACACACCTGATGAGAAGGCAAGTAGCTGTTCCCTCTTCCCCCAAGACATCAGCAAAATCTGCTTACTTTTCTAGCAAGGAAGGAGGTTCAGGCAGTGGTGTGGGAGGGAGAGAAAGAAGAGTTGGATGCCTGCAAATGGTGCTGCTAACATCTTTTGAGAGGAAACAGTTCTTCCTTCCAGTGAAATCAAGATTATGGGTCCAAAGCCAGTCTATCCTCAAGACAGTTGGGGCATGCATGGAAGTGGTAAATATAGTTGGGAAGAATTCTTCATGGTCTTTTATTCCCAGTTATATGTTGCAGTACAGGACTTGATTAGAGGAGCCTGCCACTGATCATCTCCACCTGAATAGGCTTTACCAGCTATTGTGTGGGCAAGTCAAACTGTCACACAATGGCCTTGTCTGTAATTGGCGGTTGCCCCAGAATCCAAAAGAGGTGAGCAGCTGAAATTCTGAGCCCATGGAGGTGTAAAGGCTAAGGGGGATTAGTTGAAAGGATGCTGATTATCTGGACCCATTTCAGCCAGGTTTCAGGATGAAGTTCAGTACAGAGATGGCATTGGTTGTGCTTATTGATGACCTATGGTGCAGCTAGGATGGGGGTGGTGTGTCTATCCTTGTGCTCCTTGGTCTCTTAGTTGCATTTGATACTGTCAGTCATGGCATACTTCAGGACTGACTGCAAGGTTGGGAGTTGGAGGCATCATGTTATGGTGGTTCTCAAAATTTCTTTGGGGCTGGTTCCAATCAGTGTTGGTAGGGAGGAAGAGACTGAGCCTGGGACCCCTGCTTTGCAGCGGGCCTCTGGGCTTGACCCATTTCCCCCTCCTGTTTAACATGTAAATAAAGCCACTGGGGGAGGTCATCCTTCAGTTTGGGCTCTGGTATCATCAATATACCATTGTAAGGTTTAAGGAGCTTATATTGTTCCTCAGTCTCCCCAAACTCCAAAAATGCAACCCTGACCACTCTTTGAAGCTCTAAGAGCTGCAGAAGAGATGTTAGCAGGTTGCACCTGGCTCATTGGCCAAACTTTTTGCAGCCCTAACTTAGTGCTGTCTGTGAATCATATTATTGTGTAAATGATTTTAAAAGTGAAGTATTTTCACCTTTCATGACTAAGTCCTTTAAAAACTCCCTAAGAAAGTTAAGTTTCAATCTACTAGCAACCCGTTTAATCAAGAAAACCTGCCAGAGCTAGTTGATATATCTGTGTAACTTATAAGTCTTAGTTATAGGTCAGGTATTTGCTACTCTCTCATCAGTGTTTGCAAACATATCCAGGTAGAAAAACAGAAGATTTGGGTTAGCATTTGGCAGGACACATGTTCTGCAGACCTTCTATAATACCTGAACATTACACTTTATGTTGATGAAATCTGCTGTTAAAGGATAGAAATTTTATTTGGAGAAGAAGGGAAGCTGAAAACAAAGTGAACACAGCATCTAATTTCCATTAGGTAAAATACTGTAATGAAAGAAAAAACCCTGACAATATGATTGCATAGCATGTATAATTTGTATACATCAATGTTACTGTACAAATTTGCATAATCTTAATATAGGCAGTCCTCAACCTATGACTACAATTGGGACTGGATTTTCTATCATAAGTAGTTGCAGTCATAAGTCTAGTCACCACATGGCTGGACCCGATTTTACGACCATTTTTACAGCAGGTTGCCAAGCGCCCAAAATGTGATCATATGACCGCCAGGTGGTAGTGCGATGTTTTGCGATGTTCAGAAGTGTTTTACAGGCTGTAAAACACCCATTCTGAGGCTGTTGTAACTTTGGACCATCGTTAAATGAATGGTAATAAGTCAAGGATTACCTATATGCAGTATAATCTTTTTGAAGGCAAAAGGTTGGAAGGAAGTCATCAAATAAAATTTCAACTTGATGACTTCAGATATTTTGAGGACTGCAACTCCTAGAATACCCTGTCAGCATATCTGGCTTAGTTCCACATTGCATGAGCAAGCCAATGTATTTTGTCAAAAATAACCTTATTCTAGGTTGTATTAATTTACCATTTTACTATACAGTGGAAGGAAATAACAACTTGCTTCCCATAGAAAAGCAGATTCACACTCTTGCAGATACTAATAGATGTATACCTAGTTGTGTGACTTGCAGATGAAATCATGAATCTCTGTTAGAAACTGTTGTGGAGTGGTTGGCAAATAGCTGGTGGATGGGTAGTCAGAGTGAACATTTTTATGTAAAATAAAATATATTTCAAGTATAACTTAATTTTATTCAGTTCAACACAACAGCAACAAAACGTATGAAGGAATAAAAGATTTAATTATACTAAAACATGGTTATGAATAGTGAAGGAGTACCATCATGAGTTGTCATCTGCCAAGATGAATAAAAGTGTCTTGAACAGATGCCTAAACTGAAATAAAATTGGCAGATGCTTCAACTATAGGGGAAGGTGCCATAGTTAAAAAAACAAATCCATGGTGGTTGGGTAGTGTATTATCCATGGCTATTGGTGATCACAGCGACCATGGCTCTGTATGGGAGAAAGAGTTCTCTTGAGTTATTTAGGGTCTTGTGGGTTAATACCACAACCTTAAGTGTAAAGGATTTGATATCTAGTTCTCTCAACAGTGACATTATTTGGCTATGACTAGGCATAAGCATTGCGTTTTGTATCAGCTATAGCTCCATTTGGAAGGTCACAATGACTTAACAATCTGTCCAGACACAGTTAATGCTGGCATTCAACTGGAGGTAGTTAAAAAACAATACAAACCCATTTCTCTTCTTACTTTGGGGACTTGCACTTTTAATTACAATGATGAGCTTTATTCTGGCTTAGAGTCCGAGTTGCTAACCCCACATTTAAGCAAATTTCTGGTCATTCTGATCAACTTTACTTACAGTTTTTACTTTCAGATATCCATAATGCTATGTCATATGCAAAAATGTGCAGCCAACCAATTGATAAGCCCAGTAAATTTTACAATTTGTTCTTTTTATATGTAACCTGCTTTTTACTACTGAGTTTTGTTTTGTACTGATCTTTGAGTGCAACAAAGATACTTGCAACAATGATGAGTAACCCCTGGACTATGTACCTGATTCTTCATGGGAGGATATCTCTGTTCAGTACAGGTCAAGCATTACTTGAATCTGAGAATTACTTACCCATAAGATTTCTCTCTTAGCAAGGTTCAGGTTCAGCTGGTATTCAGTCCCAGAATAAGTTATTGGGCCTTCCAACTAAAGGAGCTTAGGGAAACTGAGCTGAAAAAGCTAGGTTGACTTCCAAAAGCTAGGCTGAACTTCTGAAACTGGTATCCTCCAGATGTGTTCAAACTTCAGCATGCTAACTCATGGGAAAAACTGATCTGATATAAAACTTCAAATAGCAAGTAAGGAAGGGTTCCCATGATTGAGTGCTTCATCACATAAAAAGAGCTCGCATTGTCAAAGTAGGCATTAGAGCGGTGGTTCTCAACCTTGGCAACTTTAAAATACAGTATATGGACTTCAACTCCCAGAATTCTCCCAGAAGCTGGCTGGGTAATTCTGGGAGTTGAAGTCCACATATCTTAAAGTTACCAAGGTTGAGAAACACTGCATTAGAGAAAAGATTTCTACAAAACTTAGTGATGTGCAAGTTTCTTTTGATTCCTCTCCCCAGTGTTACTCAAATATTGTTCCTGTAGCCTTCTTATAACAGTGACTCCCAAAGGTGGTGGATGAGTTATTTTGTATCATTTTAATATATTCTAGTGGACTACACAGAAATCAGAGCATTTCTCAGAACTGAAAAAGGACTTGTAGTTAAATTGGACCCAAGACTGGATGACCTGGATTACTCCCTAAATCTTTTTCTTGCACTTTCAAGACAAATCCTAAGACTAAGTAAATAGATACTTGCTGAATGGTCAGTTTATTTAGAAAGCTAATTTCCTCTTCTCTCCTGTAAGTGGTGAAAATTTATATATAATATGAAAATTAAGTATTTGCAGTGGAGTCCAGTACAAGAGATTCTTCTTTGGAGCTGCACCCTTAACGTTAGTTAGCAAGCAGTGGCAATAGAAGATGAGTATAAATAAGGTAAGATAAGGATCACAAAGGAGATATGATGCAGGCTCTAATTTTATACATTATACTCATTCTCAGCTTTCTTCGTACTTTGCATACTATTCATTCAATAAATTAGTTTTCTCTAGTAATTACTGATGAGACTCCTTTTATTGGAATAGGCAATCATTACACAAAGGTGCAAAGTAAATACTTAATTTTACTGAAAGTTGATATTTTCTTCAGCATAAATTGAAACAGCGCTATTACCTATATAGTGATCTATATCTTATAGATATATCTATATCTTAAACCGCCCAGAGTCACTTTGGTGAGATGGGCAGTGAAGAAACGTGAGGAATGAATAAATAAATAAATAAAATCATAGCACTATGACAAAGAGTTCAATTATATATTTAGCTTTGATCACAAGGCTGGGCCACTATAACTATTTAAAGCTGCATCAATATACCTTTAGGGTTTGCATATGTGCGAAAAATCCAGAGACCCCTTAATCAGCAAAGATGTGCAGAACCTTTATTCAATGTGTTATGTGAAATATCCTTCTCTGTTCCCTGTGTCTTTTCTTAGTATTTCATGGTTTTATCAAAAGAGAGCTTTCCTGCAATGTACCTTTCTGTGACAAGGAGATAAAATCCAGGAAACAAAGTACCTCAGGCTAGTACGTCAGTGGTCTTGGTATTACTCAATCATGAATAATCATTCAGAGTTGTCACTTTGAAATAACATACATACTGTATGTCTGCTGTGCACAACTTTTGCTTTTTGGATATCTTGCCTGTCATTTCTACTTACCAACAGATAAAGGTGGAATATGTGGAGCTACTGCATGGAAGAGATTTTGGAAATAAAGATGAATAGCCTACTTTTAATTCTAGCTGGCATTCCCAAAATAACATAATATTTTTTTAGGGTTTTATTTAGAGTTTATTTAGAGCTTTAGAGTTGGAAAGTTGTCATGTAAAGGGGTAGACTGGAAATCCTTCATCTTGTTGGGACTTTTGTTGGTATGCTTAGCTGTTATATAAGAAAATGCATTTCATTGGCTGGATTCAGGAGCAGTAAGGGCTATGGAAAGATCCATGCTGAAAGTTTCTCTCCGAGACCACATCTCAAGCAGCCAGATTAGAACACAAAGTGGAATAAATGTTATTGTCGAATATCGAAAATGAAAGCTGCGCTGGGCAGGACACGTTGTGCGCATGTCGGATGGCTGTTGGACAACAGCAGTTGCCGAATGATATCCAAGAGAAGTAAAAAGATCCAATGGCCAACTTCCAAAGAGATGGGAAGATCCAACAGTCAAGAACTTTGGCCAGACCTGGAGAAAAAAAGCCAGGAATCGAGACAAATGGAAAGCAAATTGCGAGCAAAAGGACTCTGTCCAGTGACAGTCTAATTCAGTGGTTCCCAACCTTTTTGGCACCAGGGACCGGTTTCATGGAAGACAATTTTTCCACGGACTGGGGGGGATGGTTTTGGGATAATTCAAGCGCTTCCTCTTTTTCCCAACCTTTTATTCTTTTTTCTTCGCACTGTTTGGAGATAGCAGCCAATGGGCTTGCTTTCTCTGACAGGAGGCAGAGCTCAGGCAGTAATGCAAGCGATGGGGAGCGGCTGTAAACACTCAGGCTGTAAATTCACTTGCTCGCCCACCGCTCACCTCCTGTTGTGCGGCCTGGTTCCTAACAGGCCACGGACCAGTAGAGGTCCGGGGGTTGGGGACCCCTGGTCTAGTTGATCGAGGTGATCAAGGGTTCACACATTGCATGAGGATCTAATGTAGACTTGTTTAGATTTGTTTAGAATTAGTGCAGTGTGAACTCATTTACTTTACAACCATGATTTATTGTTTAGTGTTTTGTGTGAATGGGATCATTATACCTTGATAGCAAACTGTAGCTTAACATGATTCAGACGTTGTTCCTGACAATGTATTTTGGTCTATAAAGCCGGAGAGGTTGCCACAGATATTGGCAGTTCTTTTAAAATCAAACGCATGGAGCTTAAACTGTGCAGCCACAGTTAAATAAATACATCCTATGATTGTACATTTTTTGTTATATCCTGTATTTGCAGGTACTGCTGCACACCCATAGCAAAAAAGGAACATATTCAATACAATCATGTTGTAGGTCTGTGTGGAGAAGGAATATAACATTTGCTAATTAACCTTCCAAAGCGTACTGTGTATGGCATATGAAACCAGGGATTGACCACATTCTGTATTTTCCATGGCTTTTTCCCATGCGCTTCCCCATAGTGATAGAGAGTGCTGCAACCCCACAGGGCATTGTGGGATTTCTGAATTGGTGGAAAATCTCCTTAATTGTTGTTCTGTGTACAAGTTACAATGAAAACTTGGATACAGAAAAATTGAGATGTAAGGTATCATTGAGGGTTGCAACTGTGACACATCCTATAATTTGCCCTGTGTTTTTAAACAAACAGATGCAAGGGTCCATCTTTAGTTTTCCACTGTCTCCAAGCAATCAAAAGATTTTACTCTACTTTTTTGTTTTTGCAGATGTGTTGGTAAAGATCAGTCCCATGACTCACGATGACAATGTTGTTTCTTTCTTTTATTGTTTTACAACACGGAACCAAAATTTGCAGCAGTCTCCGGGCAGCTGAAAGCGCATGCTTTTTTTAATGGCTAATTGTTGTTTCAAAGAATGACGGCTGTGTTTATTTATTAGATAAGCAGACTGTTAGTAGTATCCCAATACAGTATCTGAAAAATACATGTTTCAGTTACATTCACACAAACGTAGGATAGCATCAGTAGTTCTGAATTCTGTGTTTACATATAGCGATTGCTGTTGTATGCACTTTAGTTTCTTAATTGGGTTGAACAGTATAATGGTAATTGTACTTTCCATGATCAGTAACAGTAAAACAGGTGCCAAACAAATTGACAGAATGTGGCTGTCCAGATTATCAAACAGGGAATGGAGCGTTTGAGATAAAGAAAATATACTTTAATCATAAGGTCAACCTGACTGTGGAAAATCCTTGAAGTTTTTTGCTTAATCCTTCAGGACTTCTGTAGCCAAAGGTTTTATATAGTCATACTTAAGAGCTGGGTTACATCTTCAGTTGGGATTGTGGTTAGTCAGGCTGTCTTAGAGAACTGTAAGCATATAAGGGAGGAGTAGGTAGATTGTCACTAAAGCTGCCTTTAAATCCCTTTTTGTTGCCTACAAATCTGTTTTTTGTTGTTGTTTTTGGAACTCCCTCAAAACGCATGGCCAAATTTCAGTGGCAATATTGCTGAAAATTGTGTCACATTTTGAGCTCAAAACATCTGAACTGTAGCCTCAGCCCTAGAATAAGATGAACACAGTTTTTAAAAGACCCCCCCGCCCTGCTTCATTGGAGAAGTGGAAAATCTAGCTGACTCCATACCGTTTATATGATTGTGCACTGCAGCCCTCCAAAAAACATTCACTGCAGTTCCAAGTATCAAAATCTGCCCGTCTCTGATGTGAGCAGTGTTTCAACAATCTCTGAGTTATGAAATACTTCCAAAATTGAACATTATGCTCAGCATTGGTTGTGTATAAAATAACGACTCTGAGTGGCTTGCATAGGAAAAAAAACAATATAAAATAGTGCCTACAAAAATAGAAAACAACAACACTACAAGAATAGAAAGAAAATAAAAGATGGCAACATCATCTCAAATCAGAGGAAGACTTTCTGAAAAAGTTCAGCCTTAAGAAGTCTATGGAAAACCAACAGTTTAAACTGGACCCGGGAATCAGTTGGCAACCAACACAGGTTCTGCAAAACCGGTGTTATGTGCTACCATCAGGAGCCCAAAAGGATGCTGGCTGCTGCATTTTGAACCAACAGTCTGAATATCTCCTGTCTTTTTCTCACCACAGTGGGAGATACTTCTCATTTTTAAAAGTTTTCATGATAGAAACTAAAATCCAAAATTCAGTTGCATTTACACTGCTTTTTGTAGGATTATTTTGTTTATTCATATCCTTTTTTAAAAAATCAATATTATTGACATTATAGACAATAGGCCATCTGAAGAAACAGGATATGTGCAAAGCTTACTACATTTTGTCACATATAAGTATTGGGAAGAAAACTGCATTAAATGAAAGTCATTCCATATAAAATTCTGTTGACAGTGTAGTGTGGTTCTGATATCCTCCCAATAATGTGAATCAGCTAAAATATGCAATACCCCCCAAATACTGCTTTTTGAACATTCTGTCAGTTTAGACTTTTGACCTAAATGCATTTACCCGGAAAGAATTCCCTTTGTTTTCAGTGGTTCTGCATAAGATTGTACCAGCTTTGTAAATAAATTCACCAATTGATCTAGACCTCAAAGAGTCGAATATATATTGTGGGCTTTAATTACTATAAAAGGAAATTTCTGCTCCGGGTTAATATGACCCAAGGGATCCTCCTTTTTCTTTATTAGCAAGCAGGTTTTAAACAGAAATGGGAACATACCAGGCCAACATTTTAGATGATTTTAAAATGCAGTCACATTGAAGAGAGTACTGGGGCATTTGCTGTTTGCGATCTGAAGAAGCACCTGAAACAATATTCATTATTTTACATGACTATGTCCTGAATCTGCCTGCTACACAAACCAGTACTGTATTAGATGATGGAGGGATTCTGTCAGTGAGTCTTCAATCTTAATGATACATTCATATATTCAAGCCAATGCTCTGTTTTGGTACCTGGCAAGCTTTGTGTACAGCAGCACTGAATGGTGATAACAGTAAGAACCTCCCTTTAGCTATATAAGTTGGAAGATCTCTTTATGTCTTTTTAGTGCCAGGATAGTATTCAAGATTTAAAAATACAGGGTGACACTTTTTCATGTATGGATGAATCTGTTATAACTCATTGAGAACTGGGAGGTTCTTTTTAGCTAAAGGACATTTTTTCCACCTAATGTGTTATTGTGCTATTGTACTGGAGCAGTATTTCTAAACCTTGGGAACTTTAAGATGTGTGGACTTCAACTCCAAAATTCCCCATGGTTGGCTGGGGAATTCTGGGAGTTGAAGTCCACACATCTTAAAGTTCCCAGGGTTGAGAAACACTGTCTTGGAGAGTATCTGAACTTGCATCAATCTCTAGAGTTGTAGTTTAGTGAGCGTTCTGGAAATTTAGAGAATTTGCAGACTGTTTTATTTTGAAAACAGAGGAGTGGAAGTGTGTGAATGTGCCCAGTCTAAATAACATAACAAAAAAGGCTTTTAGAAGTAACTATGTAACCTACTCCCTCACTCCCATCTCAGTCACCCAAAAGAGTCAGGGGGGCAGGGAAGGCATTGCTGCCTGGAAGAAAGCTATGGCAAAACAAGAAAAGTATTACTGAGAAAATTACATGGGAGAATTCATAAAAACACCAAGAGTCAAGCTCAACTCAAAGGAGATTTTAATTGCCTATCCATAGTGGCAAAATGCTGTGCAATTTGTTAAAATATCAACCACACACACCCTTCTTCTATTGAACATTATTTTTATTCCTATTAAACTCCCAGTTCAGACACACTTGCTAAGCATTTACTTGTTGGCAAAATACATTTTCTTCTACCAAAGTAGTTTATAAAAGTGTCTCAATTAGCTGCTGTAAGTATTTCCATAAGTTCCCTAAGAATCTTCTGATTTGTTATGTGCTACACATCAATTGAACCGTTTTTGGTTTCCTATCCTAGCAGTGAAGCATCTTTCAGCAACTGGAAGCATGTCTGTGTATGTACGTGGTGGATTTCAGTAATGCTGCTGGTTCTCAGGAAGGAGGGAGCACATTCCAAGAACAGGGACAAGATAAGAGGAAACATAGTCCTGGAGGCGACTGTGGGAAAACTAAGAGGCTCAGAGTAGCCCCTCCCTACAGCTTTCCCAGGTTATTCCCCCTCAGGTTAGGTAGAGTTGTTTTAGTCTGGCAAGATTCTGTCTATACAGTGTTAGCAAATAAAGAACTGAAGTTTGACTGGACTGATTCTTTGTCATTCTTGGGCTGGGCCTGACAATGTATGAGCACATGTAAGCCCATGAAAGAGGGTGCAGGTGCATACATACAAGCACAGGGAGGCCCAGGGAAGGAAGGTGCAGTGAGGTGCGCAGGAAGGTAGTGGGGAACTTACCAGAGCAATTTCCAACCTTCCCTGCTGACTTCCCCATTGACTTTGCTTGTAGGAAGCTGGCAGGGAAGGTCACAAATGGCAATCACGTAACCGCAGGATGCTGCAGTGGATGTAACTTTGAGGACCAGTTGTAAGTACCTCTCATTTAGCACCTTGTTTGAATGGTCGCTGAACAAGTGGTCAGTAAGCAAGACTACTTGTATTTAGCAAATTTATATAGCTGCCCATCTCATATAAAATGACTCTGGGCAGCTTAGAAGCAGAATAACAATTAAAACCATATCAGAAGATAAAAAACATCAGACATAAATCACAGCATTTATATAAAATAAAAATATAAAGGAATAAAAACATAAAAGAACCCCAAGATAGCAGGAGGACAACCATCATTTAGCCTCATTCAACCACTTTGCAGGCTTAAAAAGAAAAAAAAATCCTAGAGCTCAACAAGGAATATTTTTATGCAACAATTAGCATCCAGCCAGTTTAGTCTAGTGGTTAAGGCAACAGGCTATAAACCAGGAGATTGAGAGTTCTAGTCCTGCCTTAGGCATGAAAGCTGGCTGGGTGACTCTGAGCCAGCCAGTCTCGCTCAGCCCAGCTCACCTCACAGGGTTGTTATTGTGGGGAAAATAGGAGGAGGAAGGAGTATTAGGTATGTTCACCGTCTTGAGTTATTTATAAAAATAATAAAGGCAGGATAAAAATAAATAAATAAAAATATTTGCTGGACTGGAAGGATAATTATCAAAGTCCAATATAAATATTTGGGATCAATAAATTAATGACAAAGTTACTTTTAAAACAATAAATTTTTAGCTGAGACAGAGAAAGAAACCTAAGAAAAGTTTGGAAAAAATATGGTACTGTTTAAATGGAATCCATAAGAAAAGTGGCTATTTTTTTCACACAAAATAAAAAGCACCAACTTGCAATGATTTATTCATAAAGTAAATGTAGGTTAAACTCACCAAGCATAACATCTTGCAAACACATCTATCCATCAGGAATATTTAAAGAATACCAATAGTTCATATATGACATTTCCATATTCTAGTTAAATTGGCAAAACAAAATAAAAAGTCACAGCCTTAAGCCCAACCTGCTCCTTCTCCAAGAATGATTTCACTCAGACCTCGTGCCATTAAAAAATAAACTAGAATTCATTTCATTTCAAATATTTGAAATATACGACAAAGTGGTAGGAGAAAGTAAAGCCAAATATAATCCTTTATCTTTGTAAGAGAGTGTAAATGAGACAAATCTTTATTATAAACCTTTTGAACAAACTTTCCAAGTTAAAATATTTATTTTCACCATCTGAAAATAAATTCCTTGTGTAAAAGAAAGCTAGCTACAGAAGTTGGAAAATATAGCACCAGAAATATAGGATATTGTTTAAAGGGTCAGTTTGCATTCCTATCTGGATATGTGGCCTGTCATGATCAGGAGTTTCAAATGATTAAATGGAATTTATGTAATACTGTCTACAAAAAGAAGCATAGATGGTGATAAACTTTACAGATTTCTCTAATGGGAATCCCAAAAGCTTAAAATTGTCTTTATCCATTTTAAGCTTTCATCTATAACCAGACATGTCATCTTTATAAAAGCCTTGAAATTGGGTTCTGAAGAATCTGGTGGATATCCCAAGTGTCAAGTTGAAAGCCCAGTTCTGATTGTCTCCGAAAGTGAGTTTATGTCAAACTCACTGCAGTTCAAGTTACTGAATTTTTACACAAGTAATTGGTATAGTAATCATGGTCAGATTATCCAATATTTTAAAGAGCTCAGAGCAGGGTAGATGACTATAAACTTGGGAATTGGTGATTTTCCATTTATATTCTCTGGGCTTCCTTGGAAAGTTATCAGGAACTCCTCAGAAGAACACAGAAATTTCAAGCAATAATACCAATGTTTATGCCAGAACCAACCCCCACACACATTGGGCATATTGATTTTATCCTAGAGTTCATATTCAATTCACACATTAGGTGTCTTCCCCAACATGTAAAATGAACAGAGACGCCCTAATTAGATTATTCAGCATGAAAATATTTCTCAGAATATAGAAAGGTAGAATCTGTTTGTACATATAGTTTAGCACATTGTTATATACATTTCAAATATGCCAAGTTATTCACATACATTATCTCAATAATCCTAATGTGTAATTATTTTTAAAAATTGCATCCTGAATTGATATAGTCTCTTAACATGATAGAAACAGGAAACCAATATTATTAGCACTACCACATTTAGTGACTACCAGTTGTGTTTCTCCTTGGAAATAGAAGTGAGATTTGACCCAGACAGAACAAAGCTGACTATTGAAAGTGTGAAGGATATAATAAATAACAAAGAAACAAGATGATATAAGAAATAAAATAATAGTATTTTCATCCGGTGGGATAAGAAACAGAATTTCATTGTAATCTCCAGCCAGTTACCATACACAGGAGAGGAAACTTATGCCCAACACAGCATTTTTCTTACCACAAAATGCATTGGCTGTAACATCACATATATATTTCTTGGTGAAGTCAAAAAGCAAATACTCCTGATAGAACTTTTAGTTTAGGAAATACTGCTGCTAATTAATACCTTCGGAAGATTATCTATGTAGGGAAGGTTAGGAATGACCCCCCCCCAAAAAAAGTTGGCAACGCAAGCAGTCTTTTAACAATTAATAATAGAAGAGTTTTCATTTATTAAATGACATTCTATTTTCATCTATCCTTCAGTAACCAAAATATTATAATAGAAAATATTTCCGGCTGCCTCTTTTTGTATACTTCCTTAGGATGTTCTGGAAGCCAGCTGTAAACATTAATTTCCATGAGCCTGATCAATTGATAAAATACAGTCAGCTTGCAACCACTATTGTCAAAATACCTACTGCTTACAGTGGAAGAGCTTAGCATTTTTCTAGCAGTCTATATTTCCCAGTGTTGGGGAGATGTGTTTAACTGATAGAGGAAAATATATTCAATGGGGAAAAAAATACAAATTTCATGCTTCAGATATCTAATTTGCAGCTATTGTGATTTTGAAGAGTAATTTTGGTTGAGAGATAAAATACTGTAGTTTAAAGCCCATTCATTACCTCACCCAACTGATGACCTTCCTCAATCAGTTAGCCAGTTCCACGTTCGCAAGTACTGCCATTAAGAAACAGTAACCAAAGTCTAACTCCCACCCACCTACTATCAGAGAAGAATCTCTAGTAAGTACGTTCTAGGAAAACCGGAAGGCCACACAGAAGTCTCCAGGAGCTCCAACCTTGAACTGATTGTTATCTACTCATTATATAATTTTATGTGAGTAGGGAGGTAATACTAATGAGCTATGGACAAGGTCTGTAAGACAATTCTATCCAATAACTCTTAAGTTCTGGCAAAATAAATATAAGACAATTAAACCTTTGTTCACACAAGAATTTAATGTATGTGTCTACCCATATTCAACAAAATGATTCTATACTTATTTTGCCTAGTTTGGAATGCTTTAAACTTACCTAGATATACTATATCTAAGTATATATGTTTCTTATCTCCAAACACATTATTGCCGAATGGTACTAGTTTTATATAAGATTTTAACCAGTAAATATGCACGTGCCTTGCAAACAATTAGGAAGAAGCACTTTGGACCTTGTGTGAATACACTAGCATTCCTCCGCGCTTTATTCATTAAAACAATTTTTTTTCAGGCTCTTGCACAACCCTGAAAAAATGTGGATGCTTTAAAGAATTGCTTTAACTTAATTTAGTGAATTCCTTAACGCAGTACCTTTTTTTTTCAAGTTTACACAGAAAGTGGAAGGAAGTCAGGCCACCTTAACAACAGAGAGGTGTTACCCTTCTGGGATGTTCAAAACACTTCCAGAGCATTTTCAAACTATGCACAATGTAGGTGTAATGGCTCAAGATATGGTATACTTCTGAGTCCTGGAGCACCATGTGTGGAATGAGTACACCATGAAGAAAATAGCTCCCACTTTCAACCTAGTGCCTTAACTATCCAGAATTAAGACTTTCAAAGATCCCTTTCTTAAAGCTCCATTCCATGCAAAGCTTCACTCCAATCCTGACAGTCCGAGGCTCTTATCAAATATTCTACCAGTCTTCAGCAATTAATGACAGCTTACAACAGGAAATCTATAATGTAACAAATGATTGAAATGACCGCTTTAATTTGTAGCCAGAGTCTCTCTTTTGCAAAGGAGGAACCCTCAAAATTACTTTAACATTAATTCCTAGGGGAAGGACATAGGAGAGCAGCAGGAAGCAGTTCAGGAAAGTCCTGCTGTGCCCACAAAAGCAAATGGAAAAGAAAAATGTAAGTAATACTCAAGTCAGAAACCAAGCTATTAAAAGTTTAGACAGAGACTGAACAGCTTGAATTCAATCCCTAGTGGGGTTATCCTCTAAATGTATAGTTGTACTATCAGCAAAGAACTTGAATCAAATATCAAATTGTTGTTTATTCATTTAGTCACTTCCGACTCTTCGTGACTTCATGGACCAGCCCACTCCAGAGCTTCCTGTCGGTCGTCAACACCCCCAGCTCCCCCAGGAACGAATCCATCACCTCTAGAATATCATCTATCCATCTTGCC
Organism: Candoia aspera; assembly: GCF_035149785.1. NCBI lineage: Eukaryota > Metazoa > Chordata > Lepidosauria > Squamata > Candoiidae > Candoia > Candoia aspera. The sequence goes on along the minus strand of NC_086159.1, from coordinate 54,232,796 downwards.
CTTGGTCGGCCCCTCTTCCTTTTGCCTTCCACTCTCCCTTGCTGAAGTCTACCTTGCAGGATCTTGAGCATTACCTTACTGGCATGTGAAATGAGTGCCACTGTTCGATAGTTTGAACATTCTTTAGTGTTTCCCTTTTTGGGGATGGGGATATAAGTTGATTTTTTCCAATCTGATGGCCATTCTTGTGTTTTCCAAATTTGCTGGCATATAGCATGCATTACCTTGACAGCATCATCTTGCAAGATTTTGAACAGTTCAGCTGGGATGCTGTCGTCTCCTGCTGCCTTGTTATTAGCAATGCTTCTTAAGGCCCATTCAACCTCACTCTTCAGGATGTCTGGCTCTAGCTCACTGACCACACCGTCAAAGCTATCCCCGATATTGTTATCCTTCCTATACAGGTCTTCCGTATATTCTTGCCACCTTTTCTTGATCTCTTCTTCTTCTGTTAGGTCCTTGCCATCTTTGTTTTTGATCATACCCATTTTTGCCTGGAATTTACCTCCGATGTTTCTAATTTTCTGGAAGAGGTCTCTTGTCCTTCCTATTATATTGTCTTCTTCCACTTCCGCGCATTGCTTGTTTAAAAATAATTCCTTATCTCTTCTGGCTAACCTCTGGAATTTTGCATTTAATTGGGCATATCTCCCCCTATCACTGTTGCCTTTTGCTTTCCTTCTTTCTTGGGCTACTTCTAGTGTCTCAGCAGACAGCCATTTTGCCTTCTTGGTTTTCTCTTTCTTTGGGATGTATTTTGTTGCCGTCTCCTGAACAATGTTGCGAACTTCTGTCCAGAGTTCTTCCGGGACCCTATCTACTAAGTCCAGTCCCTTAAATCTATTCTTCACCTCCACTGCATATTCCTTAGGGATATTAGTGAGCTCATATCTAGCTGATCTGTGGGTCTTCCCTAATCTCTTTAGTCTGATCCTAAATTGTGCAAGAAGAAGTTCGTGATCTGAACTACAGTCAGCTCCAGGTCTTGTTTACCGACTGTATAGATGTCCGCCACCTTTGGCTGCAAAGGATGTAGTCAATCTGATTTCGGTGTTGTCCATCTGGTGAAGTCCATGTATAAAGCCGTCTCTGAGGTTGTTGGAAGAGAGTGTTTGTTATGCAGAGTGAGTTGTCTTGGCAAAATTCTACCAGCCTATGTCCTGCGTTTTGTTCTCCCAGGCCATGCTTACCTGTAATTCCAGGTGTCATTTGACTGCCCACCTTAGCATTCCAGTCTCCTGTGATGAAAATAACATCTCTTTTAGGCGTGTTGTCTAGTAGGTGCTGCAGATCCTCATAGAACTGCTCTACTTCAGCTTCTTCAGTATCTGTGGTTGGGGCATATATTTGGATCACTGAATTCGAACTGAGATCATTCTATTGTATTTTGGATTGTATCCAAGCACTGCTTTAGCCACTTTACTATTAATTATGAAGGCTACTCCATTTCTTCTGTGGTCCTCTTGCCCACAGTAGTAGATCTGGTGGTCATTTGATGTGAAGTGGCCCATTCCAGTCCATTTCAGTTCACTGACGCCCAAAATGTCTATCTTTAATCTTGACATCTCACCAATAACCACATACAATTTGCCCTGGCTCATAGACCTTACATTCCAGGTTCCAATGGTGTGTTGATCCTTAGAACATCGGATTCGCCGTTCACCACCAGCACCGTCGGCCGCTAGCCGTCCTTTCGGCTTTGAGCTAGCTGCGTCATCACGTCTGGGGCTAGTTGAACTCATCCTCTGTTCCTCCCCAGTAGCATTTTGACCATCTTCTGACCTGGGGGTCTCATCTTCCGATGGTATACTGACATATCTCTGGTTGTACTGATCCATTGAGTTTTCACGGCAAGAATACTGGGGTGGGTTGCCATTACCTTCCCCAGGGATCGCATTTAGTCTGACCTCTCTGTCACGACCTTCCCGTCTTGGGTGGCCCTTCACGGTTTAGCTCATGGCATCATTGAGGTGCTCAAGCTCCAGCACCACAACAAGGTAACGATCCTTTGCTGAAGAAATATCAAATAGGAAGAGATAAATACATGAGCAATTAAAAGCAGATAGAGAACATTGTACTTTTTAAACTTAATACTGCCATAAAAGGTAAGTTCTCTTTGGAGTCAAGCTCAGCTCCTGGTGACTTTATGCATATCTCTGAACAGTCTTCATGGCAGTAGTATGTAAGTAATTAACCACTGTCTTCTTCCAGGATAATTTTGACTTCCCCAGTCCAGGCTACTGTCCTAGTATTCCTTGGTAACCCCATGTCCAAGCCCTAACCAATCTCAATTCTGCTTAGCTGTGACACAATCCATAATAACACAAATTCTCATTTTCTATCCCATCTATATACTGCTGAAACTCTCATCGTGTTTATCTGTTTGTACCCTCATGTTAGCCCAAACGGTGTATTATACCACAACAATTTTTGAATCAAGGTACCTAAAATCTGCTAAAGAATGCATAAAAAATCCAGGGCCTGTTATTCCTGTGAAACTGAAATTTCCAGAGTGTTAGACAAGTTTTATTCACAAAGTTGTTGCCATTGCAGCATCCCTACAGTCATGTGATCGTGATTTCCAACGCTCCCTGCCAGCTTCCCCAAAGCAAAGTCAATGGGGAAGCTGGCAGGAAGTGAGAACTTGCTCCCACTCCCACTGCTTTTTTGCCCGCCCATAGTCATTCTGTTGATCTGTTTAGGTAAGTAAATACTTATTCCTGAAAGTCGTTTGCCACTACAATTATTTTTCTATTTATGATATATACGCTTCTTAGATGACCAGGGATTGTCCAGCATTAGGGTAAAAATATATATGGTCACCCTAAGATTTAATGTTCATTCTGGTCACATCACACTGCACTACCTTTCTCTCAAAGGATGACCCAATAGGTCACAGGATGGTCTAGTTAATCAATGTCTTTCTTAGAGAGGGAGTAATGTCTGCTGCATGTCAGCCCCAGATTAAACATCTTCCACTCGATCTCTAGCCTTATCTTTTTAGGGAACATCTTGGAGAAGATAGTGGGACTTCAGCTACAAAAGATGAAACTTATTATCTGGGTGCCTTTCAGTCAGGATTTACTCTGTTATGGGATGACAACAGCATTGGTTGCCTTTGTGAATGATTTCTGTTGGGACTTGGATGATGGTAGTGCAGTTTTTCTGTTGGTATCAAAACAGCTAAGAGATCTATCAACCATAGTGCCATCCTTGACTGCCTGCAAGTGCTGAGACCTGAGGACACTTTTATTACAGAGGTTCTGTTCCTTCCTTCCTGAGTGGTACTTGTAGGTAATTATAAAAGATGAGTGGTCGAATCTATGGTGTCTTTTCTGTGGGGTGGCACAAATCCTGGTGTTCTTCTCCACACTATGTACATGAAACCATTGGGGGGGGGTCATGCTTCAGTTTGGGGTAAGGTATCATCAATATGCTAATGTTAACCAGCTATATTTTACCACCTCGTGCCGGACAGAAGATATGATGGCGATCGTAAGGGTCTGGATGGAGTTAGATTAAACAGGTTGGCAAGCCAGAGTGGCTGTGCAGGAGCCACTTGGTAGTTGGGCTTTGGAGAGAGTGACAAGGTTCCCAAAGGAATAGGTTTTGGGGATGCTCCTGAATTTACAGCTCCACCTAGATAACAAGTGGGTGCTATGCCCAGGGTGTCTGTGATGTTTGAGCCTGCTTCTGACTCCAAAAATGAAACTTATTTGGAGTCACAAGGGGAAAATGAAACTTTACAGGAAGGACTTGACAAATCAAAACTGAGAAGTGACTCAGCAGAGTGGGAGGAATTGCAGGTGCTGATTGGACAAACTCCAGAGGGAGATTTGAAGCCTCCAAACAGTGCTCAAGAGAGGAGAGCAGAAAAGCACGCAAAAGAGAAAGAAGCCCAATTGGCTGCGAAAGGAAAACAGTGCAAAAAGGAGTGAATAAAAAGGCAGGTGCACCAAGAGCAAGCTGCTGGAGACAACCGATCCTTCGAGCTCACAGCACCTGTGGAAGAGTCCTTACCAGCATCAGAAGCCTTGCCTGTGGCCAGCATGGAACCACAGCCAGCGCCTTCTGCTATCGCGGACCTGCTTCCTGCACAAGTTGCTCCAGTCGAGCCTCTCCTTGCTGTCCCTGCTAAGCACAGCCTCGCGTCCAGTTCCAAGCCTCACCTGAGATCTGGAGGCCACCTCGCCTAGCGCTCCAGTCCAGTCCAGCCTTGCCTTCCAGGCCAAGCCTCGCCTAGCGCTCCAGTCCAGTCCAGCCTTGCCTTCCAAGCCAAGCCTCGCCTAGACTCTCCAGTCCAGTCCAGTCCAGCCTTGTCTACAGATCTGAGCCTTGCCAAAACGTTCCAGCCCAGTCCAGTCTTGTCTCCAGATCTAAGTGTTGCCTAGATGTTCCAGCCAAGTCCAGTCTTGTCTCCAGAACCAAGCCTTGGCTAGATACTTCAGCCCAGCCTTGTCTAGCCTCCGTGTACCAGCCTGATCCAGCCTGCATGCCAGGGCGCAAATCTGAGCGTTCAGCCTCTCCTTTGCCACGCATTCTAGCTCCTTCCAGTCTTGCAGCTTCAGTCAGAGAATTGGCCAAGTTCTGCCTCACTGTCTTGCCACGGTCTGACTTTGCAGTGTTGCCTGAGTGTCCCTTGCCACCTGGGTAGACTTGATTTATACTGCCTAATCTATTGCAAGAACTTTTGTTGTTGCAAGAACTTTTACTTTTGTTCAGTAAAGAATTTTATTAGGAATTCTGCCTGGCTGTCTCATAGTCTGAACAGGACAGTGTCTGTCCCTCCCTACAGCTGAGGTACCATCGTTGCCCTTTTAAGAATGAGAGGCTCTAACAATAGCCACCAGTTTATTTATTTTCCAATTTTTATAGCCTGCTTGAATTAAAAGACTGGGCAGGTTACAACACATCATCATCATTATTCAAATGAAAATCCGTGTTTTCTTTATTTATGAATTGAATTACTGCAATGGGTTTGCTCTACCTTGAGTTTGATTTGAGGACTACCTGGCAACTCCAATTGGTGCGGAATCCAGCAGTCTACAAGCTAGCTGGTGTGAGTTTGTTCATTAGTATAACACTTATATTGTGGGTATTGCATTGGCTTCCAAGCTCAATTCAAGGTGCTGATTTTGACCTTTAAAGCCTTACAGGATGTGGGCCCAAGATATCTGTGGGACTGTCTCTTCTAAGCCTACAGTATTTGTTCTGCTCATGAGGTGATGCTCTGGTACCTTCAGTACCTTGTTGCTGCTCCAGCCTTCTAGAAGAAGCCCCCCCCCCTCAAATCAGTTGTCCTTCAATCTACTCATCTTTCAGAAAGCTAGTAAAATATAGTTCTTCTAACAAGCCTTCTGAGATTAATGCCTATCTTTTTGGCCATCTGATTGGCAGTGTATTAGTTTAATTTTTATTGGTTTTTTAATTGAGTGTTATGAAGAGGTTTTATAGTTTATTATTTTATGACTTGGTTTTTTGAAGCACCAAGATATGTGCAATTGGGGCAGAATACAAATAATTGAAATAAAATACTACTATTATTGATGTTTATGATATCCACTTGAGACTGGCTGGATTAAAGTCACTAGTTTATACAGGAAGAAACTATTTCTGAGATCTATACAGTAATTTTGATTTAAGAAAGTGCCATGTCTTTTTAAAACTAGAAACCTTGTACACTCATAATGAAAGCATCAACTTTCTTCCATGTGAATTTTTTTTTTTTCACTTAGAGATTTCCGTAACTTGGAAAATTTTATAAAGTTAGGCATTTGGGAAAATTCTCTCTCTCTATTTTATATCTCACTGCTCAGTACAGTTAATATTATCAAGCAGAGCTAGAAGAGTTATTGTTCATCAGTTTTTTCAAGTTCTTATTTGTGCAACCTGGCTTGTAGCAGAAAATCTCCATCTTTCTGTTTTTCATGTTCATTAAAATGGACCTGAGAAAAAATTACCTATAGCTTGGAGACATTCTTCCCAGTTTTTTAAACAAACATTGTGTTCATTGTAAGAAAGTAAGCCCTCATACACCCTCTGACTTACGTTAGTGTCGAGTATAGGTACTTGATCAGAGTGTATGTATCCCACTAGATGAAAAGCAGAAGAATTGTGCTATGTTCTGTGCCAAATGTTACACAGGGAAGCTGATAGTTATAAAGATGTGCATAGGCTAAGCCTCTTACTATATGGGGTATTTTGAATGGACTGTTGGCTGGTTGGTTATATGAAGTGTTCTTTGCAAGCTGAGACATAGATTTTCTAGTTGGGAACTCCAACAGCAAATTAGTAACACATGAGTCATGACTACTTTGGGTGTTATGATGCCATAAAACATAACGCATTTTAATATATGTAGACAAAGGTACTATATATGTACCATCTTGCATAGATGTCTTCATTATTATTGGTTGATGACCTTCTGCATGTTAACATTTAGACCACATTCACATATATTTTATCATGAATTGTTTACACATGATTCCCTTCACCATAGTTTATGATGGCTTAATACATACAATACTCTAAAACATAAACCATGTTTTACAACTCCTGATGCCTGTTCACTTATTGTATTAAGCAAGAGCCAAATATACCACATTATGGTTTACTATAAAGTGTGAAATTAGCATCAATTCATAATGGGTAGTGCAGATGCTTTGCTTTGTCATAAACCTAGAGAGACATTTCTTTTAAAGTGATTTTTGTGAAGTAGGACCTCTTCACAAATAGATGGCTGTCCCATGAACTGGTAATTAAAACTTTATAAATTTTTAAAAAATCTTTGGGTAGAGTGGCATTTTTACTCCTGTCAGTGAACGTGCCCATAGCAGTATGTCCTTTGTTATGTAGCTTATAAGGAGTTAAATGTCTGGCAAGATGAAGCGTGTTCTTTGTCTCAAAATATCAGCTCTGATACAGATCTGCTCTGTTGTGCCAGTATTCATGTAAGTTACTTTATCTATGGGTGTGGAGTATAAATACCATTTTTTGGCTCTACTCATGCTTTGCCAACAAGTCTTTTGCGTTAGTAGGTTCCAAATAGAAAAGTTTTTCTGATATCTTTAATGACGTAGTTGAAGAGTGACCCAAATTATTAAACAAAAGAAAAAAATCCCCAAAGTTTACTACACAAACATCAGGCAGTTTTGGAAAGGGTTTACCATAATGGACACCATCCTTTTTTATTTTTCAGCCTGTATGTGTGCAGATGTCAAACTTTACAATTTAAAAAATACAGATCAAAACACTAAACTCCAGCATGTATTTTGCACATTAGGAGTTCAAATTTGTTGAAATCATCTGTTCATACACTTAACAGGATATTTATTTTAGCTTTTTATATCTGTCTGGCCCATTTCAGAGGCTCAGGAAATGAGGGGTGAGGTGGGATAATTGTTAAACACCCAATGCATTACTGCCTTTCCACTGTAACCCTTTCTCTACAAATTAAGTGTGGGTTATACACATCTCCTATAATTGTTATAGATTTTTTATCTTTCTAAGTATCCAAAGAAATATTTTTAAAAAGGAAAGGAGATCCAGTATTTGAGGTGAAAGTATCAAGAAATGCCCTTCTTAGAAATGTGAAGATTTTTTGATGAGGTTTTCACAACTTATTATTTTTTAATACTTACACAGCATCCACAAAGTAAGATCTTTTGATTAAAGTCATCATATATAGAGTTGGAATTTTTTAGCTGTTACTATATTTTCTAAGTAAATATAAATAAGCCTGATAGTCTGAAGTTTGTGATAGAGAGGAGACCAATGCCATTCATATTCAGGATCGCCCAGTTTAGCCATGCCCATTTTTATTTCATCAGAAATTAATTTCATTATGTCTAAAGACATCTAATGTAGAAGAGCAATATCTTTTACCACTTACCATAGGGCACACTTATCATACGGCATGATCTTTATGAAACAGAACAAACAAAATTATAGAGTCAGACATTCAACACAAAAGGGTATAATGAACCCACTCTAATATCTAGGGAAACATTCCTTTGACTGTAGTGGTTCTTTGTGATGTCCAACTATAGAGTAATTTTTCTTCCAAAGCATTTAATAAAAAAGTAACAATTCAGTTCTCCAGAATAATTAGGTTCAGCACATTATAATTGCAATATAAAATACAAAGTAATATAATTATCTCCATCAGTAATGGAACAGCTTTTTAATGAACAGAATGAATAGCTCTGAATTTGTGACCTGATCAATTTTCAACCAATTTAAATATGGTTATGTTAAAGAAGATTGCAAGTAAATGACTAGATTTTAAGTCAGAAATGGCTATTACTTTGAAATGTAATGATTTCTAAGAGAGACTGTTATAAGTTGCAGCAATTAATCATGTATGGAGTCTTGCTGACAGGTAAATAAGAATCTGATGATCAAACATATAATACAACAGAGAGCCAGTGCAGTATAGTTGTTGTGAAGATGGTGGACTAGGAATGGGAAGACCAAGATTCTAGGCCACCCTTAGACATAAAAACCCATTAGGGCCAGTCACTCTCCACAGTCCAAACTTCCTCATGGAAAGATTGTTTTGAGTAAAAGTAGATATAAACACATATCAAATAAAAATGCTATTCTATTAATACAATGTTAGGGTAAAATCCAGCCATCATGAGAAGATGGAGGTGAATTTAACATCTAGGAGAGATATAGTATATCCTTTAGTCATCTTTAGTGTGGCTCAAATACTCCTATATGCATATTACTGATTGAACTTGAAGGCAAGGATAACCTTAGAGGACCAAAAGGAATGACTCACCAATAATTGCTTCAGCGCTCGTTTTAATTTCTAGAAGGTTTGGATGTATTAAATACACATCAGTGAAAACACTCTTAAATGTATACTGTGCACTACAGTCTCTGCAAAAATTAGTACTTGGGAGGATTGAAAGATTTGTAGAATTTCTTAAACAGCTTATTCTTATACCATCTGAACAGAAGAGTGATCTTGCTGCAAGAGCTCAGGAAATCTTGTATAAAAAGAATAAGAAGCAAGTATATTCTTGACATTTTCAAACTTCCCTTTTTCCTGCCCCTGAAATATTCCTTTCTTTGTGATCACTTGGAACCTTTCAAGTGGGTCCAAATGTTTTATTTAGTCTGTGGGATAGGAAAGAATTCAGCCAGGTTAAGGTTCATGAGATATACCATATGACGTTCCCTCCTGTTTATGACAAAATCACCATTAACAGTCACATAAGTTGAGTAAGAACCCTGATCTCTCATTATCTTTTGTTACTAGCTCTAGCTGGTATGGAATGCAGCAGTCTGCACAGCAGTGCATATGCCCCAATATACTCAGCTGACACCTCTGCTTTGGGATTTCCATTGTTGCCAGTGCTCTTCTGGGTGCATGTCAAGGTGCTGGTTGTCACCATTAATGTTCCAGTCCTTGTTATCTGACAGGCCACCTCTTCTGGCATTCATCTATCCATCCAACGTGATCTCATCGGGTCAGCTATCACCAGGTCTCCCGTCTCTGCAGAATGGGCATCTGATGGGGCATCAGAGATGGGCTTTTTTCCATTAGTCCCCCATTCTATTGAACTCCCTCCCAGAAGAGCTTCAATCTGCTTCATTCCCATGGTGTTTTAGGACTCTTGTAAAAACATTTCTGTCTGGCAAAGGAGGAGGGTGCTTTATAATATCCAGGTGTGGTCTATTGCGCACATGGCTCATTTATATGGAATTTAATAAAAATATAAATACATTTTTATATGTATTGGGTTTGCGGGTATGAAATAACTTATTGTTAACCATCTAGAGCCTCTGAGAATGGGTGAATACAATGTAGTAAACAAACAAATAGGTTGAGAGCTTTGTAACATTTCTTGGGGACCCTTAATTCCAGTAGCTAAGAGAAGCTTAATGGGCCGAAAGCCTGCTAGATAGGTCTGGTCCAGGTTTAGATAACTTAAGAGTTACTTGTTGTCATGGGAAATGAATTAAAGGTTGATGGTTCTGAATCAGTTTTCCTCAGATGGACAAGATGGTGTTGCTCCTCCAAATGTCATGTAGAAAATGGATTATTGGCAGTTGAACATTACTTCACCACTAACAATAGAAAAGTCTAATCAGTTGCAATGTATGATATAGGTAAAGAAGAGGTTCTAGAACAGATTTCATAGTACACATGGCAAGCTCAAGAAGCAAGAAGTGCACGGATTTCAGAAAATCTTCTTTTATGCTAGTCAGGTTGAAAAGCATAAAACTAAGGAAGACTTACAGCAAGCCAATTTGAAACTTTTTTTTCCATGATACCCACCTTTGAACAATGCTGCCTTTTATTGCACGCACTGAATTCTTCCTCCCCACCTGTTTCCCATAGTTTCTCAAACCAGTTCTAAATGGCTACTTCAGTCTGCCTAATGGTAGCACAACTCATTTATCAACAACAGCAAAGATATGAATGGAAGGCTTCTTTCAACCCATCACCCAGCTGGAGATGATGTAAGTAGGGAATCTGTGTCTTGCTAGACAAGGCTATGCCGTAAATGGTTTGACTTCTAGTATAAAATGTTGTATTAACTTAGACTTTGTGGATAATGAACAATGGCTTAATGTATTGTGCAAAACCAGCCAATTGTACTTCATTCAATGAATAGATTTCATGTGATAGCCATGCAGAACCATAGGACTTCTTGATGGAAAGTATATTTTATTATGCTTTATTCCATAACAGTTACATTCTTGGCAGATCATTTAAAGAAAAATCCTGAGATTTTAATATTGATTTGACAGGCAGACTAGCTATTGCTGTAAACCTGTTTTTACATATTTTAGAATGCATCAAGATAAATCTTCATGTGTCTTATATAAATACATGAATTTAGTTGTTTTACTTAATAGAGGTAACAGTTGCAAACTTTGGCTTTCTACATATTTCTACCCAAAGTCCTCAGTTTATCACTGAAGGGTCTGTTTTAGGTTTCCTCACATGTAAACTATGTGAAGAAATTATGTGAGTGAGTCCTCAGTAATAGTCCATCAGAGAAACTTATTTGGCACCTGCTTTATTTTCTGGGCTTTCAGCAAAGATCTTTTTTTTATTCTTTTAATTTTCATAATTTTTGCTTGAGGCTTGTTATGGCATGTTAAGTAGACTTATTTCTCCTGTTTTTAACTTTGGCTCGTTTTAGCGGCCATATGAATTTTAGGTGTTTGAATTTATTTTATCTGTATTTTATTATATATGATCCTGACAACCATTGCTGTCAACAGCTGGGCCAGTTACAACCCTGGAATCCTCTTTTGGTGGCCTTCAGACGACATTCTGATCCTGGATAAAATCTGAGCCATGTTTTTGTCATTTTGAAGTCATAAATACATGGAAATAGTAATGTACAGTAAATCCAAAATAGTTAAAATAACAACACCTCCCCTCAAAGTTTCTCCTAAAATCCTAGCTGTATTCACTTACATAATGCATCCTTTTCTACTTTGCTGTCCTCATTTCTCCTCAAAAAATATTAAGTGTGGTCACTGCTCATCAAAAGAATGCTTAGCCTGCTATATAGCAAGAAATCTGTAGAAATAAAGAGTATGCATATATATTTTCCCTCTATGGTTATGTACATTCAGGAGCCAAGTACATAGCACCATTTCCCCAACTTTATGACCATTTGTATAGCAGCAATAGAGAAAAAGCTTTTTTTCCTTTTCTTTTAAAACCAGAACTTGGATCTTCCAACAAAACTGTATTGTTTAGTTTATACAGGTCACCGTTACAGAGTATGATGTTGGTGCTATGTTAGATGTCTTCAAAAAGCTATTAGACATGATTCTGGAACATGTTCATAGAAGTCCCTTCTTTATGTGGAATGGCCTTCTGATCAGCAGAGTTCAACTTCCAGAATTCTAAAGCAGACATGGCAATGCTGAGAATTCTGGGAACTGAAATTCACAGATATGGAAGTGCTCAGGCTGCTCTAGATGGTATCTTGAATTCAGTATTCTGTTTGAAACAATTATTTCATCAGACACTAAAAACCCTCACAATGGTAATGAAATGACTAATAAAAGAGTTGTTCTTACATGCAGGGACTCCCATCACTCAGTGCTCATTACTATTTTAATTAAAGCAGAAATAAGCAGACATGAACAATTATGTAATTATCTTTTGGATATTAAAATTAGGATCAAATCATGTTTGCCAATTATTGTATATCAGTGCTATGCATTTAAAACAAACACATTGCAACGTACATTGGCATAAATGAAGCACCTTTACTCAAAACATTAAAGCAGTTGTGTCTGCTGGAAAGCTCAGCACAGGTGCTGTGAAAACTATTTCCAATAGTTTGCGTGTTGTATGCATGGTGTACTTGGTAGTCCCACTGAAGGTGAATTGGAGGGGAGCTTAATTCACATCAATATGCTTTGCAAAACTTACCTTTCAAGTCCTTTACACAACATATTGACTATCAATGCCAGAAAACACAAAGCAGTGAGAATTTCCATCTCATTTCTGTTGCCTTTCATTTAATGTATCTCCACAAAATAAACAAAGCCCGAACAGCTGTTGATAAATAACAAGTATTGATGCTGGATTCATATAATTGAGCATATAACCTATAGCTTATTTAACTTTGAATAAAATACAATGGACCAGATTTCCACAACACCCTTAGCCACAAGCTGATCTATGAATTAGATTTTGGTCCAGCACAAAGCATGAATGAGTTCTGAGAATGACTGACCACATGGTTTCCATACAAAAAATGTGAGGTTCCTTTTGTAGTATTTCCAGTTAACTCTGGTAAACCACTTGGCTAAAAGTTTGCAAAACAGTACAAGGGAAAAAAAACTAGTGGACCAGTGGTCTGACTCCATGTGAGAGTTTCTGCACCATGCTTCCTGTGGCAGCATGGATGGCCAGGAGATTCTACTAAATTAGACAGCTGTAGTGTAATTGAAGGGGATCTTTGAAAATCAGTGAAGGTGCATCCTGAACATGGAACTCGTCAAAGTTATCCAGTACCCATTTTTCCTTGATTCATCCCTTTCTGCTTTTCTGTTTTCCAAAGCCTCTGGCATTCTTAGCCTATTCAGTAGATTGCTCTGATTTTCTAACTTCAATTCCCTATGTCTATCCTCAAATATAGATGCAACCTTATGTTCTGAAAATTTAGGGATCAGTAACTTCTGCTCTGATAGCTGATCTGCTCTAGTCTAGATAACAAGTAAACCAGGAGACTTCTTGAATTCTGCAGTGAGGAACTGCATCTGATTAGGGCATGCCAGTAACAAGATCAAGAGCACCTGGAACTGTTTGTTTACAGTGGGAATGAGAATTTTTTAGGTTAGGAGAGTGGTGCTATATAGAAGATCCTCCTATATTAAATCAATGAAATGCTAAGTAGACATGCAAGCCTAGCAAATGCATTACTGTGAAGTTTGGAAAAAAAAGGGTTTTAGGTGAATGTGTCACAGTTCAATTTTGTCCAGTTGTTAAAGGATACAAGCGAGCAAAATATATCCTGTATAATCATTTTAAATTCTATGTAGTATTTGAGATTGTTCTTCAAAGTCACAGGTAATAGTTCGATCTATGGATATATTTTGCTTTCTTCTTTGTAACTGTGATTGCTTCAAAGTTTCTATCTCTGGTAGAAGGAACCATTCATAAAAAGTATATCTTCAGAATAGGAAAGCATATTTTAGTCCCAGTTTTTCACATAACAATATATATTATCTCTGCATGAAATAATTGGTGACTTAAAGATGCTCTCTCTGCCTTTTAGTTTCCCTTTTTCATCTTCTTCTTTTTTGTACTTCTTCTATTTTTATAATGGTTTCATAACTTTTATTTGTAAGCTGCCCAGAGTAACTTTTGTATTGAGATAGGCGGTGTATCAATTTATAATAATAATAATAATTAATAATAATAGAACTTGAACCTATTAATGTATATGCAGAAGTGGTCCCACTGCAGTTGGTGGGGCATATGGGATATGGTCTCCCATTTTTCCTCTAACAACCTGCTCCTTGCTTGTCCTTTATTACTGTGCCACATAAACGATACTAAAGGGAACAAAAATATCAGCTTGCCTAAAGGTAAAAACTTCCTTGAATCAAAATCATCTCCTAGAAACTACATGTTCAACTCTCCGCCTACATTTAATAACTATAGTTTTCTGCAGTACTCCATGAATAAGAAAACGTGAATTGGACGTCGTTTTGAATTTTGTTGCCTGAATAGCATATTCAGCTATTTTTCTGTGGTTCATAAGCATAAGTATTTCCATAAGCCTCAGCAGAAGACTGTATATTTTGTTTTGAAGTTACAACAAAGCAATACTAAGGTACTGTATGTGTCTGATAACAAGTAAATGAAGTGTTACTTTTAGATCTTTAATTCTTACTAGAATGTCTCAAAAGAGAGCTGGCTGGCAATTTCTTTTAGCAACATTTAGTAGTACATTCACACACTTCATGTCTGTTCAAGCCTAATTAACCAATGTTTTATGCAATCTTGAAAAGATGCAGGGTGAAAAAATGCTTTAAATATAGGTAATTGCGAACAGACTAAGTGTGACTTCTGCAGAAGCTTATAGTACATGAGTATGGGTGCATGTGTGTTCAAAATGTTTTTATCATGCCCTGTGAAGAACAGTGTTTCCATTTCATTCCATATTAAGTCTTAGTACATTGTTGAAGTGTATTTTGAGGTAGTTCTGAGTGGAGTTAGTATCTTTATGCAGTGATGCTGAGCCAAGCAGTTTTTGACAGAATGAATTACATGAAGGCTGATTTGACTGACCAAGTTGAAGAAAAAGAAACTTTTCAGAACTACAAATAGTGGATGTTGGGTAATCAGAGGAAGCTTTCGTAAGTTCTGATTTCAATTAGTAGTTATTTTTTGCCTTTAAATTGTGTAAGAGTTTAAACTACAGAATTTGACAATGTTTTCAGTTCTTCTTTTTTTTAAAGAAAAGTATGATTTTAAGAACAACAGTTATCTATTTGTCTCATCTGGAACACACAGACATAGCTGGCTAATAACCATTTGAAATATGCATTAGTTTTCTAACAAGGAGTCAATTGGCACAGTTGGAGTTGTTGTGGGGTTTTGTGGTTATTTGAAGGAATTCTCTTCTAGCAACTGAAGTAAATTAGGTAGGATTACCATGCCTTGATATTTTGCATAATACTCTACAGCACAATTCTGACACACCTGTTTATCTGAACCTACACTTATACAGTATTTACCCTCTTGCAAGTAATCCTTATAACCTCTCTTAAATATCCCCTGTCATATAGGCAAGTAGGCTGAATAGGAGAGCAAGAAATCAACATACTGTGGGCCATTAGGATCATAACAGAGTCCAATATGTTACTGGAGGTCCAGTCCCTCAATAACATCATGAGGGGATATAATATGTGTGTGGGGAGATCAGTTTAACCCTTCTTTTCCCCCAGGTAGCACTTGGGGAAGTGAATTCCTCCCTTCTTTGAAACTGCTCTTTACAACAAAAACAAATAAAACCCACACATATGTAGTGGAGCACTAAGCTATGATTTGAGTCCCCCTCATTGGGAGGATAGCTTCGTCATGCCCTGTGTCAAATTAGCTAATATGTAAGTGCTATGATCACAGCAGGAACTGAGTCATATTTGCTTGATTATTTCAGGCTATCATATGATAAGTTGGGGAAAAGAAACTGTTGCACTGTCTATGGAGAAGAGAGGAAAAAGGTAACAAGGAATGGAAAACCTTGGATGTAAAGGTGGTTAATGACTTTTAATTCTGGTCTTAGGTATCACATACCTCAGTTATTGCCAGCATCAAGCACACATCAGGGACAGAATGATATTTCAGTGTCCTGCCATAGGTATGCACTGCAATAGCCAGCTTCAGAAGGATGAACATGTGATCTTCCTAAATATTGATGAACTACACCTCCTAGTATTTTCTCTCTTTTGGCCACACAGCTGGGACTGCTGAAACTTGTGGCTCAACATCTGGATGGCCACATGTTGTTCATCCTTCTGAAGCCGGGCAATCATATCTTACTGGTGATGGAACAGTATCTACCACTAGATGTATACATTGATAGCTGTATTTTCCACTGTCAGTAACTACCACATGCTATCAGTGGGGATAGCCCTGGCTGATGTCTTCCCAAGGATGGCTCAAGAGGATTTCTCTGAACAGCAAATGGCCTCCAATCTCCATGTCTTTCCTCTGTCTCTGATGCAGCTGCTCACCCTTCACTGCATCAGCTTTTCAGAGTGAGGGATTTTGTGGTCAAGGTAGTTACCTATATAAGCAGCTGCACAGCCACCTCATGCAGAGTGTTTCACTCTGAAGGCAAGAGCACAAGCAAGGTGTATTGGTCTTGTGCTTGCTCCAGAAGACAGTAATAGTTACTTCTCTTTGGGATATTGAGCTTGGTGCTTTGCTGGTGGACTTATCAGAGCATGATTAGGAGTGATTGTCCAGAAGGGCTGGCTGCCTTGGTGCCTTGCATTAGGACATTTATGCAATGAAAGTAAATGAATTTAGAAATCTGAATTTAGAAATTGTTACAGAGTAAGGCCCTGAGATCAGTATATCCTGTGGAGAGCTGTTTGTCTGTTTTCCATTATGTGCAATGAAGTAGCTGCTTGAAAAGGTTGTTCAGAACACTGGGTGGAGTTTGCTGCCATTTTTCTGTATGAGCTGCACAAAGAAATTCCTTTGTTCCACCTAGTGGTATGGACGGCCCTGCACTACTGACAGTAGCGTATTATCAATAGCATGATGGCTGCTGGAAAGGACATGCCCATGGAAGTGTTATTCTTTGCAAGTAATATCTAATTCACCTCAGTCCAATTCAGGTAGAAGAGAAAATAGAAATGGTTTGAGAAATGTAATTGATTTTCTTCTATAGTTTTGGATTCTTAATTCGCTTCAGCATGAGCTACAGGCATCAGTTCTATGTTTTACAGAGTGATGCAAAAAGTCAGCCTACATAATTTCTATTCATGTGAAAATTTTACCTATTGTAAAATAAGTTTGATTTTCTAATTACAACTTGCTTTTTGAAATATGCTAGTGAGCTTGGATTTACTTTCATCTTCCCCTTTTTATCTGCTATTTCTTGGAAGAGTGCTCCCAGGGCTTAATATTTGGCATCTCCAATTCAAAATATGAGGATAGCAAATTATATGAAAATGCTTTGTTTGACATACTGCAGTACATCTGCCAATCAGAGCTGGTAGTACTGTTCGTAATAGGCAAATCGTTGAACCTGGTATGAGGCAGCTTTCTCTTTTCAGGTAACCCTATTTTCAGGGTTATCTGCAAAGAGAAAGTATACATACATATTGCACAGTGAAAGTCTGAAATATGACTGGTATTCACACGTGAACTTTGACAGCCCCACATAAATCTTGTGAATGGCCAAGCCCTGAGTGAGAGAGTACCACTGGAAGAAAACAGTTATTAGTATGAGAGAGCAGATTGTTAACATTCAGTTTTATAGATATGTAAATTGGATGCCAGTGCTAGTTTTTTAACATTCACCAAACTAAGGCATAGTTGTATACACGTCTTCTGAAATATAACCTATTTCTTTGAAATCAGAGGGATTTGCAGGAAAATAAGCTGGTAGCAACTGTTCCTTTCTAACCTGGATCTGGGAATGCTTCAGAGGTAAGGGAAAAGATACAGCTGTCAATTTTCAACAAATGCATTTGACTTTAAAGTTGTGCTTTTAGAATTATGCCTGTTTTACTTGTATCCTTTGCTTTCAGGGCAAGGCCAGTAGCTTGGAAAGTATAGGAGATAATACTCCTAATACAGTAGTAGCTCAGGGATTCTCAAACTTGATGGTCTTATTGTGGTTAAGGTTGGGTGAAAAATAAACCCCTTTTAATAATTAAATTTTAATCTCTGTATCACAAGGGTTCTCAAACTTTGTGACACTATAGTTGCCTAGGCAAAATCCAGAGCAAGTTTTAACAGAATTCCTGCTTTGTTTATGTAGGCAAAATGGTGCTGTCAAAACTTGCTCCCACATCCTTAGACCAGTCTACTGCCAGCTTGTCCAGGCAAAGTGGAAAGCAAATTCCAGAGCAAGTTTGAATAGTACTCATACACACACACACACCACCCCCCAAGTGATTCCCCCCTCCTCAAGTTGATCATGACCCACTGGGGGTTGCAACCCACAGTTTAGGACCCCTGTATTAGCTGCTTTCTTGATACCACCTTAGGGAAAATATTTTTTCAATGTCTCTTTTTTCTTTTTTTTTTCATTTTTTGGCCAGCAGATAGAATGTGGAAATTTTGCTCTTGTTCCACATAAGCAGCAACAAGATTGCCTGGTACAAAAGTCTCATGCCATCTTCCAAGACCTAGTTTTAGAGATCTAGGAGCATTATGCAGATTTATGTTCCCCTACTGACCCCCAATTCTATCCCCTGTTGCATCATGAATTGGGCAGACATATTTTTACATTGCAGCTAGAGGTACTGATCAGCCAAAATGCAATTGTAGTAATATTTTGACTGCTTAGGCTAGGTAACAGAATATATACAGAAAGAACTCAAGAAGAGAACAAAGATGTAATTAGACCTGTCCTTTACAACATTTACTACTTTATTTTACAACCTTACTATTTTACTATTATTTTATGATGCATTATATGCTATGACCTAACATATACAACTTACTGAGATAAATATAACAAAAATAAATTGTAGCAGTTAGTATAATGGCCTTCTCAGAGAGAGCGGGGCGGGGTAGTAGCGAGATTCAGAGGAGATGGTGAAAAAGTAGAAGTTAAAAAAAAGAGAGATTTATTATCAGTCTGTCTTTGCTGTTCTGTCTGGAAAGTAGACGAGGAAGTGATGATTCACTATGGGAACCCAGCTGGAAAGCTCATCAACATACAGGAGGTGAAGTGGGGGACTGAGAATTCAAGAAGGGACAAAAGAAGCTGTTTGCAGACAAGAGATAGACTACTTAATTGTTATGGCAGGCCAGGACAGTTGTAGACTTGGATCTGGGAGTCAGAAATGGTCCTGAAATATTGATGCTGATGCTCCCCAAATAAAGTTTATTATCTTACACTATTAACCCTAACAGAAGATAGACAGTGGGTTTAAAATGGGATTATTGTATTTATCTTCTTGTTTTCAGTGCTTTAGCTGGTCTTCGATAGGTGATTCAGTGAGCCTTGTTTTACATTAGAACTGCAAGATTGGGTATTGGCAGTGTCAGGAGGTCCCCATACTAGTGGTGTGCAGAGCCATTCTGTTGTCCTTTTCAATGGATAATTTCAGGAGGAGATTTTCAGGCTGTTTAATTCTGTATAGTTGTATCCAGATGCACTTCCAGCTACATTCAAACCAAGTTGCAGTATGAGAGAATGCACAAAACTTTGCTCTGTGGCAACGATCTACATCTTAGACAGCCATGTTCAAGGATTTTCTTTGAAAAATCTTTCTCTTCTATTGGAAGCATTTTTGTACCTCCCCACTTCATTGTGGTATGTGATGAGGAGAGTATTGGTTTTCTAACTGCTCACTTATCACATCCTTTTTGTGAGCACAACATGTACCAGGGGTTTAATGTATGTATCAAGGAACTTTCTTACTTGTATAAGCTCTCCAATAATTGTTGTAGAAAACACTGTTGGAGAACTTTATATCTCCGTATATGGAGGACTATAGAAATGTATCACAGGAATGAAATACAAGGAGATGATCCACGTTGCGTATTCTGTGTCTCACAAAAGTGTGATTATGTAAGATAGGAACATCTGAATAGAGTACTACTTACTAAACCTTGCATTGTTTCAGGTGGACTTTGTGGTAAAGCACCACCTGAATCTGCCTGCTACACACAGAGATCATAACTACTATCATGAAGTAAAATCAGACCTTTAATGAATACCATTTTAATTTTCAGGAACTGGGTACACTTGCCACAATCACAGCTGCTGTTAGTCTTTTAGTGTGTGAAACTGCAGATGAAGACTAATGACATGTCAAGATGTTACAGAAAATGCATTCTGCAGGCAGCATGTTCTGTTACAAATTACTGCTTAAAATCTGTGTCATAAAATGAAGAGATGAGCGCAGTAAAAGGAAAAGTAAGTGGAATCCAGGCAAATATTTAGTGTATTCTGTCATATAGTATGTGTCTTGATTATTGGGCTCCTTTAATGAATTAAAAAGGTAAATTATTCTTTGAGTGGAACTCAGTTACCCACCCTCTAAATATCTTCACACTTAGCTATGGGTAGATGTATTTGTCTGTCCTAAACAATGTTTAAAGAATGTCTGAAATATATGAATAATAAAAATGCAATAATCTTATTTAAGAATTTAGTTATCAAAAGATGAGGAACCTGGACTTTCTCTTACTTCAAACACTAATAAAGGCTGCTTGTGAGCACTTACTGGGGAGTAGAGGAACATTTATTCCACTTTGAGGTTCTCCATGCCTTAGTCTGTATGCATAGATGCCTTTTCTAATGAACATTAAAAAGACTTTGGGAGAGTTTGTTGTTGTAGACCTACTTTCTGCCTCTGGCCATTTTGTGTGCTTATTCAATGCAGGGAGAGATTATATGTGCAGTCCCCTTAAGAGATCCACATTAGATGATTGTAAAAAATAAGAAAGAGTCTGGAAGCACCTTTTAAGGCTAACACATTTTATTATAAAACACAACCTTTAGTGAGCTGCAGCTCACTTCATCAGATGCACGGAGTGGCTTAACTGATGTAGGGTTTAAATACATAGGGATGAAACTGGTGGGTGGGGAAGACAGTGTGGATATGCAGATAAAGGTTCCATGGGGATAAATGATAAATACCTTATTGATTAATAGCCATGACTCCAAAGACCGAGAAACAGAAGAAATTAAATTGGATGTCAGAACAGATGGTGGAAATTGCCAAGAGGAGAAGAGAAGAAAAGCCAAAGTCAAGAAAGAAAATGAATTTAGGAAGGAACACAAGGAATTTCAGAGATCTGTTAGAAGAGAAGCAGTATTATAATAACATCTGTAAGGATACTGAAGAAATGAAATGAAAGTTTTTCAGAAATCTCCAAACTCAGAAGGAGGTTCCGTTGTGTCCAGCTCAGATTCAGAAGAGTATAAGCAAGAAGACATTGCTTCACACACCCCAAATGAATACCAGGAATTGCTGGAGGGGGCTGCTGCGGAAGCCCTGGATGAATGCCAGCCTTATATTGAAGCACATATTGACCAATGTTTATTTAAGTTACTGCCCTATGCAGGACACATGTATACTGAGGAAGGCTGGATTGGAAGAAAATGAGAGTGGCATTAAAACTGGAGAAAGAAACTTCACTAACCTGTATTATGTTGATGACATCGCTCTGATAGCTGAAAATGCAAGCTCTAGTAATAAAAGTTGAGGAGCTGTGAAAGTCGAGGAACTGTGAAAAAATGGGAATACTATTAATCAGAATTGTGCAGTCAGAGGTGTTCCCTGGGATACTCTGTGGAAATGACTTGGCATGTAGTCAATTAATCATCAGACTATGTATTAAAACCCATTGTGTTTGTTCAGACCTTCTGAGATACCTGAAATGTATTGATTTATGTAAGCTCAGCTTAACATCAGGATTCAAAATAAGGATAAAGTAATAGTAGAACATTTTAACCTCCAAGACACTCCATTAGTGTACAGATCTCATAGTAGCAACTTTGGAACAAAAAAAGTATGCCAGCACAATTGAGCATGACACCTGAGGTCAAATTTGTGTCTGTTAATTATTTTGCAGGAAGCCTGGCCAGTTTGTCCTACATAGCATCCAGAGGGGCATTGTTGGGAGAGGATGCTATATATCACATTAGTGGAAGCCACTGTAAAGGGAACTCTAGCCTTGTGTGTGAAGTTGTTGCGGTCTGGAATGGTGGTGTTGGTGTAAATGTGGGAGCAGAGTAGGCAACTGGGCTTGTTGTAGGGTCTGAGTCCCGTGTTAGTATCATTGTCCAATTATTTCTTGTTGCTTGTGAAAATCTGCTTCGGGTTGAGTGGTTGTCTTCATGTAAGTAGGGGTCTAAATCCTATATCAGTTAAGGTATTTCATGTATCTGATAAAATGAGCTGCAGCTTACAAAAGCTTATAATAAATTTTGTTAGTCCTAAATGGTGCTACCAGACTTTTTTCAGACTTTGGCTACCATAATTCTACCATAATAACTAACATAATTCTCTTCTTACAGTGTTATTAGATGATTATGGATCTCTCAAGAGTACACTGGAAAGCTCTGACAGAGATGTACATAATACTGATAATACAGTTAGGATCTGGAGGAAAAATCATAGTATTTATGGTAAAGTGTTCCCCTTTTTCTCTTTGTAACTAAATTCAAAGCAGTGGGCAAAATGACTGTAATGCATCCAAGCAATAAATGTAATATTGAAAGAATAAAAACTTACAATAAGGGTAAGCTCTAAGTAGGAAGGTCAAAAACATTAAATCATATTTAGTAGTTTAATTTTGGTGGAATAGGAGCAGTTTTAGTAGATGAAGCCTACCTCTTAAAGGTTTTTTTTTTAATCCATTCAATCATGTCTGATTCTCGGAGACTGCCTGGACAAGTCCCTGCAGTTATCTTGGCAAGGTTTTTCAGCAGTGGTTTGCCATTGCCTCCTTCCTAGGGCTGAGAGAGAGAGACTGGCCCAAGGTCACCCAGCTGGCTTTGTGCCTGAGGCAGAACTAGAAGTCACAGTGTCATGGCTTCTAACCTGATGCCTTAATCACTACACCAAACTGGCTCTCACCTCTTTAAGTACTTTGTACTATAATGTTTTTATTCTTATATGATTTACTTTATAGAGTGAGGAGAATCCACTAACAGATCGAAACATTTCTGTGTAGTATCTGCAGTGAACAGAAAAAAAAATACAGCTATGGAAGACCAGGTTCTCATTTCTACTAGTACGTAATTACACTCAGCTTCTAATAGCAGAAGATTTTACCCTGTAGAATTGTGATAGAAACTAGCCTTTTCTTCTCTGGTCGTGCTTCTGTGTATTTGTGGTTTGAAAGTATGGGTATGACAAAACAAGGATCTGTGTTTTCAGCTCTGTGAGAAGAGACAGCCTGCCAGACATTTTGTCATGTATTTCAGAGGCAAATACTTGTGTGATTTAAAACACAACAATCCATTTACTGTTGTTCATTCCTGTGAACGCATAACAGGCAGATGACTTGTACCTATAGAGATTGAGACCACTTTTTAAGAACTTTTCCTTCATCTTCTTAAGAGCCAAGTAAGTGTGTACGCTGTGTTGTGTGGCACTTGGGTAAGACCCCTCTCTGGACTGTATCAAGTCCTATTTCATCTGCTACATTTATTAAAGGATCAAAGCAAAGAGCAGTTAAATGGTCAGCTGCTGTTTAAAATACAACAAAGTTTGCTAACGAAAACTTATCAGCTCCCTGTATCAGAAATATTAACTTTTGAGAATATTGATAGAGCAATTCCCCAGGATATCGTGGAGATCCATTGCTATTTGAAGACAAGTGTCCTCAGTAGGGAATTTTCTAAGGTAGTGGGAGTAACTTCAAAGGAAAGAGGTTCAGACTGATCAGTCAATACTTGGAAAACCTGATCAGGTTTCTTATAGTTTCCTACAGTACCTATTTAGCCTAAAGCTGAAGATCAGCCTAGGATATGGATTCAGGAACATTTGGGTGGAATGGTTTGACAACAAGAATTAAAAAGCTGGATGTCTCAGAGTGTGACCTACACCATTCTATGTAAGTTACCCTGGAATTTCTAATGAAAGAGGAACAGAATGTTATATATTGGTTTGGGTGGGTTAGATGCAGAACACCACACACCACTTCTAGAAATACACAAATCACCCCAGGACAGACTGATCAGGCCTTTATATGAGAATAATAGAAAGTTCTGGAGTTAAATAGCTCCAACAATGAATGGTCTTCACGCCCCTATTTTTAATTACCCAGTCTGATTATTTTATTGAATTTTATAATTAATGTGCTTATTTTATTGAGTAATAAAAAATTAATTTATTGTATGTTTGCCTTGCAGCAATACAAAATCTAAAAACAAATAAATAAATTGATGGTGTCACTGAGGAGATTCTAGAGTCTGAACCATCTGTGCTCTTACTCTGTGTGATTCTCCCTGAGCTGGGAGGGTCATATAGTGACAGCATTTCTGCATAATGCTGGACAAAATCTTTTAAGTCATGGTTGCTAGAACAAGTTGTGCTCATCTGGTCATGCATAACATTAAGCCATGGTTAGGGCTTCATCATACCAAGCCAAAACCAAACAAATCACACCCTGTCCTGTGTTATATTTGTGTTATATTAGTGACTGCAATCAGACTATGTGGATGCTGCAGTCTAGTTCCAGCATGCAAAAAACTGTCCCCGAGGATCACACTGCACCTTCTTCTGGGGCCACACAACTCTTGCAAAAAGGGTGGGAGTTATTTTTTCCTGTATTTTTGGAGTTAAGGGGCACTTAAAAACCCTTGAAAAGCCTACCAAAATTGCTCAAATGCTTTTAATTGACATGGAAACTGGTATGATTTAACTGGAGCCAAGAGTCCCTGTTTGCTGACTCTTAGGGGCTTAAACCCCTCTTTTCCAATGGCTCACTGGCCCCTTTCATTTTCCTAGATGGCTTTTCATCAAGGCAGAAAGAAAAAAAATTCAGCTGACTTGCGTTGTTGCAGTCTTTTTATTCTCTGCTGCCCCTTGGTATAATGATTGCTGAAGCTGAAATCTTTGACAGTGCATGATAGTGGGGTTTGGGTGCTACAGCCAGTTTTCAGTGGTGAGTTCCAAATTGGAAGCCCACCACTGCGTTTTATATTGTACCTGCCAATTATTTATTCAACTTTGTCTGCCCAGCACACTAGAGAGACTTTCCTTGGCTTGTTTCAATGCCTTATCCTCAGCAGTGCTAGATGGGAGGTACAGTAGGACTCTCTTCACTGAGAGGTGCAGTCCTTGTGGTCAGAATGAACCTGAGATCCTATCCCATGTATTTTTCCATTGCCAGTCTATATGTAAACATATCTTGACTGCCTATTTTATCTTATGTTTTATATTATTTTACTGTATTTTATTCAATTTTTCCTTTTCTCTGGTTTTTAAGACTTAACTTTTAGGTTTTATATGATCATTACACAGCCTTTGTTATAATTTGGCCCCGGCTCCTGAGATTTCTTTGTTGGTCATTGACCATAATTAAATGCATTTGACTTGATTTCGTTCTTTTTTATAGTGCACCTGCAATGGGCCATGCAAAGCCCTTTGGCCAACAGAAGTTTTGCTCCCATTCCCTAGCTATTTCTTATTCAGCATCAAACTTCTTTTCTCTCTGATGCTCAGACAGATGGTTGAGTAGGGCTTATGTGGAATCCTCTGGTTAAGGAAACAGAGTCACAACTAGATAGATTGGGTGCTAGAAATATTGCTTAGAAATAAGTCACATTTGGTTCTGAGTGATCTCTCTCTCTCTCTCTCTCTCTCTCCCCTACCACCTGATTGTAAAATGATTTTTAAAATATGAAGACACAAGAATGACTTCTGCAGGCAGGGCCAGTTCTGGTGAGACCCAGCATGCTTACATCAACCCAAGTACTGATATTGGCTCTATTTGACCTCATCAGCAGGGATTCTCTGAGTAGACATTTGTCCCCCACACCTAGGCTGTGGATCCTTGGATCAGTTCTGACAGCTAGTCCTAGGAGCATGCTGGAGGAAAAAAAACAGAAAAGAATAACCTTAGGTGCCTATTTTACTTGGGTATTCTTTCTCATTCTTTCTCATGTATAACGACCAAGTAGCAACTGTAAGAACAGACCACGGAACAATGGACTGGTTTAAGATTGGGAAAGGAGTATGTCAGGGTTGTATACTCTCACCCTACCTATTCAAGTTGTATGCAGAACACATCTTGCGGCGTGCTGGGCTTGAGGAATCTAAGGCTGGAGTTAAAATCGCTGGAAGAAACATTAACTGTCTCAGATATGCAGATGATACCACTTGGATGGCTGAAAGGAAGAGGAACTGAGGAGCCTTATGATGAAGGTGGAAGAAGAAAGTGCAAAAGCTGGCTTGCAGCTAAACCTCAAAAAAGCCAAGATTATGGCAACCAGCTTGATTGATAACTGGCAAATAGAGGGAGAAAATGTAGAAGCAGTGAAAGACTTTGTATTTCTAGGTGCAAAGATTACTGCAGATGCTGACTGCAGTCAGGAAATCAGAACACGTTTAATCCTTGGGAGAACAGCAATGACAAATCTCGATAAAATAGTTAAGAGCAGAGACATCACACTGACAACAAAGGTCCGCATAGTCAAAGCAATGGTGTTCCCCGTAGTAACATATGGCTGCGAGAGCTGGACCATAAGGAAGGCTGAGAGAAGGAAGATCGATGCTTTTGAACTGTGGTGTTGGAGGAAAATTCTGAGAGTGCCTTGGACTGCAAGAAGATCAGACCAGTCCATCCTCCAGGAAATAAAGCCAGACTGCTCACTTGAGGGAAGGATATTAAAGGCCAAACTGAAATACTTTGGCCACATAATGAGAAGACAGGACACCCTGGAGAAGATGCTGATGCTAGGGAGAGTGGAAGGCAAAAGGAAGAGGGGCTGACCAAGGGCAAGGTGGATGGATGATATTCTAGAGGTGATGGACTCGTCCCTGGGGGAGCTGGGGGCGTTGATGACCGACAAGAAGCTCTGGCATGGGCTGGTCCATGAAGTCACGAAGAGTCGGAAGCGACTGAACGAATAAACAACAAAATTCTTTCTCATTACTTGGTTACATATTGCATCACCTTTCATTACTGTTAAACGTTTTTCATTGATCCTTTTGATTGCAAACATTTGCATCTTACAGAAGTAGAAAGAGTATCCCTGAGGAAAAAGCATCCTTTTTTTTTTTTAGATTGTGAATATATGTGCTGTAGCATTAATGCTAGAAAAGGCTTTCCCATTTATGTGTAAGAAGGAAGAGTGATTTTTTTTCAAGTTTCAAACCAATGCTTTCTGTTTCTTCTATTTTTGATATTGTTGTTGATAATTTAAATATGACAGTTGGATTAATTCATACACTTTTTCAATTCATTAACAAGTTCCAAAACTAATTGATTAAAAGCTGTAGCTTTTGTTCTGTAACTGTCTTTATCTCTGTAGCTCTCTGAGTCCTTTACAATTTGTCATTATGGTTCCAGAAATGATTACAGCCGTGCGATCAATTCTCACTTTATGCATTAAGATGTGTCACTTTAGTGCTATGTGCTCATGTTTCTTTAGTGTCCATGGTGGCTGGAATACAGATGTCTGGAATACTGATATCTGCATTGCAGTGCTCAGCCCATGAATTTTAAAATTTATTTTCCTGAAAAGAACTGAAAACATCCTTTGAATTTCTGAGAATTAATGAACAAACAATTGTAGCCAGTCAGTTTTAACAGTTGTTTTTTTAAAAAAAAACACTGTTTTTAATCATGTAATCTGAGAATAGGCAAGAGGCGAATAGGGTCATGGACAACATGTTGCAACATCCATTCCCTGCTTTCTTACCTCAGTTGACACCTTGGGTATCACATCTCCTAATGTTCCATCCAAACAAGTCTTGACCTGCCTTTTTTTATAATTGAGAGAGTTAACTGTTTTCTTCCTCACAATTTGTTTTGAATTGATTGCACAATGTCTTGGAATTAAAAATGGAAGTCTTGCTCTTCTGCATTCCAATCAATTAAAGATCCCATTAGCAGGAGACAGTTTGTCAGTATTTTGGAGCGCAGCCCAGCAAATTATAATCAAGTTAATGCTATTTTTATATTGTTTCAAATGTCTCTGTTAGCTCTTGCAAGTCTGATGCGTCCCTAGTAATACACGACATGCTTGGCAACAAGTTCTGGAGAGGGAGTACATTTGATCTATATAAGCCATCCATACTGAATACAAAATGCTATTTGTACATTTGTGATGTATTTTAGATTTATTTCTTAAAATTATTAATCATATGCAGATTTCAGTCTCCATTTTTGGCAGGGAAGGAAGAAATAAAGTCTCCTGCATTTAAGAGGCTTATTTCCTCAGAAATATTATGGCATCCCTGTTTTTGAGAATGTACTGTATATTAAGCTGTGTTTTCAGTTGTTCCAAGATGCATTTCTCATGAGAGGAGGCTATAATAAATAATTTCAGAAATATATTATGTATATTATTCAAACATTAAGTCTGAAATATGTTTCATTATTGCTGAACTACAAAATCTAATTAGTCTCCAAAATCTACTGCTAAATCCTAGACATATTAATTTATGAATTAATGTTTCTGTGTTCCAGAGTGCTTACTTTCAAGAAACTATATCAGACTGTAGCCCTTGTCAGGTAATCAGATAGATTAATCTGAGTAAAATCCTAAAATCCTGTATTCAGTAGGACTTACTCTTAAGAAGGTATATTGGATGGCAGCTGTTGTCAAGTAATCAATTGGATTAATTTGACTAAAATAATTGAGATTGTAGGCTAAGAATCAGGCTAAGGGAAACTGCCTGTGTGAAATATTCCTTGCTTTACAGGAGAGAGGTAGATATCATAGATATAATCTACAGTTGAAAATACAATACTATACAATTTTTGGAACTCATTAGGTAATATTCCTACAGAAACCTATGTGTCTTTGATAGCAAGGCATTTGGAGGTATGCATTTACTAGTAAGAGACAGTTTTTCTAGAACTAACTCAGTGTACTTAAAGCTATTGATATCTGGCCATCCTGCAATAATGTTTTTGACTGCTAATATTTATCTTTGTAATGAAAAGTTTGAACCTAAGGTTGGTGCCTTTAGAATGTAATTGTCATGTTCATCTCAATTGAATACTCTTCAGAGGAGGAGCAGGAACTGGATGAGGATTAACCAAACCCTAATACTTTGTGTAGCCATGTATTATTCCATATATATTTCCTATTTTCTTTTTTTTTAATAAAGGGAGAATGTCTTGGTAGAACTGAGAACTCCTCAGCTGGGCAAATTAGACTGTCAGGCCTGACTGGTGGCTGCTTATCATGTACAGGTAATCCTCATTGAATGATGACTCGTTCAGTGACCATTCGAAGTTATGATGGTGCTGCACGAGAGGGACTTACGATGGGTCCTCATAGTTGCGGCTGTCGCAGCATCTTGGCAGTCATGTGATTGCAATTCAGGCACTTGGCAACCAGCTCACAATTAGAACATTGCAGTGTTCCGTGGTCATGTGATTGCCAGTTGCAACCTTTACTGCCAGCTTCTGACAAGCAAAGTCAATGGGGAAGCTGGCAGGAGGTCGCAAATGGGCATTGTGTGACTGCGGGACACTGTGACCATGAAGGATTTACCTAACGACGGCAACTGGGACTGCCACAACTGCCATTGTAAGTTGGCCTGGTCATGTGACATTGTGCTTTATAACCGCATCTCTTAGAGACAGAGTTGTGTGTGTGTGTGTATACAGTACATTTATTTGCAATCATAGGTTTTAGCAAAATTCATATAAAATTGCAACAATCTATATCAGTTCAATACATCCCCTCTAATATTAACAGCACTATCTGTCAACTTGATTGATAACTGGCAAATAGAGGGATAAAATGTAGAGGCAGTGAAAGACTTTGTATTTTTAGGTGCAAAGATTACTGCAGATGCTGACTGCAGTCAGGAAATCAGAAGACGTTTAATCCTTGGGAGAAGAGCAATGACAAATCTTGATAAAATAGTTAAGAGCAGAGACATCACGCTGACAACAAAGGTCCGCATAGTCAAAGCAATGGTATTCCCAGTAGTAACATATGACTGCGAGAGCTGGACCATAAGGAAGGCTGAGAGAAGGAAGATTGATGCTTTAGAACTGTGGCGTTGGAGGAAAATTCTGAGAGTGCCTTGGACTGCAAGAAGATCAGACCAGTCCATCCTCCAGGAAATAAAGCCAGACTGCTCACTTGAGGGAAGGATATTAAAGGCAAAACTGAAGTACTTTGGCCACATCATGAGAAGACAGGACACCCTGGAGAAGATGCTGATGCTAGGGAGAGTGGAAGGCAAAAGGAAGAGGGGCCGACCAAGGGCAAGATGGATAGATGATATTCCAGAGGTGACAGACCTGTCCCTGGGGGAGCTGGGGGTGTTGATGACAGACAGGAAGCTCTGGCGTGGGCTGGTCCATGAAGTCACGAAGAGTCGGAAGTGACTGAACGAATAAACAACAACAAAATCTGTCAACATTTTCCTTGCACCCACTGCGAATCATGTAACTTGTTTTATACATGTTCATCTACATCAGTCAGCAGAAAATAGATTTTTTCTTCTAAGCTAGACTGATTCACTTAGATTAGCAAAGACATGATGAATCTAGCTCCAGGTTCCTAATATAATTTGCTATGTAATAAGTAATGGATCGGATCTTCCACCTTTTATTAAAAATTCATAAATGATGTGTAGTTGGTAATCCTTTATATATTCCATCCAGGTAGGCTTTTGGCATTGTCTGAAAACAAAGTTCTGTGAAAGCTTGTCTCAGGGAATGGGATGTAAGAAACTAAATAATATGACATTTCTTGTCAATCTTTAAAAGATCAATACCATTTGGCCAACTTAAGCTTACATAGCTGCTTTTTCTCTTGTCTAAAATCTTTAAAAAATAAGTAGTCCCTCACTAGTGTATGATAATTTATGTCATTCAACAGTTCCTGATCTAGTGATAATTGTGAGAACAGCTTTAGACACAAATTCACCCAACTATTCCTGTTAAATTGTTCATGGAGGCATTGTTTGGTTGGGAATTGTTGGGCATGAGGACTAGTCTCCTATAATATAAGATCATTGCTTTCTTTACTCTTATATTAACTGATGGAACGCCCACTTCTAATCTCAACATTGCTGCTGGTATACATGGGGGGTGGGTAAGGCTAAAACTGATCTCATGAATTTATTCTGGACCATTTCTAATTCTATTTACTGAAATCCCAAATTGGGGCCCCACATGTCAACTATGAGATTGTTTTACCCTGGCAGATCTTGAGTGCAGGCTGTACTAACTGTCTTCCTTTTGAGTAGAAGAAGGAGCAAATGGCTCTCATTGATCTCATTCATAGCCATTGTTCTTGCTGATGCTATCTGCATTTTCCATGATAGTGTTTCAGTAAACTGGATACCCAAACACTTGAATGACCACTAGCTCTATTTCCTTACCATCTAATGTCCATCTACAGTTATGTCTCTTTGGTCTTTTAGCAAATACTACTACCTTGGTTTTGGAATAATTTATCTGTAAGTATTCTTTCCTAGAATAAGTGCCAAATTCTGTCAGAATTCGTCTCATTCCAATTAATGTTGTTGACATGAGTACCATGTTGTCCTCATACAGTAATATATGTACCTTTCTACTTCCAATTGATGGAGCATAAAATGAAGGATTATTAAGCTCTTCTACAATGTTGTTTATATAAAAATTAAAGAGGAAGGGAGCCAGTATGCAGCCCTGGCAGACACCTTTTGTGGTTTTAATCTGCTTTGTTAAGGAGGCTCTCTGATTTATCTATACTTGCATGTAAATGTGTTCATATAATTTATATATTAGGTAATCTTCTATCTATATCAGTAGCTAAACTTTTCCCACAGTTTTCCTGTATTTATTGCATCAAAGGTGATAGGTCAATAAATGCTGCATACAGGCATTTTGAGGGGCCATTCATTGATTTGTGGATCAGATGTTGTCAAGTGAAACACTGATCTATAGTACTAGATGGAGTTGCCAGTCCCAGTTATCATTGTTGAGTGAGGACGAGCTGTATTTGTTACTGGTAAATTCTTTGAAGAACTAGTTTGCCCCTTTCTGATTAAGAACACAGCCTGATCTAGTGGTAGTGTTCTTGAAACCATCTCTAGATTTCATTATCTGGATGAGCTGATTTTACTAGAATTTTGACAATGGTTTCTTCTTAAGCCTCTGAACATTGCTATATAAACTAAAGCTCTTTTCTTTGAAACTGTGGCTTCAGTTAACCATAATTTTGCATTAAATACTGAAGTGAAGAAACCATGGCTATGTTTTGCTTAAATTCACCAACTTCAAAGCTTGATTTTATGAAGCTAGCTTTTGTGATAAACTGTGGTTAATATCACCATTTAAGATTCATACATACACTTTAAAAACTTCACTTGCCTTATGGCGATACTGAAGGAGAGAGCAGAAGCTAAAGGCTTATTTATATATAAAAATTATAACTTGTTGTATATAGATGCAGTAATTGTGGTAGAGCTTAGTATATCATTTTCAGCCTCATTTCATGTTCAGAAAACCTGTAAGTCCTATGCTTACCTGGTTCCTAAAACACATGAAAATGCTGGGTACCAGAATGGTAAATGTAAAAAAGCATTTTTACTTCGTGCAAAATCTCATGCTATAAAGAACTAGAAAATACAGTTTGCTGTGTAAAGTATTGTAGAGCTTATGGTCCTAGACTATCTGCCCCTTTGAACATGAGCATGAGGTCCTTTTAGCCTATATGTAAAGAACTCATATTTAGAGTTGCTTTTAGAGATTTAAGGAGCTGAATGCTAGCTTAAATTGCCACTGTAGATATGTCAGTTTAATGTGGATGGAGGAACAGGGAACTAAACTCTATATTTAATATAATTAAGTAAATATCTGCCATTTATGCTCATGAATAAAGCTGCTCTTTCTTTTAGACTTAATGTCTCATGATTTCAGCTGTCCATGACACCCATAGAGATCCATAGGAGCTAAGACTGCTTGGCACCATGCAGGATTGGACCTTTAGAACCAAAGAAAACTTTTGTGCCATGATGACCATTGTACTGTTGTATCAGAGGATCACAGTTCTGTCCCAGTTGGAAGAAGTCTTCTAATGAAGGCATAGTCTTTTTCAGTGCAAACTGCAGCAGAGCTGAAGTTTGTCATTTTAGCATTCTGGTTAGCATTCATTGGCTGAGTTGTCTTGAATTTTATATGCAGAGATGGTGTGCACCGAGCAAACTAAAATGAAGGAGGCAGTAATGGCAGCACTTACTTAAAATCTGGGTTGACAGTGTAGCAAATAGTCTTCCCATCCAATGTTCTGTAATAAGGACATATAAAATATGCTGAGCAATTGCTGCTGTTTTTGTCCTGTCTCTCCCCATACTCCATCCCTGCTAGAAAACTGATCCACTTTATATGTGTTGTTGGTATTCAAGATTTCTGCTAAAAGGATAGAAAGTTGAAAAATGTATCCGTTGCTTCAATTTACGCATGAACCGAAAAAAGGTGCAGCTTTAAGGAGCCAATTTGTTAAAAGATAATGCAACTCTCAAAATAGCAGCAGTTTTTTCCTTTCAGATTCTCATCAAAACCTGAAAAAATAGGGTTGTTTCCAGTTTGTAAGAAAAAATAGATAAATAAAATGGAAAAATGGGGTACAGTATGTGATGGTGGTGGTGGTGGTGGTGGTGGTAGTACTACTTTAATGAAGAGCATATCCAAAACAATTATTCTAAATCATTTTTGGAATGTTATAAACAATTTTGTCCATTTGGTCAAAGAAAAGTTTCTGCATATAATGTATATCAATCTTATAGTAAACAAAGAAACCTAGATTGATTTCTTACCTTTTATGTGTGCATGTGATTTATGCCCTGGATTTGTTACAGCACAATGAGAAAAGGCACAATTGCTTTAAGGAATTACACACAGGTGCTCTGTTTGCTCATGTTTTGCCTTTAGATCCCAAGCGTTGCACAGCCCTCATTCTTCTGCTGAAAAATCTAGAGATTCAGCCTGGTTGGTAGTGGTATAACATAAATATCTTCTTCTTGGGAACCCTTGGAAAAAATATCTGCCAGGGAGGTTTCAAATTATCCTTTCCCCCAAGTTTAATAATGAGTCTGTGATCCAAATAAATAAGAGAACAAGAATGAAGGATTATATAGGATTTGTTGAGATGATGCCCTCTAAATCTATGAATTAACAATCAGACTGCTTCATTTCTGAAATTTCTTATGTTACTGAGGTTTTCCTCTATACCCACAAAAAATATATATTGGCACACTTTTTAATGGAAAATCATGTCCCTAATTCCACTGCAGTTAGCTTAATCCATAATAAATGAAGTTAGTTGTATATTATTTATGTGCAATTATCACTGTGATATCATATAAAATTGTGAACATTTATCATTTGCAAAGTGTTC
The DNA here is from genome assembly GCF_035149785.1 of Candoia aspera. NCBI lineage: Eukaryota > Metazoa > Chordata > Lepidosauria > Squamata > Candoiidae > Candoia > Candoia aspera. The sequence continues at coordinate 54,198,564 of NC_086159.1, read as the reverse complement.
ATATAACTTTTATATATAGAAATGCTGAAATGCCACGCTATACTGTCAGTATAAATATATTGAACATATAATTTTAATAATCTTACTGGATTGGTTCTTTCCTTCAGTTTACACAAAAGTGAGATAGGAAACTTCCTGAATCTGCTTGTTACTTAGTAACCAAAATGGTAAATATTTCAAAATAATTTTTGGAATTCTTCCTTCTCCTCCGTATCATTTTGACCCCTTTCCTTCGTTCTTGATGTGGGTGTCCAAGATGAAAGCTAACTTTAAACATTTTCCAGATGACCTCCCTTACATGAATGGTAGCAAAAATGTAGGCGGGTGTTCAGTCTTCATTTCTTCAAAGAATAATATATAGATAATTTTATTACATAAGTTATTCGGTCCTGGTAGAGTTACAGCTTTCCTGTTTCTGTTCTTACTTGAGACATCCGTTCTTCTCCACTGCCAAAATTGGCTGTTTATGTTTTGATTTGTCTGGGCTTGGTTGATGAATAGGTCATCTAAGAGGACTACAATCATCCTAAATAGCATGTAAATGAACATCAGTGAAGATACTTGATTCAGACTTGGAGAATATTTCTGATATCGCTGGTGCATCACAGTTGGAAGAGAGAAGGCAGCAGTTTGGAGAAAGACTCCCTTTTTAATATTGTGATCTTTCACTTTTGTTTGTGTGCAGAATTCATGGAATTTGTCCAAAGCCAGATATTCCTCACCCCCCCCCCCCATATTTAGGCATTACTTTTATTTCCTAGAGGTGATTGCTGTGTTTGCAGTAGATGAAGCTGAAACGGAAAATTAAGCATTATGTGGTCTCCTGTTTCTTTAAACTAGCAGAAAGCAGCCCAGGACTTCCTTGCTGTAATAGTCTCCAGAAATTAAGTTTGTGGTTTAAGACTAATGGAAGATTTTTATCAGCATTTTCCTTGAGAAACAGATGTCAGCATCAATGAAGACACTAAATACTGGCATCCCTTGGAATATGAAGACATATCAACTTATCCTTCATTAGCATAGCTTCCAAAGTAACTATATGGACAGGAACCTGTTTCTCTTCTGCCAATGTTAATCTGAATTTTTGTGTACAGATGTCACCATATGTAGTGATGTAGAATGGAGCATTAAGATACATTGCTGAAAAGCAGTTAATAACTATTTCATATAAAAATATAGAAAATGTAATCTAATATATTTTGCTAGGATTACCACAGTTTGGAAATGCTGTTAGAATGGTAATGGTTATGTGTTGTGTTTCTAGCAATGAATATTTGTTGAAAGAAGTATAAAATGGCTGTGTACAAGTGCTTTTGCCTATTTTGGAAGTGAGAGTTGGGCATGTCAGGTAAAACATAAAAGTAAGTTGAATGGGTTGCTTAAGGAGTGAAAAAGATGGGGTCAAGAAGGAATGAGTGCTTCTAGAAGGTGGATTGAATACCAAAGTGAGTGACCAACATGAAAATAGTCTGTGGTGGTAGTGGTTTGGTCATATAGAAAGAATAGGATCAAATTGCAGAACAGATCTGAAGGAAGAGGGAATGGGTTGAGAAGAAAATGTCTGAGAAAAGAATGTTTTGAGGGAATTGATGAGATCCTCAGAAAGAGGGAGGTGAGAAGTTTAAAGAACAAAAGGTGATGTATGGAGCATTGCAAAGATGGTATGAAAGCACATAAAGTTTTGGGGAAGTGCCACAAATGGTGTTGCTATAAACAAGATAGACTTCCTTTCCATTTCCTGCATTTCCTGCCTTTTGCTCATTTCTTCGCATTCTTTGTCTATGCCAGGCCTGCATGACTTGTCAAGGGGAAAGGGCCAGATTGATGAATTCAAAATCCTTGTGGGCCACAAATACCAAAAGTGCCAATCAGCTGTTCTGCGGCTAGCAGAGTGGTGGAAACCCTGGAGCTGGCGGCAGCAGTGCGGCAACGGCTCTAAATGTACTACTTTTTAAAAAACATTGATGGGCCACACAAGGCTGCTTGGCGGGCTGCATGTTGTGCAGGCCTGCTCTGTGCTTTGCATAACATTGCTTACTCTGAAGAGGAATAGCATCATGGCTATGTGTGCATGAATTTTGATATCTGAAGTATTGATTGGCTTTCCATTGGCATTTGAATTAAAAACAGTCTAAGCAACACCATCCTATCTTAAAATTGTACCACTGCTTCAAAACCACTTTCTTTGAGCCTTAAAACATTTATCAGTTGGCTGAAATAACTTCATAAAGCAGAGTCTGTCTTGATGCCATAGGCATGCTACTCTGTCAAAGTTTGTTTTCATAAATAGAGTCCCTTATGTTTTAAATAACATGCGCTACCTCACTTATTCTAGAAGGCTTTCAGTTAGATAGCCCAGGATTTCTGCATTCAAAAGAAATGTCCATTTTGTAGGATACCCAGTTCTGTGAAATTGTTCTGCTAAAGTGGCTTGCTTGTTCCCATAAGATTGTTTGTTAACTTTGAGCAAAAATAATGCTTTGTACTGCAGAGTAAAAAAAATGCTTGAAGCACTCTGAAGGATACAAACTTGGAAAGGTACGACCATTCTGATAACATGTTCATTAAAAAAAATACTGTAAACCCTTGATGTATCCTACCCTGCTCACAATGCTTTTTAAAAAAATTAATGTTGACTAAATCATTAGGTACATTCATATAAAACAAATCTACTCTAGGGCCAATTAATGCTTTATTTAGTCAATTGTATCGTAAGAGTCAAGTATTACATTCAGTCCTGAGGATCAGCTCCACAAGTGGGTATGCTGACAAGAGAAACTTCCCAGATCACAGAAGCTGAATTATGTCTTTGTGTTCCTTCCTTCCTTAAAGGACAGAAGAGCAGGAACACCTCTCTTCAAATCACTGAAGCGACCACATGTTTTCTCAGGCTCAGTGCTGCATGCATTGCACACAGAACCACTTTGCCTAGTAGGAAGAAAGTAAAGTGAAGTGCCACATGTGTGGAGACAGCCAGGTACAGTTTATGAAACAGCTGCCTGAGCCTGGAAAATCATGTACCTGCTTGAATGTTTCAAGGAGAGAGGCCTCATATGCACTCCTATGTACTGTGAAACACCTCTTTCAAAAGGTTTGCACAACTCTTCTTCCTTATTGCATATCCTGCTCACATAAGCAGATCTTTGGGATTTTCCACAGATAGACACTTTTGTGATTACAGGTAGTCCTCACTTACAGACTGCAATTAGTACTGGCAACTCTGTCACTAAGTGATGCAGTCGTAAAGTGAAACATCGCGTGACCATACCCAACATACGCCGGTAGTTCTGGCTGCAGTTGTGGAGCAAATCACTCATGATCGTTAAGTGCAACATCATGTAACTGAGACTTGCGACTTCCTGCTGGATTCCCCATTGTCTTTGCGAGTGGGAAGCTGCCTGTGAAGGTTGCAACTGATGATCGCATGACTCTGGGATGCTGTGACTGTCATAAATGTGCGCTGGTTGCCAAGTGGCTGAATTGCGATCATGTGACTGCAGGGACGCGACGGCCACAAGTTCGAGGACTGGTCATAAATCTCCTTTTTCAGTGCCATCGTAATTTTAAATTGTTTCTGAATGAGAAGCGAGGACTACCTGTATTATAAAATAAGTTGCTAAAAAACCTGTTCTTTTCAGCAGCTGGCTAGCTAGAGAACTATTCTTTTTAGGAGTCAGTAAGTGAGGACTATCTGTATTATAAAATAAATTGCTAAAAAAACTATTCTTTTTAGCAGCTGGGTAGCTTTTCTTCTACTTGAAGAGAAAATCAGGATTATTCTTATGAATTATTTATTTAAGTAAGTGCTGGGTCAAGGATAAAGACTCCTGTAAACTGGATAATTTGATCTTCAATATGACTGGTCCTCCTCATTAAGTGCACCCAATTTCAAAGTTAAAATTTGATGTCTGAATGGCTTCGTATTTAGAAAATCATATGCAATGGCTGGATTCCAATTTCTATATTAACATAAATTTCAATCTGATTAGCAGATTATTTGAGAAGTATGTTTTACAAATTAATTCTTCTATCCAGATGGTAACAACAATAGACCAATTTCATACATATGTGCACATGCAGAATTCTGCCTGTTTTTTCTGAAGCTTATCTAGTGGATACTGGCTATTGTTAAAAAGGAGTTGTAAATTCCTTAAATTATAAGGAACTATTATAAGTTTCTTGTTCTGTACCAAGCCGTTACCACCATCCATGCTAGAGAGTAAAAATAGTCCAGAGAATCTAACATGTAGCATGATCATTCCTAAAGTTTGGTCTAGTGGTTAAGGCAATGGGCTAGAAACCAGGAGACTGAGAGTTCTAGTCCCGCCTTAGGCGTGAAAGCCGGCTGGGTGACCTTGGGCCAGTCACTCTCTGTCAGCCCAACTCGCCTCACAAGGTTGTTGCTGTGGGGAAAATAGGAGGAGGAAGGAGTATTTGGTACGTTTTCTGCCTTGAGTTATTTATAAAAGTAATAAAGGTGGGATAGAAAATAAATAAAATAAAATAATAAAAATAATGTGTTGGACATTGGAGCCACATATTGAGCAAACTTCCTTATGTACCATACTATTTCCAGTATCTATAAGATGAAATAGAATCTGTATGATTTTTAGCAGGGGTACTAAATAGAAGTATCTATTAATAGGTTTATCTCTAATTTGTGAAACCATGCCTCTTGTTGATATTTTCCTAGGTAGGTATAAATGCTGAAATATATATGGCATTAAGCCCCTGGTAAGAAGTCCCTGTGGCGCAGAGTGGTAGGCGGCAGTATTGCAACTGAAACTCTCCCCACGTCCTGAGTTCGATTCCAGCGGAAGCTGGATTCTCGGGTAGCTGGCTCAGGTCGACTCAGCCTTCCATCCTTCTGAGGTTGGTAAAATGAGTACCCAGCTTGCTGGGAAAGGTGACGACTGGGGAAGGCAACGGCAAACCACCTCGCTATAGTCTGCCAAGAAAAGGTTGCGAAAGCGGCGTCCCCCCAAAGGGTCAGACATGACTCGGTGCTTGCACAGGGCGCCTTTCTCCTTTTCAAACCCCTGGTAGAATATTTTTCTGGGGTTGGAAGTCCACAATTCTGCATCCTAATCTTCTTGTGATGTAACAAGGAGCTGGACAGATTTCTTTGGCTTTTTATTCTTTTCAACCCAGCATTCAATGGATCTGAATGTTGTTGTCTGTTCCATTCTAACATAAACCAGAGTGAATCATGCGCAGACCAACCTGTGTTTCCCTGTGTACACATACCCAAACTCATTAAGAGGTCACATGGTAGAAGAGAAGCAACATGTTACTTTGATATACAGAAGAAAATATAGATGCCTTTTATGACTACTGATGGGAAAGAGGTTGGAAAGAATTCAGTAAGCTATGCTCTGTATCTTGTTTTGTCTGTGCTTTTTGCAATATTAAAAGGACGGAACTGGGAGCCATAAAATTTGGTGCCGAAATTTCCAAATGTCGGCAGTGCAACTTTACCTTGGTTGGGATGGGTTTTATGATAGGGAATAAATATGGTTTGCTACCACCCCAATCATATTTTGGGAGTGGGGTTGACCTACTACCAAAAATTAGTCATTTGGCCACCAGATTTAGAAGACCTTTGGGCATTGGGGAGTGCATGGAGTTGTGAGGTGGGGGGGCTGCATGAGACCCACAGGCTTCAGTTTTGCCACTTCAGTCTAGATAGTTCTCCCTTGCATTTTCAATGTTTGGTCAAATTTCTGGAAACTCCATTTAATATAGATTGAATTACTATTATTTGATCTGTCTTTTGATTGAATGATAAACTGGATTAAATTGCTTGCCTTTGCTACTGCTCTGCTTCTGGTATTAGTTCACTTCACTTGTTTATGGTCCAAGACTATTCATAAAACACATCAAATACTGCTGATATAATATACATATATTGAAGGAAAAAAAAGAAAAGTTATAAGACAGTCCTGAAACAGTAAATAGTATGAAGGCACTGAATTACTTTTGTAAACCATAGGTATTGATAAAAATTTTGCAGCCTCCTTGGAAGTATCTGGAAATTGATTGCAAAGAAGGAGAGTGGAACAAAGACAACCGATCTAATACAGCCAGTATTTCTGATCTCAGCTACAATGCAGTTTCCCCCTCCTTCTGAACTATTTGCAGGTATTTCTTCAACATTTTACACGCCCCACACAGGAGACTTTTCCCCCTGTCCCAAATTGATTTATTACCCATTCAATGGGAAGATATAGTGGCCTCCCTTAAGAAAAGCACGCTGGTGTATGTTCTGATCCTGAACCGTATCACATACACTGCTAAAATGTCCATTCTACACTCAGTGGCGAATGGATCTTATATTAGCAAATGTCAGAAAACATAATTGCTCTTCTGACCATGAGATGGGCACTTCTAGCATTAAATATTGGCTTAGAATGGAGAGATTTGTTGAATGTAGGTGTTATAAAGAGACAGAATGGTATTTGGTAAGTTTATGCTTTGTGGAGCATTTGCTGACAGTTCTATCATTTATTAAAATTACACATACAATTATTCAGTTGCGCTGAATATTTATTTCTAATAGCCACCCCATGCATTTGAAGTGTTTGGCTTTTATTTGGGAGAAAAGAATGCTGTGAAATAAGTGCCAAAATTTCTCCCTGAAATACTGAATATATGACATCTTCATTGTTCTTCTCTTGTTCTACTTTTTCTATACTGTTTTTCACATTTTTGTCTTTTTTCATTCAGTTGGATTTTTCTGTTGTTATATCCATTTTTAGCCTTCATTTCTAACCTATTGCTTCCATTTGAAATTGTTTTGGGAGCTGCTTTTAGAGGTTCTTGTCTAAAGCCCAGGTAGATGTGTGAGGAGTTGGCCAGGTTTGGCAGAAGGCCTGATAACTGCCACGTATGTATAATTCAAAAAGGATAGCAAAGAATGATTCACAAAGACCTTCCAATTATGGTTAGATGGTGAATTAAGAATTTTTGCTTGAAAATTATGAGAGGTTTTATTGCAGATATATCCTGACAATGAAAAAATGGGTGGTTACCACCAATTCTGTAAGATATTCAGTTTTGAATTATTGAAGTAACTAAGTATGGGAAGAGATAAATTAGACAGTCTTTATGTGGACTGTCTAACATAAAGCAGGTTTTGCCCATCTTGTGCCTTCCACATGTGCTGAAACTACAAATCACAATTCCCAGGAAATTCTGGGAATTACAATTCCAATATTTTTGGAAGGTACCAGGTTGTGAAGACGTACATAGGACTGTTAGAGTACAATCTCCAAATGATTCCAGTGTAGTGCTCTATTTCTGTCCTTATTCTGCTTTGGTAATACTGTAATAATCACTAGAGACTATCTTTAATGCTTGTTCAAGAATGAGTTTTTAGGATTTTAAAAGAAACGCAAATTAAACAATGTGGGATGAGAACAAAATCCTAACAGCTATATGATAAATGTTCTAGCAGCTGTGTATGAAGACTTAGGTCAGTGTTTTTCAACCTCAGCCACTTTAAGATGTGTGGACTTCAACTCCCAGAAGTTGAAGTCCATACATCTTAAAGTGGCTGAAGTTGAGAAACACTAACTTGTCATTCAGCTTATTTAACTATGTAGAGAGAGGCTGCCTCAAACCAGTTCCTCATTGTCAGAGTAAAGTACACAAAAATAGCTTCCGGCACAGATTGCTACAATTCCAGTAATATGTTTGATATTATTTCAGCATAGGTTATCTTGTCTTAACTCTGGGCACAGCAGACACTTAGTCTATTTAATTTTTCTCCTTTGGGTTTTGAGTATTAAGATAATCAGGTATTTCCAAACATAAAGTACTAAAGGACAAATATTGACTTGCAGTTGATAATTTACAAATCTAAGCAATGCCTTTCTTTCTTTGCTTTCTACAACTTCTTTCCATCACTTAAACTCTAGTCCCAACAGAACTCATCTCCATGCCTATATTGTAATCTATCTGGTTGTAGTAATATGATCAATTCAATGGCCATAGATATTAGCAGTATAGGTAGTCTCAACTTATGACCATTCATTTAGCAACCATTAAAAGTTATGACAGCACTGGAAAAAGTGACTTATGACCAGTCCTAGCACTTATGACCATTGCAGAATTCCCGTGGCCATGTGATCAAAATTTGGTCACTTGGCAACCGGCCTCTATTTACAGTGGTTACAGCAACTTGCAATCATGTGATTTCCATTTGTTACCTCCCCAGCCAGCTTCCCACAAGCAAAATCAATGGGGGAAATGGATTCCATTAATGACCACATGATTTGCTTAAGAACCATGGCAAAAAAAGTTGTTTTGGGCATGGTCACATGATGCCTCACTTAATGACTGCATCCCTTAGTGACTGAAGTTCCAGTCCTAATTGTGGTTTTAAGTTGAGGACTACATGTAGTTAATCATAATGGTGGCTCTTCCAGTGCATTCTGTGAAAATTTATATAGTTTATACTAGCAGTAACAGATAAGGTCTAATAGATAAGTTGTTTTACCTTATACTTAATATTACTACATTTTTCAAAGGCAATCTTAATATCCATTTTCTAGTCATTTGTCATGTTTTTTCTTAGGTTTAAAAAGCTGATTAAAATAGAGAATTTCAGAACTCAGCAATAACAATATCTCAATTTGGCTTTGCTAACTTTTTTTTGGGCTTGCCTTGCTAGTTAATGGATTCCTCCTACAAGTCTCACACCACTGTACATCATACTCATAAAATATAGTGATTGACACTGAAGAACTAGAATAGAAGAGGAAAATTGTGGAAGAACTTTGTAGGATGATTAACTGAATATTGAGGCCATTACTAGAGATACAGTTCTTTTAATTTCCTGAAAGAAGCTAAAAGAGCAGTTAACATATTATGAACATTACAACTGAAATTCAAAATCATGCTGCTTTGTTAGTTCAAATGTTTTCCTATATGCTGCATTTTGTCAAAGATGACTTTTATTATAAATGTTGCATGAAATGCATATATTACAACCTAGGGTTAGTCTAAATTGTTAATGTTTTGAACAGTATTGCTTCCCATGATCTATATGTCATAGTGTCCAATCCCTGCATTTTCTTTGCAATAATTGGCTCTGGAACATTATATGGCAGCATGAGATACAAATGACTCTGGCTCTTTGCTGCCAGCCAACAACCATCTAGATTTTTGCTTCTCAGATCTGTTACTGTTACTTACTGTTAGCCCTACCGGTTTGAGATTTATTAAAGTCTACAGATGGGAATCTTCTGGAAATAGAGAGTAGGGGTTATACTAGAGCTACCATGTAGAACCAGATTTAAATTGTTCCATTTGACATTGATTGCTTAATGATTACCATTCTTTGCAACCCACTCTTTGAGCTGTTGTTGTTGTTTATTCGTTTAGTCGCTTCCGACTCTTCGTGACTTCATGGACCAGCCCACGCCAGAGCTTCCTGTCTGTCATCAACACCCCCAGCTCCCCCAGGGACGAGTCCGTCACCTCTAGAATATCATCCATCCATCTTGCCCTTGGTCGGCCCCTCTTCCTTTTGCCTTCCACTCTCCCTAGCATCAGCATCTTCTCCAGGGTGTCCTGTCTTCTCATTATGTGGCCAAAGTATTTCAGTTTTGCCTTTAATATCGTTCCCTCAAGTGAGCAGTCTGGCTTTATTTCCTGGAGGATGGACTGGTCTGATCTTCTTGCAGTCCAAGGCACTCTCAGAATTTTCCTCCAACACCACAGTTCCAAAGCATCTATCTTCCTTCTCTCAGCCTTCCTTATGGTCCAGCTCTCGCAGCCATATGTTACTACAGGGAACACCATTGCTTTAACTATGCGGGCCTTTGTTGTCAGTGTGATGTCTCTGCTCTTAACTATTTTATCGAGATTTGTCATTGCTCTTCTCCCAAGGATTAAGCGTCTTCTGATTTCCTGACTGCAGTCAGCATCTGCAGTAATCTTCGCACCTAGAAATACAAAGTCTTTCACTGCTTCTACATTTTCTCCCTCTATTTGCCAGTTATCAATCAAGCTGGTTGCCATAATCTTGGTTTTTTTGAGGTTTAGCTGCAAGCCAGCTTTTGCACTTTCTTCTTTCACCTTCATCATAAGGCTCCTCAGTTCCTCTTCGCTTTCAGCCATCAAAGTGGTATCATCTGCATATCTGAGATTGTTAATGTTTCTTCCAGCCATTTTAACTCCAGCCTTGGATTCCTCAAGCCCAGCATGTCGCATGATGTGTTCTGCGTACAAGTTGAATAGGTAGGGTGAGAGTATACAGCCCTGCCGTACTCCTTTCCCAATCTGAAACCAGTCTGTTGTTCCGTGGTCTGTTCTTACTGTTGCTACTTGATCGTTATACAGATTCTTCAGGAGGCAGACAAGATGACTTGGTATCCCCATACTGCTAAGAACTTGCCACAATTTGTTATGGTGCACACAGTCAAAGGCTTTAGAATAGTCAATAAAACAGAAATAGATGTTTTTCTGAAACTCCCTGGCTTTTTCCATTATCCAGCGTATATTGGCAATTTGGTCTCTAGTTCCTCTGCCTTTTCTAAACCCAGCTTGGACATCTGGCAATTCTCGCTCCATGAACTGCTGAAGTCTACCTTGCAGGATCTTGAGCATTACTCTTTGAGCTGGGTACTGTGAAAAGGGGGTTGGTGGGAAGCCTGATTTGCCTTGTGAGCTGCTAAACTTAAAACAGATTGCCATGTGATGAGAGTTGGAATGAAGACTGATTCACTCTTCTGCACTTATTTACAAAATCCTACACATAAATAATAAGCTAATTATCTGATTGTTTATCTGATAGTGAAAATGGAATTATCCATTGACAAGGGAGGATGTGTCAACAGGTTTGCAAAAATATGGGAGAGGAAAAAGCAGATGACGTAGCCCAAATTTACCCAGCAGAGTCTGATTAAGAATGAATGTGACCACTGGGTATGGAATGCTGAGCAGTCCATTTGAAACAAAAAACTGAGGGAGTATAACACCAATATTTGACACCGGAACACTAATTTGCAGTTTTCACTTGTGATGATTATTTACTGAAAAGTAATATTTTCAGCAGCAGTACAAATGGAGGGACTAAGGTAAGAGACACTTGTAATACACAGTGGATTCATTAACTGAATCCAAGACATTTAATGTATTGAACATAAGCTTAACTACTATACTAAAGAAGAACTTCCAAATCTATATACTTAGTCTCCAATACTGAACTCAGTATTTACCTACAGTCCATTTCCTCAGCCCACCTCTATTCAGCAAGAGGTTGCAAAGTAGAATAAGCAAATTTTCCCATCTTTTGTTCCTCCCATAGTCATCTTCCTTTGCAGTTTGAGGAGGTTCTTCATTTCTGTCAGCTAGAGGAAGCAAGTTATGTACATCTGCTTGCTGTAGTTTTGTATCTCATAGTAGATAAGAAGTTTCCTGGTGAATGGGGGAAAAAACTATAATTGGTCTCTAGCATGGTCTCACAATGTGCCTGCTTTCCAGTATATTCTGTTGTTTTGCCATGTTGGGTCATCCCGGTTGTACATTTTATTTGTTTATTTATTATCAACACTGGGAGACGGGGAAAAATTTGGTTCTTATTTTGATTTTAAAAAACTCTGAGAACTAAAATGGTTTGGGAGACTCCCGATATTATAGCCATTTTTGTTAAGAAAAATAATGTTGATGTCTGCACCAAGGCTCACCAACAGTATTTTCATGGGCTACTGGTGGTGCCTGAACCTTTGGTTAGTAACCATAGTATTAAGCTAATAATAAACCTGCTTGCTGTAATGCAAGTCTAATTGAGGGTGAGGCAAATCCCTTTCTGCTGACTTTGAATTAAAAAAAAAACTAAAATATGAATCACACTGGAGTATGATAAATTATGTGGTTTAAAACTAGGAAGATGTTGAGGCTATAGCAGGAAAACCTTTGCATTTTTGTGCCATCTGGTATTGTGCCTTTCCCTGCCCATCTCCCATAAATTCTGGCAGGAAAGATATTCCAGTCTACTAGTAACCAGTGTATTTCTCTTTTGCATCTGGGAAATCAGGCTTTCTTTAACCCTTTAACTGGGAAAGACATTCTTGACTTACTGCAGCTTTCTCCAACCTGGTATCTTCCAAATGCCCATGGTTCTCCAGCCAGAATAAATATCTATTGTTTTCTAGCCAGAATGGCCAAGTTGAAGATATCTGTTTGAAAGACTGTTCCTTGTTGAATTTAAATTTGTTTCCTTTTTAAAAGTGGGAGATCAAGAGTCCTGAAGTCTCTTATCCAAGTTTAGCAACTGACCACTTACACTCTTCCTCATGCATCTTGATAACAGATGCTGGGGTGCAATAAGGCTAGAGGACTTTTTTCTTGGTTGACCTATTGGGATGTGCTAACTTTAGGAGTCAGTATGCTATAGACTAAATCAGCATTTGGATTGATCCAGCAGAGCTCTGTTGTACTGCATTTCTGTTAAAGAATAATTATTTCTAAATGGCAATAATATGCAAGTTGAGTCCTGCTTTGCTCTTGTTTTCTCTCTTTACTCTTTGCCATAATACATAAGTGACCTGAAAAACCTCTGTTTAATAGTTCTATATTTCTACTTTTTATACAGTACATCCTGCTTTGGGACTGGCCAATTGTGAGAACTCAGTAGATTACCCCTACATGGAATAGATAGCTATTAATAAAAGCAGGTTCTTTTAGTGTGGAAAGTGGGAGAAAATAGCTTTTGACATTAAAATTCTTCTGTAAATTAAGATTAATTGTTGATGCCCCAAGTATTTTAGAATAGAATTCATTTTCTAAGAAGCAGTAACTGTGGTGGTGGTTTTTGTGGGAATAGTGGCAGAACAACAAAAACGTGATTTATTCTTAACTATAAACCTTTCACTTGAAGATGAAATAATACAAAGTGACTAGTATTTTCTTTTATCCTGGATGTCAGGAGGCAAATATCATTGTATAAAAATATAGAGAGAACATTCCAATAGGAATAAAAACTTCTAAAAATTAAGACATCTGATTGCTTTTCTTGGCAGAGAATCTTATTTATGTTCATTTTATTTTCTGAACTTTTTTTTTAGGTTAATTGCCCAGAAGTTAAACTTCTTTCTTATTGTGAGAACAGACTAATAATTCTTCCCAAAATATAGTCAGAGGTTGAGTTAGCTTTTATCATATTAAATGAAAAAAAAAGTCAGTGTCAATTTGAATATTTACCCAGTTATGAACAATTTTTTGAAGTGCTTCTTAAATTGAGGTATTTTATGCTGATTTTTATGAGGCACTCTAGATTTTTTAAAATCTGCAGAATTACAAAAAATAATTTTTAATTATTTCCTTTAAACTTCATGAGATTCGGCTGTTGCATTTTTGCTTCACCCATTACTTTATTTTATAGCTGCCAGGGAGATTGCATTTGAAAAATTTAAACTCTGTTCATCAGTCTTTTAAAAGCAAACATTGGAGCCATTGCCCAATTTAATGAGATCTTCTGTTACTTAATCCTATGACTTAATTCTATGACTTATGAGTTAACTAAATCTGTATAGATAAGTCTTTTAAAATGTATATTTTAGAAAGGCACATTTTTGGTGGACTTCTTGTGATCTGCTCTTGTTTTTGTAAATTCCGTGCCTGAATTAACCAGAGACACCATCTTAATTTATTTTAATCTGGTAGCCTAACAAATTAATCTACTAAAGACTACAAATCCCAGCAAACAGAATTCTGCAAAATGAAAATTCTTGTAAGTACAAGAATTTTCAAATTGTCTTTGTAGTGACTGGATCATTTGGCATGGAAACTGTCTTGCGTTGTAGCAAGCCACCTGAAGTCGTACTGGAATCACATGGCCTCTAAATCTTGATGATTGTGATGATTTGAACAACTTCATATTTTTCCTGATGGGAGTAAGCTTTTCTTCTCCTTAGTTATCCTGTACAGTTGCAAGGAGATTAGCAACATTGATTTTTGTTTTTTAAATGAGAAATTAAATAAAAAACAGAAGCAACAACTTTCAAAACATCTCTTCACAACTTTGCCAGAAGGGATGAGAGGAGCATGTGGTTTGAATCTTGCTAGGTCTTGTTCCCATTTCCATAAAGCAGCATTTTTCCTTCATGACCGCCAAGCGTATGGACTTAAACTCCCAAAATTCTCATCTATGGTCATGCTGGCTGCGGAATTCTGCAATTTAAAGTCCACATACATGGGAATGGTCAAGGTTGGGAAACACTGCCATAAAGTATAACATTCAAAAGCAGATGTACACGCTGCAGTTATGTGCCTGAGGATTAACCTGATTTGGCTGTGAATGGATTTGACTGTTTGTGAGCATGCTGACTGGAATTCTGGGAGCTGAAGTGCACACATCTTAAAGTTGCCAAGGTTGAGAAACACTGTGATACATCATGCTCACATCTGTTGAGTAAGGGATCGTGCTACTTCCCATTTCTCTATTCTTATGTTCCCACATCTCAGTCATCTTGCCGATAATGAAATTATTCAACTGTACTTTTCTCTCCCCACGCTGTATCTTTTGATCTTTTTCACTTTAGACCTTCCTGCTAGAACTGTCTGTCAGAAAGCCTGGGTCTCGTGTGTGACAGAAAGGTTAGAAGATATGGGGCATGCTGCTAGAAAAAGCGTCTGGGAATGGGAGTTAAGACTTTCTCACCTTCAATAACCCTTAAAGATCTGTGCCTTGACAGCAGGACACCCATCAGCATTGCCTCATATAAATTCCAGTACTTGAAAGGAACAGGCAGAGAAGATGGAGAGAATAGAAAATAAGAGGTTTGGAAGCCATATGCCACATTTACATTTGTGCACTTACTGGAAACCAGTTCTGAGTTGTTAGCATGGAGGGTGGGTGGGAATTTGACAGCTAAAACAGTGCAAAAAATAAAAAAAATGTAATCTGATAGAAGGTTAAGCAGAACAAATTCTTCCATGTAGTAGATATGCAGATCTAGGAACTGAATCAGTTTTTATTGTTTAGAAGACATTTCTCCTTCTTCCCTCCTTCCTGACATATGCAAATTGAAATGTAAGATTAAAGCCTGAAGTGACTATTAATGAAGCTGCAAAGCTGCTACTGTTACAGGGAAAGAAAAAGGAACAGGTTTAAAGGACTGAAATGTTGGTGTGAAAGAGAGTTTTTTGTTTCGGTCCGTGACAGAATCTGATAGCTCCCTAGCTGTTACCAATGAATCCCACATGGATAGATTGCATTGTTCTGTCACTGTGCTATCCACTTGTTGAAAGGCCGGCTTTCCTATCTTACCCTTTAATGAGCTCTGTAACCATAGCAACACCCACTGGCAAACAGTGATATTACAGTACCCCTGTTGTCTAGCCTATAACTTTCTTCTCTCCTCTTGGCACACTGACCTAGAATGCTGCCCTACATCTTAGCGGAATGTTTCTTTTTAATATTCCTCATTTGGGAACACTCAATCCCCACTAGGATGTTTCACTTGAGCGTTTGCTGTGTTGTGATACAAGAGATTGCTTTTCATTATTTTTTTCAAGCAAGTATTACTGGTTAATTCAAGTAAAAGCACTGTTTTCATGGGATTAACTCTTCGAGTCCACAGCCAGATGTGTACAGATATGATTGAAATAATTTGGTCACAGCAGCCCCTTACTGCTGAATACATGGTTTGTGTTTCTGTCATTTTTCCCTTACTTGATGTTACCTAAGTTGGTTGTCACCAAACATCAGAGAGTAACTTGCACACATTCATTGCTGAAATGAGTGGTGAGCTCTTATGAACATACAAGGGTTGAATGAAAAGTCATGCCACCAGTGTTATACATGGTCAACACATAGCAATACTGACACACTTGAAGCTCTGACATGTTCTTTTCATTAGTATGTGTTCTTTCACTTCAATTGGTAGGAAAGTACTGTGACAAAGTTTGTGTTATTGTTTGTGAAATGGAAGACTGCAGCGTGTATTATCAGTGAGTTGTAAGCCAAATACCATGATTAGATTTTTTTATTGCTAAAGAAATCCCTCCAACTAAAACTCACCACCAAATGGAGGTTGTTTAGGGTAATGACTATGTTGATGTGAGTACTGTGCATCAGTGGGCCAAAAGATGTAAAGATGGTGAACCAGGAAGACCTGATCTATGTGATCAAGAATGAAGTGGATGACCTGTGACAGCAACCGACAAATTTCACATGAGAAAGGATAATGAACTGATTGAGGACAATCAGCAGATCACTCAAAGGGAAACTGCTTTCTGGCTTGGCATTGCACAGGAACACGTGGACATCATTGATGTTCTTCGGTACTGAAAGTTTGTGCAAGATGGATTCCTAACATGCTGATGGCAGAGATGGGCTTCAAGAGTTGAAATTTGCAACAATTGTTGTCATGCAATGAGAATGAAGGTGATAAATTTCTTCACAGCATTATGGCAGTCAACAAAATATGGGCTCATGACCAGAAATGAAGTGTCAGTCCATGGAATATTATCACAAAACTTAACCTATGAAAAGAAATTTAAAAAGAGTTTTTGATATTTCAGCAGGAAAAGTCATGGTTACAGTTTTTTGAGATGCAGATGGTTTTATTCACATGGGTTTTCACTGTCAATTCAGAGTGCTACACTGTAACATTCAAAACTTTGAAACAACAATTAAACAGAGTTTGGAAGTGCAAGAAGGAAATTTTGCAGCAACATGACAGCCCTAGGCCTCGCACCTCAGAAGCTCCCAAAGAGGCAATTGTGAAGTAGGATCTCACAATCTTACACCATACAGTCTAGACTTGGTGCCATGTGACCACCTTTTCCCAAAATTGAAGGAATATGGGAATCTGTTTGACTCAAATGAAGAAGTAGAAAGGACTGTCAGGACCTGAGGCAAAGAGTGGAGTTCTTTCATGACGGCTTTAAGAAACTTGTCCATCCCTTTCAGAAGTGTGTAATGAATGGTGGTGATTATGTGAAGAACTAATTTTTTGTGTGCGTGTGTGTGCCTTCAAGTCAAAGTTGACTCCTGGTGACTGCCTGGACAAGTCCCTGCAGTTTTCTTGCCAAGATTTCGGAAGTGGTTTGCCATTGCTTCCGTCCTAGGGCCGAAAGTGAGTGACTGGCCCAAGTCACACAGCTGGCTTTGGGCCTAAGGTGGGACTAGAACTCACAGTCTCCTGGTTTCTAACCTTAACCACTACACTAAACTGCCCCTGCTGTTAAGGTATATCTCTTGATTATTGCCTTGCCATCTTTGTATATACGTGTTGGTTGTCTGAAATCAAACTGTGGTGTGCAGTCTTGGTTTGGTTGGCTCACAGAAAACATAGACTGCCAGTTTAGATATAACCAGACATTATTATTTGTACAAAAGCAAAAGTAGCTCATTAATGTAGATAACAAAGAAAATAATGCATGAACATGGGAATTAGGAATTAAGATGGGTCTACTCTATTTAATTGTCTGCCAGTGGAGATGATTTCCAATCTGATACAGTATGTCTGTGTTTTTTTTGGTTAAATATCTGTAGGATTGGATCTGTGTATGGTCAGAGTTAAGTTATTTTCCTTTTCATTGTGGCTGAAAGGTCTCATACACTGCATTCCACCCATTGTGGTTTGTAAACTTGGTGCATTGTTTATTCAATTTATAAGCCACCAAATCATAAGCAACCCTAAAGTTTAAAAATAAGTCATAAAAAAACCAAACAGAAAAAGTGTGGTTTAGCATGATATATATGTAGATCCAGTCACTATAATTTATTCTTCTAACCACTGGTAAAACAAACCAAGATTTAGTATGATAAGGCAATTCAGCCTCAAATGTTCTGTGGTCACTAAGCAAGTCATGTAGCTCTCAGCTTCTATCCATTTTTTAAAGTTGTGTGCATTTTGGTGTCTCTCAAACCTGGATAAACCTCCCTCTAAAGTTAGGATGACACATTTTTGTCTGCAGAAATAGTAAGGCTTTGGAAATAAGTTTGTTGTTTGAATATGCAGTAAATCTGCAATAAGTAATAAATAATTAAATAAGCGCCTTCTCTGCTGTAGTCCTGCCCTCTGGAATGAAGTTCCCCCTGAGATCTGGATGGCCCCCACCTTGACGACCTGGTTCTTTGCCCAGGCCTTTGGCAAGGGCGATTGAAGGCTCTTCTGGGTAATGTGGGTTTGCTTTGGTTATTCTCTGGTTTGTTCCATCTGTTGCCATCATTTGTTATTTGTTTTTATTATTGAATTATTTTATTCTGCATGTTTTAATCTGTGAACTGCCCAGAGTCGCTAGTCATTAGAAGTTAAATAAACAAACAAAAAATGTTACAGGTTTCACTTCATTGTTCCAATTGCTCCATTTCATTGGTCCACTCACAGTTTTTCACTGTCCAATAACCAGACAGTATTCCATGTCCATGGAACATGGAACATGATCAGTGGTCATTGGACTATTTGGAGAAAGAGTTTCCCCAAGGATTTTCTTTTGGTGCTAGGGAAACAAAACAAAACAAAAACCACTGATCTCAAACTGTTCTGTTTTAAATTGCCACTAGTTTGGTCCTGTTAAAAATTCCCTCCTCCCCTGCTTCTGGAGCATTGACTTCTTCCTGAGACTGAAGTTTGGCCCAAAGAGAGAAAACACCAACTTCTTTGGCAAGGTGATTTGCATGACATTAACCTTTCTTTGCTGTCAATTTTTTTTAAGCTCCTATTGACCTACTTAAGGATCTTATGACAAGATTAAATATTCCAGTGAGTTCCATGTACTACTTTTCTAAGCATTGCTATATATTTTCCATTTTCGTTTCTATGGAGATAATGATCAGAATTTTGCAAGCTTGTGGGTAACTCTTCTTAGCAATTTGAACTGGAGCTGTTCAGAAGAGGAACACTTACGGTGGACTTACGTTTTTCAGTGAAGTTGCTTGCATGAAAAATTTTCAGGAGCAAGCTCACCAAAGCTATAATTCCAGCTGTCAGCATTTGTTATAAATGCATAATTTTAGTGACTAATTTAACAGTACTTACTTGCTTACAGCTGAAGCTAAGCAAATTTACTCCATATTATTGATCCTGTTAGGTGAAGATGGACTAAGTTAGGTCAACATACTTTAACGATATGGACTTACTTAATTTAAAAAAAAGATTTAGTTTAAGTATGCATGTTCAATCATCTATTTATACACAGAGAACATAGTCCTATTTATTGGTTTATAAAATAGGAAAATATTGTTATAATTGCAAAGAAGCAGTTGGAATGTGGTAGAAAAATTTGATGGGCCCCTCAACTGTTCATATAAAAAATAAAATATATTTTGCAAAATTTACTCAAAGCATTTCTGAATTCTACAATTACATTTATGCACTTAAGCCACTAGAAGTTTTAGAACAAAACTATAAAGCAAATTATCTGAAAGCCTTGCTAAAACCATGAAAAGAACGTTGCTTAAGGGTGGCACTTGGCTATAATTTGTGATTTCAACTTTTTCTTGTGTTTATCTCAAAAGTGTAAGATTGTGTTTGTATACTCACTTTCCAGCGCACAATGACAGTGGACAGCATAATGTGGTTTTTAGTACATGTAAAAGCAGAGCCAATGCTGTGTGCTGTGATCTTACATTGACCTTACTTTCCTCATGCAGATTGCAGATGCATGGTTAGAATAACTATGTCTAGTACATGTCTAACTTAAGACATTAAGCACTGCAACTAGCCAATCAAGACTATTTACATTTAATTTTATTAAGATTCATGCCAGAGGTTGCATTCTTCCCTTGCATAGCTGTTAATCCTGCCAAGCTTTAACCATAACAAATCCAGTTTCTGTGAAATCTTGAGATATCCATAAAAGCTCCATGAAATCTGGATTATGTTGATGCCTGAAAGAATAAAGGTTTTTATTTGGCAAAGAATAAGAATTGAAAAATAAGAAAAAATAAGATTTTTTTTTCAAATCTTCCCTTCACATTTAAATTTGATATAATATGCAGTTTGTTCCAACATGCTGAGCTGCCAACTCTTCCTTCCAATCTTTTCAGACAGCCAGGACAAGAAAATATAATCAGGTAATTCAGTGGAGTACTTACAAGTAATAAAAATGGCACTACAAATATTGCAGGGTTCCCCAAACATTTTGGCTAATGGGTATCTTTGAAATTTTGATACCATGGAGTAAGTGGTCTCACAAAATGGGTACCATGTAAGTTTGTCCATTCACATCATGGCTGCTGTGGAACAGATGCCCAGTTACAGCAGTCTGGAGATTGCTAATGAAGACATCAGTGGGAACATCGGTGTCTATAGGCATCATGTTGGAATTCCTAGAGGTATATAGAATGTCACTTAGATAGATGTATTAGGAAAAGGCTTTGGATGTATTCCATTCTCTTAAGTGCCTTGGAAATGATGTTGATGTTATTTAATATAATGTGTTTCAGAACAGACAGCATAGATTATTTAGATGTGCCACTAGTGGTCCCAATGTGGGCTTTTTTTGGGAGCACAATTCTACTTAATCTAAACTTCTGAGCTTTATTGCCAGAAGAAATGAAACTGAAGTATCCGTGAAGTTGCTTGTATTCTTTCTTTCTCTTTTTAAAATCTCAGCACACTGGTGAGATTTAGACTGCAAGTTCTTTAGATACACTTCTACTGTTATAAAATGTTGGGAAAAATAGGTAAAAGGATTTGGGATTCTGTCAGTCAGGGCTGCAACTGGGGGGGGGGGAACCAGGGCATGTGCCCCATGTGCCGCTCTGGGGGGGCACCAAAATGAGCGCTGGGGGGTGCCAAAATGGGCACGGAATCCATGTTTGCCCCGGGTGACACAGACCCTAGTTGCGGGCCTGCTGTCAGTCAGCAGAATAATACTTTTAAAATTGAACAGTAGAGCCAAAGTCAGTGAAAGGGAAGAATACAACAATGAAAAGAACATGGCCAGATCTGGCTAGGTGCTTCAGAGAAAAAAACTTGCCCCCAAATTTCCCCAATGCATCCCTATGGATGAGGGAAAGTTCAGAATGAGGACAACTACTCTATTCTAACCCCCTTCCCTTCTTCTTCTCCTGTATAGTCACAAGACCCAGAATGGAAGGTATGTAGCCTGTTCATACGTACACATAAACGCATGATGACTCTTTGGTAAAGAGGTGGGGAAAAATCCAGAAGCTATGTTCTGTATATTTTCTCTACCTTGTTTCTTGCTTAGATTATTTTGTAAACCATTCTGATAATCAAAAGTAATAATATATCAATATCCCAAAACAAAGGCTGAAAATCTATGGGTTTATGATCAGATGGTCAAAGTGCATCCTGTTTGGGGAGGGTCCTTTTTAATAAACTCTATAAAGCAAAATGAGCTGATGAGAGAAGGGAGGTTTCTGCACCTATTGAAAGGATCACCGGAGTTTCAATTTTCAGCCTCACATTTTTTTATTGCTACCAAATCTACACTTCTTCACAGTGTTCTTGTTCTAGATATTGCCAGGGACTTGCCTGAAATTGAAAGTAATTTTTATCCAAGGCATGAATCTCACAGTCCTCTTAAGAATTATTGAGAGAAAAAGGACAAGATTAGAAGAATTCAAGCAAATGAACTGTTCCCCATTTAAAAACCCATTTATCTCCTAAGACTCCTTTTGTAATTTTTTTGTAAAGGTTAGTGAGGAGAGGTGGGTCTTTTTACTGAGCTTTCAGATGTCTGTTTACAAAACTGTCTCCTGCCTCCTTATCAGCCTGAGTATAAATCCTTACAATTAGGAAAGGTACAGGATCTTTATCCCTTGGTGCAACTCACTGCCCTGTATCTTACCATGGCTGATGACTGCTTTCAGCAAATCCCGGAGATCCACTGAAGCTTCTGCTCTAACTGGGCATGGCCTATGAATTGCTCTTAACTATGAAGAGTAATTTTAAGATCAAATTGGAGAATTGGAAAAACAACGCAGGTTGAGTTGGCAGCATTTCATTGGTAGAATTGGATCACTTGTGTTGGTAGTTGGGCCCTACTTTTTTTTCATTAAGTTTTGCATCATGGCACAATAATTGTATCAAGTTCACATCAGTAGAAGGTAAAATAATTTGAACCTTGTTCTCTTTATCTCACTGCTATTGTGAATTTAGTTTTACTCACCTCTTTTAATTGTAAATGTTGGAATTGGGTTTTTTTACCAGTATCAATGTTGGCAGTCTTTTAAATTAACCTAGGAGAGTTACCTAGTGAGTAGACTGCATGTAAACAGCAAAACATTTAACCAATGTGGTAGATAAAGAATAAAATAGAAATATCCACAGTCACATGTCCTAGCAAAGAAGTGTATCATGACAGTGTTCTGTCTCTAATACTCTTGGAACACAGGGTTGTAGAGCTTGTATAACACATTTGCATAAAACCAGTTTAAATTGTCATAGTTGGAAATAATCATTCTTATTTGGAGGCCTAAGCCTCTGTCAGAGTCCATACTCATTTTTAAAATCCAAGGCTTATTAGCATTATGCAGGAAGTTAAAAGGTATGCCTACTTTCTTGGTACTTGCTTGTATATGCATGTGCACAAATACATCCACTTTTAGATATTATACAAGATTGGTTGGTTCTTCCTCATCCCAGGAAAATTCAGGCATGCCTTTGAGCACAATTATTAGTTGTGTTTGCTCAGAATAATGAATTGCAATGCTCACCTTTTCGATAATCCTACTGAATTAAAACATTTTTAAAAAAATTGGGGTAGCAATTTCATAGCTTTCTATAGTGTAGATATTATATATTGAAATACAGTTTAATAGATAAAGACATTTCAGTAATAGTATTTCCCTATTCTTCTCCACTATTTATTTCAGAAAGTAGATACCTTGCATTTGTCCATGCTGTTTTTCTATTGGATTGTTTAACTGAGAAAGCAATGAAGAAATAGTTTATAACTGCTACTGCCTAACTTGATTATATGACTTAATGGCTCAGAGAGAGTTCATATGCTCTCCTATTTTCATCTTCTCTTTGAGTCAGAAATTGTGAACTCATTGATTTGTTGGGGAGAAAGAGTAAAATATTTGATGGTGTTATTAATGAAAATTTCCAAAGGAGGCTGGAGTGGCAGGGGACATTGTCTTATCCAATCATTTGTTCTGGCTTTTCTTTTTTTTAAGTTTAGAAGAACATTCTGTTATGGAGGAAAACATGGAATTACCACATGTGCCTTTTGATTGGTAGAGCTAAGAGTCTTCCATCTGCAATTTCCTTAAAAAGGTTTTCTCAGGACAAAAGGTTGAATAAAGATGGATGTAATTAATTACATTAATTCCTTGTGATAATGCAGGAGACCAGATTCCAGGACCACAAGTCATTCTGACTGATCTAACAGTGGGAAAGAGAATCAGTAGATTTATCACACAGTGCTAATGAATTATGTTGTTTAGTATCTTCCCCTTTAAAAAAAACACCAAGATACTGTGCTATAATCAGGGGGTATTCTAATTCAGTGTACAGGCTATTGAATGTTAATAACCTCTACCTTCCTTAGCAGATCAGCATCCAGCATTATGCCCTGGCTTTTAACTCTCTGAAAGTCGCATTTGGATAAGCTATGGAATGAAACCTGCTGTGTTTGATGGAACTGATCTTGGGAAAACTTTCTCACTGATGAGCTTCATCAACATGCCTACAGGCTCCAGAGGCTCTTTGATTGTTGAGGAATGCAAAGAAAGTTGCTGTTATCCCTGTGGCTAGAACAAATAAAAAACACAACATTTGCCTTTCACAGTCTCAGCAAGACAAAATGCTGAGATAATCAGCAGCCTTTTCGAATAAAAAGTAATATACCAATCAGAGTGAGAACTATGATTAGCAAAATTTCACATTTTAGAAAGTCGTAATATTAGTGAAGCTTGCTTAATGATGCCAGACTTACATCTATTCCATTGGCCTTGTGATGGAAACAGAAAGCTGTTGCTGAGCAAAGTTGAAAAGAAAATGCTAAGTTTACAGCTGTTGACACATTATGGGTGTTTTTCCCAACATGGACCTTCCAAAGAGGTTGGTCTGCCTTACAGATCCTCAGTCAACATAGGTAATAAGCAAGTTGACTGGGGATTCTGTAGTTAGTCCGTACACATAAGGGACAAATGTTAGGGAAAGTTCCATTACTATATACTGTAATTGTATAGTCTTTTGTATAGATTGTATAAAACAGTAAGGTCTCCTTGAGAAAATAGGTCCATGTAGCTTTCTTAGCAACAGTATGAAATATGTTTGCCATAAGGTCTTCCATAATTTTTTGTCTTCCCATTCTAACTTACTACCTGGTGCCCTGTAGAGATTTCTCATCTAAATACTACTAACAACTGGCTTAGTTCTTGTTAGTAGAAGTTAGTCAGTTTTTCTTAGGGGCAGTCAGGTGCTACTACCTGCTGAGACATAGATTGTAGATGGGAAGGGGAAAAAGACCTAGAAGCGTGAGATATTTTAAATGGCCCCTTTCCATATGATTGAACTTCAACTCCCAGAATTCCCCAGCTAGTGTGAACATTGGTGAAAGTTCTGCGATTTGGAGACTGTTCATTTAGCTAGCATTTAGTCTGGGGAAAGTAGCCCAGGATGATTAGCTAATAGGACTATGTAGCACTTCAGACGCAAAGGCAAAAAGATAATTTGTAATGTACAAGAAATAAAAATAGCATACGTCCAGAAGTCCTAACAGTCAGGAATCATGCTGAGACGAGGAGTAGGTCTCCAGTGTTTTTTTACTGCTACATAAAACAGAATCCTAACAAACTCAAGAAACGTGGGAAAAACCCAGACAGATAAACCCCAAAAGTTAAGGCGGGTCTGATCTGTGTCTCTTTGAATGGCTGCTTAATTCCTCAGTACTACGCATGCGTTTTCCCCCCTGGATAGAGGCCCCCTCCTGCTCGCCATCAGTACTCATGACACCTATGTCTTTTTCTGAGATGATGCAGCTGTCTTCCGCAGCAGCAGTGGTGGGAATGTAGGAAAACCTTTTTGCCTTCAAATCTGAAGTGATGTATAATCCTGTTAAACCTTTTGTAGAATGCATTACAAGTCTTAGAAAATGAGAAGCCGTCTTGATGATGACATGATACTGTGAAAGACATTGATCAAGTGTTACTATGCTGATTATATGCCATAGCTTAGCACAGAGGTGAGGAAGTGAATCTAGCCCAAAGGTCAGATTTTTTCCCATCATACAAAGGTAGGCTGAATGTTAGAAGAAGGTGGAGTTCCCCCTTCCAGAAATCCCATTCTCCACAGTCCATCCTCTGACCTATATGGTACATATGGATGTAGAATGGATTTTGCTATACAGATAAGACTAGGAACCATTTTTTTCATTTCGTCTACCTGGAAATTCCATAGCCTTTCATGCCACAAACTATCATTAATGCTAATCTGACTTTCCCTTTAATCATTCTTTGTATTTCTTCTTTCCTCTTTTCCCTTGCTAAGAGGTCCCGTGTTATCCCGTAGGAAAAGGTTTTCTTTGAAAATGTGCATATGTACTTTTTTGCCTAAGACATAACAGAAAGAAGAAATGCTGAGAGGTAAAAATAATTCAGTTGATGTATGAATCTGGCCAAGTCAAATACTATCACTTTTGTGGGTATGGGGGATCTCAAATATGAAACACAATAACACTGGGGTAAACCCCTCTGAATTTTCACATTTGGTAACTTCTGCTTTATTGCTTTCCCCTCTTTACTTTTAGCTGATCTAAGCTTAACTTTTTCTTTTTGTTTTTTGTCTCTCAGAAAAGTAGGAAAGAAGACAACAGCCTTATTAAACTAAAAGTCACAAAAAGGAATAGGCAGAAAGAATAAGCTTATCTCAGCTGCATGTGCTATATGTGTATAGCTGACATGTTTTTATGGATAGCCAGCCTGATAAAGAGTGGTGGGTAGAGAAACAATCCTTCTATTTTTATGGTTTGACAGAATTAGAAGGAAGCATTTAATTCTAATATACACGACTAATCTAATTCATGTATAATTTTCATATTTATGACAATATTGCCTGGCTACCTTTAATGTATCAAGGATAATAGAGATATTTTGATGCATTAATAAAAAATGAAATAATCATGAAAACCAGTTTCAGAAATTTAGGATGAAGCTTGTAAAATATGGTCATATGGAGGTTTCTATGTTATATATGTTAAATCTTGTGCTTTGGAGAAACAGTTAACCTTATTCTGATAATGTATGTTACACCGAGATGAACATGTATAGAAGAATCTGGGAAGATACTTACATTTCGAACCAACAGCAGTAGTTTTCAGACTCCCAATAGCATGTGCTGTCTTCCACTGGAAATAAAATAACAATACCAAAGTAATATAGCTATTTTTAAACAACATTCATAGATGGGGTGTATGATTGCAAACAAACCTTTGTAATCCTAAACATAGGGATCAACAGTGGGATGTCTGTGACTGCCAGGAAACCTGCAGAACACCTGGAGAGCATAATTGAAATTGCATCATTGTTCAGTGGAACCTGGTGCCTGAAGAGATTTCTGATCCCACTATATATATTTTGTTGAGCCCTTCATCCGATCAAAATACCTACATACAGGGATCACCATGCTGTATAGGATCTGTTCAGTAATGGAAAATGGTTTGCATAAAAAGAGACCACTACACAAAATTTGAAAATACTATTTTCAGACTTTATTGAAATTGTTAAGTAGTGGTATTATTTAAAAACCATTTCTCTGTAAGTATTTTATAAACTCTTTCCAGTTGAATAAGGCAAGTGTTGTTTTTTATGGTCCAGCTCAGACTTGGCAAAAATGCACCTATTTGTATGCAAACTCTTTTGGATCAATAACATGTATTTCAGTTACGAAATAGAGGCTTTGACATACCAGCTCGATCTGTGTAAAAAGTCTTTTTGTATAAGAATCTTTACAGATGCTGGACTGGTGCTTCTGTTACTCATGAATGGACTCCTCTGGATAGCCTTGGGCAATTGTATTTTATCTTTGCTTGCTTCCCAGGGACCTCACACAAGAGTTCTTAGGGAAAATGAGTTATTTTAGTGTACTCTGTACAGTAAAACATCGGACAAATTATGTAAGATTGCTTTTCCTTAAGACATACGTTTTTTTATGTATCTAGAAAACCAGAGTTGGAATGAAATCAGGGAGAACTAACTTGTTGATGCTCAAATAGATTTTTATAATTTAGAGCTGGAATAAACACTAGCTGCAATAGTATGATGCTTTTTTTAAATTATTTTTGTTGTTTTTTAAGAATTGGACCCTGCAAGTCTATTTAAAATACAACATTTGGATCAAGAATATTCTTTTTACCTTGCAAACATATGAATTTCCATCACTTTGGGGTTTGATTTTTTGCAGGTGATTAATACTGTTATTTTTATTATTCTTTCAATTGTTCATATTAAATTGCAGGGCATATTATTATTATTTTTTAAACAGTTCATACCAAATTGCAGGGTATGACTTCCTTCAAATGTAATTGGACATCAAAGAATAATATAAAATATTAGCTGATGATTAGGTGATAGTTGGTTATAGTTTTGCAAAAAAGTACAAAAGAGAAATATTTGGAAAATGATTTTTTTTCATCTCAGAATCAATGGGAATTGGGTCTTAAATGAGTAGATTCAGCGTAGAAGCAGAATAAATTATGTTGATTTGGCTTGCAGTATAGAAACACATACACAGTGTGAAAGCTTTTTTCCTGCTGAGGGGAAAGCAAGTGAGTTTTATAAAAGTCTAGCCAGACTTCATTAACTTTTGGTACATCCAGAGTCTTGTAGGTGTTTGAAGCTTTAACTGTGCTCTGTTCAGGAGTGGAGGAACTCTACATTTTAACTGGACCAATAGTGATAGTGGATGCCCCTTCAGATGCATATTTGATACATATATCAGTTCTTTAATGAGAATAGATTTCTACCACTATTCTGTTCATTGATAGGACAAGAGACTCTTCTCCCAATAGGCAGATCATTATGTTTATGCAGTTTCTTAAAGTTTTTTGTGTTGTATACATATGTCATAATTACTTTCTGCTTGTTCAAGTTTATTTTGCAGAAAGCATGTGTGCATGTGTGTAAATGTAAAAGTAACTAGATGAAATAGCTTTTAAATACATCTTAAGGGTCCAAATGCTGATTGATGCAACTGTCTGTTTTGCCATATATCACAAAAGGACTAGTCACCTTATATTGCTCAAATATAAATTCCATAATTAGTTCATTGCTCAAGTCAAGTTTAAGAGTCCTATTTCTGCTTGGGGAGCAATAAAATGCAAATGCCATTTATCAATCCCTCTATCAAATATATAGCACAGATAAATTAAACGATCAAGCAATATTAAATCAATTATTTTTACAATTTTCATTGATTTTCCATTTTCCTTTCTTATTTGTAAATTTGGACTAAAAGGTTCTGTTCTAATCTCAGAACATGTGACAACCAGTAATTACTACTGTCCGCAATTTGGAGGTTTGTACCCTGGGCATTTCAGTTCGTTTCTGTGAGATATTAAATAATGTGAAAAATAAAAGTGATCATTTTCACCCACGATAAGCAGGATTTCAGTGAGGCAAAGGGAAATTATGGTACTAGTTAAATTGGCATGTAGTAATCCGAAGTCTAGTTTTGTATGTTCCAGGAAGATTCCAGGGGAAAGATGGATGGTTTAAAACAGACACGTAAGATCCTACTGAATATCTTTCAAAAAACTATAGATTAATGCTGTGTTTAAAAAAAATGAAATAGAGTTGTCTATACTGCATATGCATGAAAATATCTAGGCTTTCAAAAAGTTGGTAAGGCAAAGTCTTTTAAATATTATGCAATATTTGAATGAGAGGAATTTTTTTTAAGTGCAAATATATATTGAAAGGGTCAGCAAACCTGTATTCCTTATGTATATTACTGTTTGGGACAAAGGATACACTTAATGAACTATACTGCAAATGAGACAGTTTTGATTCGCTTACTGGTTTCTTAAGCATGGAGTTTTGCAAAAACAGCACATAGATTTGCATATAGGTGAATATATGCAGCATCAGCTATTTTCTCAGCGTGAAAATGTATCAGTGGACAGACAGCAATGCATATTTTGGAGGCTTAGTTATTTCCCAATTTAACAGATTCTTCACTGCTCGCCAGTAAATATGATTTTTTCAAGTAATAACAGTATCTTTTGAAATATTTTTGAAAGGAAACTTTGGCATGACTCCCATTCTGTTTTGTCATGGGTAGCAGCAGTCTACAGAATGTTGGTTTGGTTTAATAGCCAGCTATTATTTTCAGCCATCACCAGTCGTCTTTTCCTGAATCTTTTGGCATGGATGAAAGGCAAAGCCTAATTTTAGTTGTGTAGCTTAAGGAAAAGTGAAATAACGCGGGAAGAACCTCCTGCTGCTTGAAAGTTAATCTAGCAGTGGAAATGAAGTTTTCACAATAGGAACTGTGAAGTAGATATTGTCCTGTTTGCTAGATGATTAGCAGGGGATTGTGGTGTGCCAGGAGTTTCATTTAGGGGCAAGACAGGCCTTCCCTTAATGCTTCAAGCATGCATACCACAAGGCTCTCATAACTTAGTGTCTTTCAATATGTTAGGATTTCTATTCCAATTATTCCCAGTTGGAATGGTCAAACAGAAAGTGTGCCTTACTTTCCCTGAACAACTGGAGGCTTGTGATTACAGTATGAATAAGTTACAAGCCACAAACATGTTCATTTTGAATCTATAACTTCCCTTTAGTTTTTAAACTTCTTATAAAGTTATGCTGCCTCTGCCACTTTTGTTGTGGTGAAGATAATTGGAACTTCGAAAACTTGCCTTCTATAAATTTCCTTTCTTCATTTATCCTAAAATGTTACTATTTTGTATTATTTAAAATGTCACTATTGTCTTTGTGTTATTTTTGCAGTTTCATACTAAACAGCAGGTTCTTGCCCTTCAGTTAGTTATTCTCCTGAAATCTGAAGTGGTAATACTACATTGTGAGTTTTTATCAATAGAGATTTCTTGATATTGTCTGTGAATCTGCCTATTCATTGGGACACAGGACACACTAATTTAATAGCAGCAACTGTTTGGAAATACATTTTTTGCATTCGCTTTTTTCAATGCATAGAAATGTTGGACTGAAAAACTGCTGAAATCTTGCTTATATCAGAAGTGGGTGATGTTAAGTTTTTTCCTTTGAAAAGGGTTCTATAAATATACTTGTTTTGTTCAATCATAACTGAGAGGAAGCACCTTCAGGATTACTGTTTAAGGCTGTCACTGACCTTGCATGCTGTCCTCTCCTTCCACTTTCCATTGTGGAACTTACAAGCAGTATCTGTAAGAGAGCAGCTGGTACTCTAAAGGCAATTTGTCATGTAGCTGGGACTTGAAATATCATTGCTGTTCCTTGATTGGGCTGATAAGTAATTCTCCATGTGCATCTGCAATTCCACAGCTGCTTCCTCCTTATTGGAATCTTGCTTTCTCAGCCAGTTTAATGGATTTTTCTTTCTGCACCCATGGTCTTGTTTGGTTGAATATTTTACAATACAGTTACTGATTCAGTTTCTGCATTTTTCTCTGTCTTGGGTTTATGGAATATAACATAAGCTTTTGTCCAAATGTTAATGAATGTACTGTCTTATGTATCAGTTAAACTTATTTCCAACTTTTTATCATTTCCTTTCTCAAGTCATTAAACCATGCATGTTAATTCAGTTTGAAATATTCATTTGTGTAAAGAAAGAGAATCGGGATGTTCTCCATTCCATTCCATTCCATTCCATTCCATTGCTTTGATGGCAATTAAATGCCTTAGCAGTCTCTTTCAAGATTTGGAGTTGCATCCAGGAATGCCCTACCATGATGCAGAGTGAGAAATCACCTTGGATAATTGATACTGGAAGGCATTAGGTGCAGCACCCTAGTTTTCTCATGCTGGGAGCAGAATTGTTATGACACACAAACTGTCTAACTTTCTCAAGACTGACCTGTCGCCTTCAGGTATGCTGGAGAGTGCCAGCTTATCATATAATTTGCTTAGCTTGCTCACAGAGCCCATCAACTATGTAGCTTTGAGCTCACCATGAATATGATGTCTGCATGTGCATCAATGGTTGTTACTTTCTCTTTCACAAGCTCACTGACATTTGTACGTTGTTGACATCACAGTTGAAGCCACATGGTAGTTAACTCAAAATAATTTTAAACAAATCATATTGAAATTGAATTAATTTAAAAGAGAACACAGCAAAAGGGAGACATGAGTCGTCCAAGACTGACTACCCTCTCTGTGGATGCTACACTACCTTGTCTGTGCTTTTGTAACTGGCTTCAACCTCAGAAACATGGCCATATAGTCTAGGTACAGAATACAGTCCTATTGTCCTAACAGCCAGGAACCACGCTGAGACAAGGAACAGGTCTCTAGTGTTTTATTGCTGCTACATAACAGGAAAATCCTAACAAACTGAAGAAGTGTGGGAAAAACCCAGACATATAAACCCCAAAGGTTAAGGCGGGCCCAATCTGTGTCTCTTGGAATGGCTACCTAATTCCTCAGTGCTACGCATGCGCTTTACAGTCTGGATGGGAGCCCCCTGCTCGCCATCCTTACTCATGACACCTATCCACCTGCTTGTTTTGCTGTCTATATATTGACTACTGGTAGGCACCTTCCAGCTCTACATCTAAAGGCCTGGCTATCAGAAGCTATACTTCTGTTTGAAGAGCTATCCAACCTAAGTTCAGATTAACAACAATCTAAGAAAAGAGTGCAGATGGCTTCAAGTTGCTTATCACTAGACAGCATACTAGGCAGGCAGATGGAATGACTTAAACAGGTGGGATGATCTGGAAGTAGGTAGTCCCTAAGCTATCTTGGACCTAAAACCATGTAGGACTTTATAGTTTATTATCACTTTGAATAATTCTGGAAGTAAGCAAACATTCCAATATTTATTATTAAATATTAATACTATACCTTAAATATTTAAGTAGTGGTTAGTGGTTGGAAAAAAAAAGAATGGAAGGGAAGGGGAGAAAAGTGTCATCAGAATTTTCCTTCACAATGTTTTTACTTATGTTCTACTTTTCATTTTGTCTTTTGTATCTTTATTCTTTATCTTTTTGTACTCTTTAAGGTTATGCAATATAATTTAAAAAATATACTTTGTGGACTATAAATTATTTTCTTGCTAAATTTACCCCCCCCTGCCAATTAAACAAACTGCCCTTTTCATAAAAAAGGATTTAAAAAGGAGGTTGTTACTTGTATCCACAAATTCAGTGATGTGATATTTCTCCTTGTAATATTGCAAATTTAGGGGGGCGGGGTCATTAACTGATTGCTTTTGCTTACAGTGTATAAATAGCACACTGCTAAATATCAAACGTGGCTTTTTTCCTTTTTTTAAAAAAATATGATTGATTGGAGTTTAATTTCTTTTCCAGTAATTGCAGGTTTTCGAGGAACTATCCCTCATGGCTTATCTCTGGAGATTGGAGACACTGTTCAAATACTAGAAAAATGTGATGGTAAGTGTTGAAAAAAGCAAGCAACTGTCACTTGACAAGAGACTTCAAAATCAATTCACCTAATTATGCTAAAGAAAAATACAAATGTTTGCTAAGGATGAAAGCCTATTTAATAAAAAAAAATAGCCAAATTTAATTCTCAATGAGAAAAAGGCTATTAAAATCAGAGATACTTGTATAACAGTAAAATTTATCTGGTCCAAAATATCTCAGATTAATCTAGCCAGTCGGTTGCTGTAAAAAGGCAGCTCTGATTGCAAGGAAATAATTATTCTGTATATGGTAATATATTTTTAGTTTTAGCAATAACTATTCATTAAGACCTGATTGGCATATACATGAGTGCTTGCTTCTTTACAATGAGCTATTAATCTCTTTCCTCCAGAAGATTAGATTATGTGTATTGAATGAAGTATCAGTATAGTTCATAAGATTGTGTTAGGTTGACAGTTACTGCATGGGGATACATGCATGTGTATGTTGTAGTGAGATATGGGGCAGAAAATAGAGGGCTGTAGAAATACCATAATACTCTGGAGTTCTTTTATAGGGTTTTGCTAAGCCTTTGTCACATGCATGCGCAGACAGCTAGGAGCAGCTTCTGAAGCAGAGATGAAGGTTTCAGGAGCGACACAGTTGCTTTAATAGTTTGAAAAGTCTTGTACAGTCCTACAATTTGATCTCTTTAATTCAGTGTTTAACAGTTAAGGAAGGAAAATAGGCATGCGTGCTCATATTTAGTGGCTAGGAATAGAGAAATCCTGTCCTAGTTAACCTTGGGGTAATCATTTACACTCAGTTTAATATGCCTCTCAGTTGAGGATTAAGTAATCAGAATAATATCAATATAAATGTAGCTTGGGAAAAAAGCAAGATATACATTCTATATATTAAAATATATTTTCAAACACTTATTTTTGCATCATTTTACACTGCTCAGGGTCATATAGACATAATGACTATAATGTGATTGGTGAGCCACAGCTGTATGTAGTTTGATGTGTTGACTTATATATTTCATTTTTTGTTGATACGATTTTTGTTTAATTTGCTATATTGTTTGGAGGATTATTTGATGTATGCTGGTTCAAGTTGTGGTTATGCAGGATGGGCAAGTATATACATCTACTAAATACCAGTGCTGAAAGTACATTTTTGGCGTTTATTGTTGTCTAAGTGTGGTGTCATAACATGTGGTGGTTGAAAATATACAGTAGCAACATTATTCTTTATGCAGAAATGCTATTGAAAGATATGAATCTTGTCTCTTTGTAACTGATGGTACAGTAGTAGTATCATATGAATACACCTGCCTATTTTTGTTATTTTTGGAAGATGCATACAGGTAAATTTTCATATTAAACTTATATAGAAGTTGAAATATTGTTGTATTTCTGTTGTATTTTTCTTTTAATAAATTGGTTTTTACCCAGAGTCATTTGGGAGTCAGGCAACCTATAAATAAGGTAAAATAAAATAAAATAATAAAATATTTCTTTACAGGGTGGTACAGAGGATTTGCCTTAAAAAACCCAAATCTCAAGGTAAAATAACTTTTGTTTCTAAATTAAAATACATGTAAAACCTTGTTGAGGTATTTATAAAAGTACTGTTTATTGAACAGTCGTACAAAATGTATGGCAACTGGGATAATTAGCGTATTTGACAAGACTCTTTAAACATAAAGGGAAGCTGTAGATCACTGTGGACTATGCTAGATGCAGTAAGAAAAGCCTAACTCTGCATGTGTCTCCCAACTCCATTGTTGCAGCACCTAGAACCCTTCAGGTCTCCTGTTGGATTTTAGCCATGAATACTCAGTTCATGTAGTGCAATTTTTCATGTTGTGCATGTTTTACAAAATAAGGCCCAAATAAAGCTATTGAGGAATACTGTGAAACCCTCCCCACTCAAAATAGAAAATTTCATCCTTTTTACCATTGGTTATGTCAGTACACGTCCACCACATTCTTGCTTGGAAGTCTGATTTTATAAAGATGTGGGCTCCAGTCTCATCTGCTATCTATCCTTAAGTTAAAGTGAGGTTGGCCATATATCCCAGAATGGATGCCATGCTACTTGAGACATCTTTAAATGGTGCCCACTCACTTTTAAAATTGAAAATGAGTGAAATAATCAAATTTTATAAAATTTCACACATGAAGAGACAAATCCACCAAATGATAGGGAGAATGTGGAAATGAAGCAACCTTTTTCTCTAGCTGTAACTCCAGCCAGTTACAGCTAGAATAACAGTATAATGCAGTTCATTATTGAGTGAGAAGATGTGGCATCAGCTATTGCAGATCCTGTCTCTAGGGAGCAGGGGAAAAGGGGATGAAATATGCTAAGCATTTAAACTCTAGAAAAAAGTAGTTTATTGCAGTAAATAATTGTAAGGTATTTGGGAAAGCAGATTATAAATGGCTGCAAGAAGGCCTTCAGAGCAAAAAAAGATTCCAGAAAGATTCTGGATTTTTTCTTTCTTTCTCAGCTTTATGAGCAGTGTTTAAGCTGCAAATGAGAACTTCTGTTCTGGGGTACTTAAGTGTTGCTGTTGCTTCAAAGCTAAACTTGAAAATTTGACTGATCACATTCTCAGACATCATTTGTTCCATCCCTACAATAGCTACTAAAAATAAATGTATAAGTGCTTTCAAAATTTTGTTTATCCAGGCATTTTTCATATCTCTTGGACTGTCTGAATAAAGTTGCACATTGTTTACTGTGTAGAAAGTATTGACCTTTTAAAAAATATACATGTTTAAATTACTTTTGATGGTTCGTTGTATTTATTAAACTTTGTTTTTTTCAGGGTATCTTCCCATCCAGCTTTATTCACTTGAAAAATGCATGTGTTAAGAACAAAGGGTAGGTGGAAATTCTGAAGCCCTAAATTTTAGCAAAAGATAAGGGAAAGGTTTGGGATCTTACAGTATTCCTGATGGAGAGACAATATCATATTTAATGTGACAGATAAAGGATTAATTATATGGGGAATAATTTTTCTATATTTAATTAAATTACTTCTTATATTTTAATGAAGTCAAATGTTATTTTTTTTTAACCTGACCCCATTACTTTTTTAAGCATGTCATTTGTAGATGTCATGAGTAATGATGGCGAGCAGGAAGGGGCTCCCATCCAGGGTGGAAAACGCATGCGTAGTACTGAGGAATTAAGCAGCCATTCAAAGAGACACAGATAAGGCCCGCCTTAGCTTTTGGGGTTTATATGTCTGGGTTTTTCCCACGCTTATTCAGTTTGTTAGGATTCTGTTTATGTAGCAGTAATAAACACTAGAGAACTACTCCTCGTCTCAGTGTGATTCCCACTGTTAGGACAGTAGGGCTCTGGGCCCCAAATGGTTGCATACCATTGATGTACTGGGTGCAGTGAGTACTTGTTCCTTAGTTGTCATCTAATAGCCTCTTTAATACATTCTTAAATATTTGTTGATTATGCCATTAATTGGCTAGTTGAAGAAAATTCCATATTCAATTACCCAAGTCAATTTGAATGCTTTGTTTTAATTGAATAAAAATGTTACTATGGATGTTGGACACCTTTTTCTTCTGATTTTAACAGGCAGTTTGAAATTATTGTTCCAACTGAAGATTCTGTTATCACAGAGATGACATCCACCTTAAGAGACTGGGGGACAATGTGGAAACAGCTTTATGTGGTAAATAGATCATATTATTTTTCTATAGACAATATGCTATATTGGTGCATCCTGCTTTCTGCAATATGTTCACAATATTTTATAACAGAATATGGCACAAAAGAAAACAATGTAATCTTATCTGTGCTGAAGAAGAAACATGCAATATGTAATATCGATAGAATGCATAACAATGGCAAAAGGCAACCATTATAAGATCTTTTAAAGAGCTTTAGAGTACAGCAAAATAAGTTTCAGATTCAAGGGCTGGAAGAAAAGGCTGAGAATGCCCTTTGCATAGATGGTGATCAATAACTATCATTAAATATCAGAGCTTTCTCCATGATTCTTTGGGGATCCAACTTTTAAAAAAAATCCATTTTTTAAAAAATAATTTTCTTTCAGAAAAGATTATGCCTTGTCTAGGAATTTTTAGGGGAAGGGATAGTCAAGATAAATTTCTTAAGAGGTATAACTAAAACATTTATTCATGTGTTAATATTTTTGATGTGGGATTAGTTTACTGGTTTTCTTACTTCAGTGGTAACATTGGATGGGATATATAGCTCCACTCTGTTTTACCCACTCCTTTAAAATGTGTCAGGAACCAATAAATGAATAAATTGTAACCTTTTATTAGAATGTTGTTTTTGTCAACAGGGATGTTTTGATCACCCTCCTTATTCAGAGTTTCTAAATCCAGGCCTTAATCCAAAGATACATAGAAGTTTAAGTACATACATGCACACACACACATTCCTTACAGTAGATTTTTGCATTTAGCTCCTGTCCAAACAAATTTCCAGATTGTTTATTAAAAGTACTCTAACTTTAGAAAGCAGTTCACAAGGTGAATTATGAATGCTTCTATAGGTAGTTGCTGGCAGCAACCTGAAGGTGGGAAGTTGTTAGTGACCTGATGGTGGTATGAGAGGAGTAAGGAGGGCTCCTGGATTGACCTCTGATTTCTATAACAAGTAGTGGTTGCAGTGAAAGCAGTCTTCAGTTTTTTGGGGAATAGCATGTATATTTTTAGTCCAGAAAGCAAAACTGAAAATGCCACCATAATGATCACCATCCATATGTGAATAATACACATGGGTTTTTATCAATATTTTATGTGATAGTATGATAACCATTTCTTCCATTGATTTGGATGATTAGAGACATTTTGAAGTTGCCAGTGCCTGAGATTATATGTAGAAGAAGATAAGGTCATGCCTATAGATCAAACCGTTTATATGCAGCCATTTGGTGTGACATTGTGGAAAATGCAAATTTCTTTGCAAAATAGTACAATAGTTATCTCAAAGATACTGGCTGCATCTGGGCTGTGCCTGGGAGACTGTATATTGGTTCAGTCTTAAGGCTGAGATTGAGTTGCTGCAATCACAATAATCTGCCCCCATCCCTTGACTGCTGTTAAACTAGAAATAATGCTAGATTTTTATCAAAGTGTTCTCAGTCAAGAGCTTATAATTTAAACTGTCTCACTTTTGAAGAGATGCTAGACATGTGAACATAGTAATGAACCCAAGGTACTAATATGTTTATCCACTTTCAAAGAACAAAGAAATGTAGAAGGATGCCTTATTCCATTGTTACATCAGTTATTTATCTAGCTTGGCATTCACTATATTGGCTCAGTTCCAAGCAGGAGTCGTTCCCAGCTCTTCTTTCATACAGACTTTATTTAGTACCTTTTACCTTCAAGGCATGTGCTGTTCCTCTGAACCGTGAGCTGAGAAATACGTTATTTTTATTTGCCATTGAAGGTTGTGGTGTTTAAAATACTTGTGATCCCCTATAATAATTTGATCTCTCCAGAAGTAAATGAATGAGGGGTAAGTTTTTAAGGTAGTGAGGAGGAAAGGGGGGGGGGAAAGGGCCTTACTTGTGGAATAGCCTGCCTTTTATTTGCATAAGAATAAACTCATTATGTTTTTTTTAAAGAAAATTTTAACTTAGTTTGAATATTTCCATCTCAACAAGCATGATTTTCCCTATTTCCTCGGTTATACTTCTTAATTTCTGGAACAGCAACAGTTTTGAATAAACTACATGATTTTGATAATCTGAGAACTAGCTTCTGTATTTGACAGAGAAATGAAGGTGATCTATTTCACCGACTGTGGCATATAATGAATGAAATCCTAGATCTGCGACGGCAGGTGCTTGTGGGCCATCTGACCCATGATCGGATGAAGGATGTCAAAAGGCACATTACTGCTCGCTTGGACTGGGGCAATGAGTGAGTAAGATTCAGTTGATAAAACTGTTTACGTTGGTTGTCATTCGTTGCTGTTCTAGTGTTTATAGCAAGATGACAAAAAGGTAGCTGATTTTTCTGAGAGGTGGTAGCATGTTCCAAATGGGCTATGACATGAAGAATAGGCAGCTTTTCTGTAAGGTTTAAAAAACCTTTATTGATGTCCTTAGACTGTTTGTACTCAATAAACAGACTATTTCTAGTAAAACCTCTTGTTTAAGTGGAAGACAATTCTTTACTTGCCAAAGGGACAGTTCCAGTGCTCTGTCCTCTATTTCAGACAATTCTGTAGGAGCTCAGAAGAGGTTTGTCTTGAATTGTGAAAGCAAACGATAAGGAAAGCCCTGTGGTACTTTGAATACTGCCAATTGCCTGCATTTATAGCCTTCTTTGTCCAGTAACATAGGATGGCACTGTTTTATGGCTTGAATGTTCCAGTCAGGTAGTAGGTGCTGAGCATGTAGATCTTTCCCACCATATTGATACCATACTGGGAAATCCCAAAAGATCATCATGTCTGCTGTGTAAAATAGTGTAAGAAGTTTGCATACATTCCCAATAATATGGAATTGCAGCAAGGGCAAAATGCTCCTTAGATGTCCCTAGATGAAGGTATGGAGGAACACTCTGTTAGAGCTGCCTCAAATACTTGCTATTTAATTTTCAAAAATAAATATCACTTTGACTCTGTTGCCTTTAGCTGACATTGCATCAAGATTTGATTTGTTCTGCTAAAAGTGAGTCCGATCAGTTTCTATTTGGACAGAGTCAAAAATATTTACAAAAAAGTAAAATACCTACTGGCTTAAAGAATTCAAGAAATCTGTGTCTTTGCTGTTATCTGAATATTTGTTTGAAAGAGTTAATCAACACACTGTGTTAGAATTTTTATGACGTAGACAGGTATTTCTTCATGTGTTTGTGCTTACTAAATGTATGCCATATCAAAGTCTTTCACTTTGCTTATTATTAAATACATAACGCTGTTAAATGTTTTGGGAAGTGAAGAATTCATAGAACAATGTTTTGCTGAATGTATTTTGAATGCTGCCAGGCATAGCTCCTGCTGATCTTGACACTACCTTGCTGAGCTTGAAAGACTAACCAGCACATCTCTAGAATAGAGATGTAGCTTGTCAGAAAGAATAAAAATAGTGGGTTTCTCATAGTTGGTAGCATTTGGAAAAAGAGCTGACTATAAAACATTTTGGTGCTTTCATTCCCTTTTAAGAGCTACATTCCAGCAGTAAGGTGATGGGATGTACAGCTCTTCTGGCTCATTCTTCAAAAGTGCCAAGTATATCAGGACCTTGTTTTATGTTTCCTTGACATATGTTTCCTGACAGATAATTGGGCAGATCTTAGACAATGAACCATGTCATATAGATAAATCTCTACTTCAGAAGCACACAGTCCAGAATGTCT
Source organism: Candoia aspera (assembly GCF_035149785.1). Classification (NCBI taxonomy): domain Eukaryota; kingdom Metazoa; phylum Chordata; class Lepidosauria; order Squamata; family Candoiidae; genus Candoia; species Candoia aspera. The sequence continues at coordinate 54,158,695 of NC_086159.1, read as the reverse complement.
ACCACTGACTTCTAAGATATTATTTAAAAGGAAAAAGATTCATAGTCTAGCCCACAGCCCTGGGATTTTCTGATGGTCTTGCATTCAAGGTTCACCCTGTTTAGCTGTTTGAGATCATCCAAGGTCAGCTAGGTAGGAAAAAAACAGAAACAAAGCAGCCATGTACACACACACACACACATGGAAACAGCCAGGATGTGCCTGGCTTTTGAGATGCCATGCTAGCCTGGATTCAGTTGCTCCCATATGTTGCAAATCAGCCTTTTTGGAAGCTTTTACACAGCCCTTCTGAATATTGGAAACTAACAAGGGTGAGGGTTTTAGTTGAAAGCAGCTCTTTTTCTATTTTAATTCTAGACTTTTATATTGATTTCAGGATAAAAATATAGCCTTTCTATTTTGCTTTCCTAAGCTCTTCTTTTCCTGGACTGTGTTGTCAACAATGTGAGTTATTTGCTATTAATCCCTTACTGCTGTCTTAGCACATAATTTTTTTAAAGTTAGATAGTAGCTAGAGAGTGAATAAAGAATGGAATCATGCAATAGAAATGGCAGAATATGACTTCTATTAATACTGCTTTTTTGATTATCTGTAATTTGCAGTAATCACAGAATAGAGCAAAAGGTACATTACATACTTTTTCTGTTAAATATGTAGGGATAATGGTAACAGTAATGACAGATTGCTTCAGATTTGAACTCTATGTGTTGTATGTAGATTTTAACTAAGGATTTTAAACTGTTCTTCTAACTAGACTTTCTGTATTCATTTGCAGGCAGCTGGGATTAGATTTGGTTCCAAGAAAAGAATATGCAATGGTGGATCCAGAGGAAATCAGTATTACAGAGTTGTACAGATTGGTAAGCAAATAACTCACTTTACCCCAGTTCTGTTAAGTTGGTTGAAACTTCCACATTTGCTTAGAGGACAAGGATAGTCTTTGCAGTTGCAACTCAGTCAATAAATTTGGATTGGGCGGTTGGTACATGTTCTCTTCTCTTTTGCTGCCTCTTATCATTATAGACACATTCTAGAGGGCTGTTGAAATTTATCCAATTTATTTCGTTCCCAATCCAATGACTTTAGAGTTACTCTGACCACAGCTTGGAAATACAAGTGAATAGACCAAGAATGTGCAGGAATTCTGAGTGCATGTGAAAAATTCTCCTGCACATGGGATAGATTACTGGTGTAATAAAATACCTTTAATGAGTAAGAAAAACATTAGTAAATGTCCATTGCACCTAGTAAAAATAGGAGAAGAAACTATATGACATTGGACTGATATCTCTAGAATGGAATGAGGTCGATGATGTTTTAAAATAAGTTTTTAAAAAGAACCTCTTTAATAACTCCCTAATCTCTTTGTTCTTGACTACAATCCCATCATTTCCAAACAGCTTCTGACCCCTTTAGGGAAAGAACTACAGTAAAGTTACCATTGTCTATTTATTTTTATCTACATGAAACAATGTTCAAATTTAAATTTTTGTGTAATGTTTAAAATATCTAGTGAAGATCAAAACGGTCCAGATTCGGATATCCGTTCAGTTGTGAAGCTTCTCTGTTTGCTGTGGGTCTTTCTCTCTCCCTGCTAAGTAATTTACAAGATCGCCATGCAGAAAGAAAATCAGTTAAGTTACCCTGAGGTCTCTGAGAAAGGGTGGTATAAAAATGTAATTAATATGAGATGTGAAAAAAGTGACCTTCGTGTTTATCTGAAATAATGATTGGCTACTGAATCTAGAAAAAAGGTCTTTTCCCATACTGCTTCACAAGAAAACTGATGAACACCTTAAAATGTTTGATTTAAGCAATTACAATTGGTTGACAAAAATAGCAAGAAAACACCTCTCTGTACGTTTACATTTCATGAACGAAAACAAGTGTCATCTGGCTTGATCTTTGTGCGGTATTCTATACGTAGATGGAGCATCGTCATCGCAAGAAAGACACACCGGTCCCAGCAAGCAGCCACCACCTCTTTGTGCAGATGAAGAGTTTGATGTGTTCCAATCTGGGAGAAGAACTGGAAGTTATCTTCTCACTTTTTGATAGTAAAGAGAATCGGCCAATCAGGTAGCACTGCCTTTTTCTTGAGGAATGCAGAAATGTACAGCTTCATCACTTCTTGCTTTTACTTGGATAAAAATGTCATTTTGACCTTTTAACACCAAATCTTAGGATGTCCATAAATATGGTCCCATATGTATTTCGTTGTTGTTGTTGAATACTTTGCATCTGGCTCAGGGCCACTGGACATGTGGGTTCAATTGATATGTGGATATAGAACATACTTATTCACCAGATTGGAGAGCTCAAAAGTGTTAACTAATGGAGGCATTTGATAAAGACAGGGATGTTCACATAGTGCTTTAAGCCATAATATATTTTGCTTGGTTTCTATTTAGAATGAGCACAACCATTGTGGCTTGTAATAGACGGTGGTTTATGACCTAGGATGCTAATAATGATGGATTGTTCAATAAATAATGGTTAAATCTAACAAGGGCTTAGCATGATGTGTGAACTCAGCTGTATTGTGGCTTGAGAAACCTGGTAAAATAGTAAATTTCCCTTTAGCTCACACCATAGTTTCTATGGAATAAGCTGTAAATAAAATGGATGCGGAGTTTATAATCTGCTTAAATATTGCCAGTGACATCACTGATGATAATGCACAGTTTTTTCTCCTACATTCACGTAACCTTTTCCATTCTGACTCATATGTTTTTTATTAATTTCTAGGAAGGGTGTCATATTTCTTTAAAAATTAATGGATGGCAAGGAAATAAAGTAGAGAAGCAATTTTGAATAGTGTCATACTTTTTCCATTTTTTAATTATTTTTTAATATGAGATCAGTCCCCCTCAGCAACTGAGCACATCTCTTCATGTTGAGATTCTTTCTTTTCATGCCAAGCAAAATTAGCTATCCTGTGGTGGCCTCCTCTCTTCCTCATAGCAAATGAGCCTTGTTGAAGTGAACCAGAGTTTTTTCAAATGCTAGATATGGCTGGGTAATGTGGTTTCAGAAAAATGGGTTGCAGTTTTTACAACTTAAACCCTGGAGTAATAGCAACCATGAAGATGAGTGTGGCTAATCAGAGGCCGTAAATGGAATGCTATTGCAGCGTTTATATAAATCTGGCTATGTGCTATCATCAAAGGCAGGTTAAGTTATGGTAAGAACAAATCAAACCAATGAACATGGATCCTAGAAAACATATAGTAGGATGCAGTCACACAAAATACTAGGCTTGGCTAGCTGCACCTTGCCAGTCTCCCTTCTTTTTGGCTGCTATACCTGTCCTTTTACAGTGGCTGGATGGACCGCAGCAGCACTTGCAAGGCATACATAGCTACTTAGAAAGCTGTGCCTGGCTGTCTCTGCAGGGACAGCCACTTTGCTTCTTTCCCTGGAAAGAGACATACCTGCTTTATTGGATAAAGTAAAGGCACTTGATAGATCAAGGAAGCCATGGTTCCTCTTTATTCTGCATTGGCCAAATGACATCTAAAATATTGCATCCAGTTCTGGGTATTGTAGTTTAAGAGGGATGTTGACAAGCTGGAGCATATCCAGAGAAGAGCAATCAAGATGATAAAGGTCTTAGAAGGAAAAACTTAAGAGGAATGGTAAGAGGTGTTCAACAGTGGCAAAGAAGTGGGAGATGTTTAAATAGAGGCAGGGTGTTCATCTCTAGAGACGCTGTAGTAGTAGATTCCTGTACTGGACAGGGAGTTGGACTAGGTGGTCTTTAAATTCCCTCCCAACCTTTACATTCTGTGATTGATTTGAACGCTTTGCATGGTTTCATTTGATACTATAAAACCCTTTTTTAATGTCTGTTTTATTTACTGCCAAGTTATAATTTTTCTCAGAGGTATAAAGCAGTTATTAACTTTGCATCACATGTAATGAAAATAAAATAAAATATGCAGATTATTTGCTGTATGATGCACAGGTTCTTTCCTAATGGAGGGGATTATAATATACTGGCATGGTTTGCTCACACAGAGGAAGTGAATAACTACTGAATTGCTGAAGGAATATATGAAGGAAGAATGAATAAGTGGGGGGGGGGAGACAGAAAAATTCATGGTTGGGTAGGATTGGCGATGAAAAGTTTAAAGGGTAAAAGGTGATATATGAAGCAGTCTATGGACAGAGAGGAAGTGAATTTCATTTGCAAGAATAGAATGGTATGGAAAGGCATAATGATTAATGTAGGTGTAAACTACATTTAGTTAAATTTTCTTTTATTTACTGCTTTTAAGTTCTTTTGCCCACTACTTCTCACTCTTTTTCTATGCTTTGTTTATCCTTAAAAGGATTAGTAAGATTGGTATCTATGTATGTTCATGTTGTAAGACAGAGTATCCTCAGTTTACCTTTTAAAATCACAATTCGGACATAGTTATATGAAAAACAGTGAAAGGGATTTATGTGCTCTTAAATTTCATGACTATAGACTCCTCAAATCAATTCAGTAAAGTAAAGCAATCTTTGTTCTTTTCTACAAAAGAACTGAAGGATCCATGGTCATAAAGACATCATGTCTGTTAACCTTCTGGTGTGACAAATGTAGTTCTTTTGAATTGAATATTTTGTGTTATCAGTTGGCTTGTGGGCAGATGATATAATATTTGTTTCTCTATGCTTCCTCAGAATAAGGATGGAAAAATACTAACATTATGAAATATAAATATATGGATGTTGCCTTTAATAAAGTACCAATATATATATAAAATAAACTGCTGTTTGAACCTGAAGACTTTTTCTTTGCTTTATTAACTATCAGTAAAACTATACTGAGGCAGTTTAACCTCAGATTGCTGGGAGGCTCAACTGTAGTTTTTTTCAGATAAGGCAGATTCTTTAATCAAAGCAATATTGATCTTTTAAAATCCAATCTTGAACACATTCCCCTTATCTGCGAATTTTCAGAATTTCCACAGGAAGCAAAGTCAAAATGACATCACCATAGGCAAGAACTAAGGTTATTGATAGTGGCATGGTTTGATGTTAAAATTATCATATCCATAGTGCTTTTTAACATTTAGCATAGGGTAATCGTTTTAGTGTCTGCTGAGACACTAGAAGTAGCCCAAGAAAGAAGGAAAGCAAAAGGCAACAGCGATAGGGGGAGATATGCCCAATTAAATGCAAAATTCCAGAGGTTAGCTAGAAGAGATAAGGAATTATTTTTAAACAAGCAATGCGCGGAAGTGGAAGAAGACAATAGAATAGGAAGGACAAGAGACCTCTTCCAGAAAATTAGAAACATTGGAGGTAAATTCCAGGCAAAAATGGGTATGATCAAAAACAAAGATGGCAAGGACCTAACAGAAGAAGAAGAGATCAAGAAAAGGTGGCAAGAATATACAGAAGACCTGTATAGGAAGGATAACAATATCGGGGATAGCTTTGACGGTGTGGTCAGTGAGCTAGAGCCAGACATCCTGAAGAGTGAGGTTGAGTGGGCCTTAAGAAGCATTGCTAATAACAAGGCAGCAGGAGAAGACGGCATCCCAGCTGAACTGTTCAAAATCTTGCAAGATGATGCTGTCAAGGTAATGCATGCTATATGCCAGCAAATTTGGAAAACACAAGAATGGCCATCAGATTGGAAAAAATCAACTTATATCCCCATACCAAAAAAGGGAAACACTAAAGAATGTTCAAACTATCGAACAGTGGCACTCATTTCACATGCCAGTAAGGTAATGCTCAAGATCCTGCAAGGTAGACTTCAGCAGTTCATGGAGCGAGAATTGCCAGATGTACAGGCTGGGTTTAGAAAAGGCAGAGGAACTAGAGACCAAATTGCCAATATCCGCTGGATAATGGAAAAAGCCAGGGAGTTTCAGAAAAACATCTATTTCTGTTTTATTGCCTATTCTAAAGCCTTTGACTGTGTGGACCATAACAAATTGTGGCAAGTTCTTAGTGGTATGGGGATACCAAGTCATCTTGTATGCCTCCTGAAGAATCTGTATAACGACCAAGTAGCAACAGTAAGAACAGACCACGGAACAACGGACTGGTTTAAGATTGGGAAAGGAGTACGGCAGGGCTGTATACTCTCACCCTACCTATTCAACTTGTATGCAGAACACATCATGCGACAAGCTGGTCTTGAGGAATCCAAGGCTGGAGTTAAAATCTCTGGAAGAAACATTAACAATCTCAGATATGCAGATGATACCACTTTGATGGCTGAAAGTGAAAGGAACTGAGGAGCCTTATGATGAAGGTGAAAGAAGAAAGTGCAAAAGCTGGCTTGCAGCTAAACCTCAAAAAAACCAAGATTATGGCAACCAGCTTGATTGATAACTGGCAAATAGAGGGAGAAAATGTAGAAGCAGTGAAAGACTTTGTATTCCTAGGTGCAAAGATTACTGCAGATGCTGACTGCAGTCAGGAAATCAGAAGACGCTTAATCCTTGGGAGAAGAGCAATGACAAATCTCGATAAAATAGTTAAGAGCAGAGACATCACACTGACAACAAAGGCCCGCATAGTTAAAGCAATGGTGTTCCCTGTAGTAACATATGGCTGCGAGAGCTGGACCATAAGGAAGGCTGAGCGAAGGAAGATCGATGCTTTTGAACTGTGGTGTTGGAGGAAAATTCTGAGAGTGCCTTGGACTGCAAGAAGATCAAACCAGTCCATCCTCCAGGAAATAAAGCCAGACTGCTCACTTGAGGGAATGATATTAAAGGCAAAACTGAAATACTTTGGCCACATAATGAGAAGACAGGACACCCTGGAGAAGATGCTGATGCTAGGGAGAGTGGAAGGCAAAAGGAAGAGGGGCCGACCAAGGGCAAGATGGATGGATGATATTCTAGAGGTGACGGACTCGTCCCTGGGGGAGCTGGGGATGTTGACGACCGACAGGAAGCTCTGGCGTGGGCTGGTCGATGAAGTCACGAAGAGTCGGAAGCGACTAAACGAATAAACAACAAATCGTTTTAATGCGTTTGCACTCATAGCATTTCCAAGTAATATATATTCTCTCTCCCACTCTCTCTCCCCCCCACCAAAAAAAGAGAAAATACTGAATCAGAGTTAGTTTCTGTGTTGATAATTGAAATAGAAGACAGAATTGCAGATCTGTAAGGCGCAAATACTGGTGTTGAGTGGGTTTCTGATTTGAGCACAAAAGGTGTTTTGGAGAGTATGGGGATGCTCATAATAATATGAATAATACTTCTCTATAAAAGTACACAGCCTCTTTTAAGAGATACAGATGGGTGCTATGTCCCATTCCCATACTCCAGTGCTTTATGGAATGAAATCTAAACCATTACGTGGTCCTACTATAAATGACTTGTTAATGAGGAAAAGTATTGATCAGTAGAATATAAAGCTAAGATCCAGAGGTTGAAGTTTTCTGTTGAATACATTTTCTTTGATGAGAATTTAGGGCACGAGAAGGCATGTAGTCTATGGTATGTGGAATGAATGCAGCCCTCTGAAAGTGTATTGTGGTAGTACTGGAGCCATCTGCTACTGAAATTTAGTGGCATCTCAAAGTGTGCTAGTTATACTTTCTGTAGTTAGAATGACTGTGTTTGTGTTGCAAATGGAGGGAAACACAACATGGTACTTCTTTTCTTCTCAGCTGGCATACTGAAAAGATTATTAGAAAATAGCCCATATAACTAATTTTTTAAAAAAGGGATTGAGAGGCGATAGATAAACATATAGGTTGGCTAGCTTAAAATCAGTTTCAGGTAAAATGGTAGAAATTATTATTAAAGGAAAATAATAAAGTATTATTTTACATAGCAAGGAGGCTTACTATAAAGGAACCAACTTGTCTTCTACAAGGGTAAAGCTTGCCTCACTAACCTTCTAGACACTTTTGAGTCAATGTATATAAAGACAAATGACTCAATAAATATTTGGACTTAAAAATGTCTTTGGCAAAGCAATTCCACCATGAGAAAAGACAATATTTTTGGCTTGGAATAAACGTAACTAGGAAGAGACATGATTGAAATAAAACCATGCATGTTATGGAAAAGAAATTTGTGTCATTTTTGCATAAAGTTAAAAATAGTATTCAAGAGTTAGGATACAGTCTGTGACAGACATTTCAACAGATTGAGGGAGAAGAGACAGGGCTATTGGGTCATCTTTGAAGGTATGCCAGCTGGTTTGTGATTTCCTCAGTTGTCACTTTGCCAGCAGTTGTTCCATCATGCTCTTTGAACTAGAGTGTGAACTTGGTTTTTCTCTCATTCCTCTTCATTCCTATCCTATCCAGGCTATAAAGCTGGGAATAGAATCTATCCTGCTATTGATATTTTAAATCAAGCCATTATCCTCCTCAGCTAAAAAATGAAGATATTTTAAGTAGTACTCAGTTTTTTAGAAGCTCTGGTCTGGATAGAGACCAGTAAAGTGCTTTGATGTTCTATCATGAAAACCTAATATTGTTGTGTTTTGTGTCAGAAGTATTATAACAGAGAGCCTCTCGTAGGACCAGGAGCTTGAGATATACATCACCTTAATTGCTGCTACCCAGGTCCAATGTAGAAAGCAAAAACAAAGGCAGGTGCAACTTAGTTCTGGATAGAACTTGGCTTGCTTGAAAATGTCCACCTGTGCAACACTGAAATCTTGGAAAAGGCATTCCCAGTTGATGATGCTATTTCCTGTAATGGTAGCTGGTTGATATAATTTAGGCTCCCCCTCCCCCATTATAACCACTCTTCAGTCATTAAAAGGCATTTGTCTGATGGGTCTAATGCATCAGCAACATATGCTTCAAGCATATGTTACTTTAATTGGAAAGAAAACCCTAATTTTGGAGATCATTAACATTAGACTATTATCGTTCATGTTTGTCAGACTCAGCCCAGGAACAACAAAGAGTCAGTCCATTCAAACTCTAGTTCTTTATTTGCTCACACCGTATAGACAGAATCTTGCCAGACTAAAGCTACTCTACCTAACCTAAGGGGAAATAACCTGGGAGAGCTCTAGGGCATGGCTATTCTGAACCTCTTTGTTTTCTTGCCATTACCTCCCAGACTGTGCCTCTGCTTATCTCCTCCATCTCCTTGGAATGTGCTCCCTCCTTCCTGAGAGCCAGCGGTATGGCCAAAATCCACCACTTGTTTTAGTCCAAGCTACAGAGTGTGTTACAATACTGCTTCCACACGGACTGAATTTTAAGAGAGAGATCTTGCGTGTCACAAGTTCAGGACAACCTGAGAAACTGTATTGATTATGCTTGCTGATAGGTGCCATGTTAACTCAGTGTTATTTTAGAAAACCTATACAATGATGACCACTTGAAATAGTTATAGTTAAAATAAAAGAGTTATAACTTATTTTAATTTTTCCTTAAAACGTATTTTTGTGGGGGCAATATCATCATACTGTAGGAATATCATACACTTCCCTGATCTTTTATATTTTTATACTGGATTCTTTTAAGAGCATTCAAAAATGGATTGCAGAATCCTAAACACACTAACCACCCAGAAACAGTTCAGTAAAGCCCTTCTATAAAACTACTGGCACACCATGGAACTGCAGTTATCTAACAGAAAACCTAGAACTTAGTTATTATCTACATTGCTCTGTGTTAGGTTATACTAGGATATATGAAGTGGCTTTTGCTTGCATTTTGTAGGAAAAAAAATATTCACAAGTGATTAAAAGATAAATACATTTTCCCCTAGTTTAGAGAGATACAGGCTTGGAAATTCTCATTCATTGCATGTAAAAGATGTTACTAAGATAAGATGTTATGCTCTCATGTGTATGTTCCAGATTTCTAGCAATATAATAAGAGTTGCATTATAGTTGACTGACAGTTCTTGGTTCCTTTGGTGGCATTTCCTTAAATGAACATCCACACATCATCCATGTAAGATTGATCATGGCTACATAAAGCTCATTTTCTTCCATCTCAAAGAGCTAACACTGTTGGTTTGGGGTCTTCTGTTTAAAACTTGTTTTTTTATTTATTTGGAGTTCTGAAGAAATTAGGTCATTCCCATTCAAATATTTTAGCGCATTATTATACCCCCATTTTAGAAAGATTTTTTTTTAGAACCACATTGATTTACATGATTGCTTTAGTTTTGGCTGGAACTTAGGATATGACTTCTTAAGAGCCCTGGTCATTTGCTTTCAAGAGTAAGAAGCCAAGAAACTGAAGTGAGGAGAATGAATCATGGCTAACATACACTGTTAGACATTTCTCAGTGGCATTAGCTTTGCCAGCAGTAAATTAATCTGTTCTCCAACTGTGGGATTTCTTACATGCTCCAGCATGAGTCCAATCCTGTGAACCTAGGATCTGAATTCAGTGTGCCAATGGAGGAAAAGCTTTGGCCCTCAGGGAACTGTTTTTGATTATCTTTGTTAGGTGATAGGTGTACTGATATCTGGAGGAACTTTTGCTTGAAAAGCAAGGCCTTACTTCGAAGGTAGCATTTCATGAAGATCTGACCACAATGAAGTCACGTAACAATTTTTTTAAAAAAATTTTTTGATGGTGTCTCCAGCTGACAATTAGAAAGAAAGAAAGAAACCAACAATGTTGAAATGGTTACCCAACATTGTTTTAAATTACTCTGATTACAATTCTGTGTTAACTTTCCTCAGAAAAAGTAAATGTGTCTGAAGTCACATATGGCCCAAATACTTTGAAGGCAGTGTTTTGCAGTTTTTGTCACTGTGATTCCCACTGTCCTAGAAAAATCTCAATAAGAAGAGAGGAAGAGGGTACAGATTTGTGAAACTGGGTATGACTTGAACTGTGTACACTGTGGAACTTCTCCATTCAGCCCTGGTAGAATGGAATTGCCTAAATGAAAACAGTCTTTGACTTTTTATAATGATTTATAATAACTGTCCTGTTTAGCGACCATTCAAAGTGATAATGGCATTGAAAAAGTAACTTGTGACCAATCCTCAGACTTATGACTGTCACAGCATTCCACGGTCACATGATTGCCATTTGCGTGCTTCACAGCCAGCTTCTGACAAGGAGAGTCAGTGGAGAAGCCAGCAGTAAAATCACAAATTGCGGTCATGTGATGTCTCACTTAATGACCATGGCTGATTCACTTAATGACTGGCAGAAGTGAGGTCATAAGCCCACCATGGTTGTGTGATGTCTCGCTTAACCATGTCATTTAGTGACAGAGTTGCCGGTCCCAATTGTGGTAGTTAAACAAGGACTACTTTTAGATTCTTAAACTTTTCAAGATTATGGGATATCAAATACACAGACACACACACATACACAAGCACACACACACCTACAGCCCTTTGAGGTAGGCCAAGTTAGGAAGCAGGCACTACAAGAAATACACTTTATAGATACAGGCTATAATAACAGATTTCAGCCTTTCTCCTTCCCCTTCCCTCCTTCTTAAAGATAGTCAAGGTAGGGTGGCACAAATTTAAGGTTTTTTTTTCACGCTATCTTATTTTCCCAGACCAAGGTCATGTTTTGCTAATGGTCTCTGCATACCTTCTCCAAGATATGCTCCTCTACAATTTATGTCTGCATCTCTTCAAAAATGACAATGAATGCTGAAATAAAACATGTTAATACCACAATTAACATTCCTTACATTTAATGTATCAATTGTAGATGAATGGATGAGCTTGCATATGACAGCATATTTCTTCAATAAGAAATGAGCTTTGTGAAAGAAAATCTTAAATTCAGAGAAATTCCAAACAAATCACTTTATTTCAATATTTGGCTTGGTGGTAGTGAGTGATGAAAAATGCTAAGCTAAAAAAGCCAAATCTCTAGATATAAAAATGGAATTTATTGGAAAAGGGAAAGATTTGGAAAGCAACAAAAAGCAACAATCAGACACATACATTAAGAAATTTATTCCCCAAATAAAACCAATATGGTCAGCCTAGTTAAACTAGCAATTTATCCAGGACCCCCAAGCAAGGACAATTTTTATGCAGGGAGTTATGGACATAAGTGCTCAAATTGATTTGGAGCTTTTAGCCAAAAATAGATCTTTACTAACAAAACAAATTTTCAACCTGAAAAATACCTTTCTATGAGTCTGCCCCAATCTTTAAGAAGGACTTTTTCCAGAGCAAGATTTAAGTTGTTGGATTCAATGGCCAAATATGGACGCTTTCACAACATTCCATACTATGAGAGAACTTGTATATGTGGTTTCCCTGATATTGAAAATATTTTTCATATCCTGTTTAATTGTCAACTATATGCATCTATCAGGCTTCAATATCTATCTCCACTATTGGAAAGAACTGCGTACTGCATACCCTGGAGAAAATAAGACAATCTAAAATTTGGGTCCCAGTACGCAGTTCTTTCCAATAGTGGAGACAGATATTTAAGCTTCGTAGATGCATATAGTTGACTACACACACACACACACACACACACACACACACAGTATATATAGCCTTGTGTGGCGCAGAGTGGTAGGCGGCAGTATTGCAACTGAAACTCTCCCCACGTCCTGAGTTCGATTCCAGAGGAAGCTGGATTCTTGGGTAGCTGGGTCAGGTGGACTCAGCCTTCCATCCTTCCGAGGTCGGTAAAATGAGTACCCAGCTTGCTGGGGAAGGTGGCGACTGGGGAAGGCAATGGCAAACCACCTGGATACAGTCTGCCAAGAAAACGTCGTGAAAGCGGTATCCCCCCAAAGGGTCAGACATGACTCAGTGCTTGCACAGGGGACCTTTCACCTCAATAATATATATTGCATATATTGTATGCAATATATTGCATATATTGTATGCAGAATTGCTATATTCATATTGAAGGCTGGGGATTTAAGAGCCCAATATATTGAACAAATTGGGTTACCCTGTAAAGGCAACTCTCTCATCTGATTACTGCCTCCTTGTACTGTGATCACATATGTATGTATTTTGTTTTATTATTGTATCCCTTTCTATTATTTGATTATGCTTTGTTTATATTTTATATTTTATCTGTTTTAATTTTATCTTGCTGTACTGATAAGGTCAATTCGAATAATCAGTCCAATCAATCAATTAATACATAGTTATTTACTACCTCTTTTTAGATGATCTTAAATTTCAACACATGTTCATTGCAGAGAGGAAACTTTTGAAAGAGATCAAGCTTTAAGGAGCACTATTATTCCATATCAAAAATTAGGGGATTATCATTATCCCATACTAGTCTTTTGTTCGTTGTCCTACTTCTAACAGATTTATTATTCAGTATAGAAGTATCACATTTCTTTCTTTTTAATTTCCTCATATATTTGCTGTTATTAACAACAAAATAAATCAGGGACTTTTTACCCCATTAGCATTACAACAAATGTCAGTTGTTGTATGAATGTATGTATGTGTACACACATGTGCATGTGTGCGTGTATATACACACACATACACACAGAGTAGCCCCCTCTTCCGATAGTTAATTTGTATTCTGTGGCCACTGAAATGGTTGCAGGGAGTTTCTATACATACAGTCTCTGTTAGGTTTTTCCTGAATATTCTTTACCCTATTTGCAAACTGCTTCAGCAAAGGATCGTTACCTTGTGGTGATGCTGGAGCTTGAGCACCTCAATGATGCCATGAGCTAAACTGTGAAGGGCCACCCAAGATGGGAAGGTCATGACAGAGAGGTCAGACTAAATGTGATCCCTGGGGAAGGTAATGGCAACCCACCCCAGTGTTCTTGCCGTGAAAACTAATGGATCAGTACAACCAGAGATATGTCGGTATACCATCGGAAGATGAGACCCCCAGGTCAGAAGATGGTCAAAATGCTACTAGGGAGGAACAGAGGATGAGTTCAACTAGCCCCAGACGTGATGACGCAGCTAGCTCAAAGCCGAAAGGACGGCTAGCGGCCGACGGTGCTGGCGGTGAATGGCGAATCCAATGTTCTAAGGATGAACACACCATTGGAACCTGGAATGTAAGATCTATGAGCCAGGGCAAATTGGATGTGGTTATTGGTGAGATGTCAAGATTAAAGATAGACATTTTGGGCGTCAGTGAACTGAAATGGACTGGAATGGGCCACTTCACATCAAATGACCACCAGATCTACTGCTGTGGACAAGAGGACCACAGAAGAAATGGAATAGCCTTCATAATTAATAGTAAAGTGGCTAAAGCAGTGCTTGGATTTTGAACTGTTCAAAATCTTGCAAGATGATGCTGTCAAGGTAATGCATGTCATATGCCAGAAAATTTGGAAAACACAAGAATGGCCATCAGATTGGAAAAAATCAACTTATATCCCCATACCAAAAAAGGGAAACACTAAAGAATGTTCAAACTATTGAATAGTGGCACTCATTTCACATGCCAGTAAGGTAATGCTCAAGATCCTGCAAGGTAGACTTCAGCAATTCATGGAGCAAGAATTGCCAGATGTACAAGCTGGGTTTAGAAAAGGCAGAGGAACTAGGGACCAAATTGCCAATATCCGCTGGATCATGGAAAAAGCCAGGGAGTTTCAGAAAAACATCTATTTCTGTTTTATTGTCTATTCTAAAGCCTTTGACTGTGTGGACCATAACAAATTGTGGCAAGTTCTTAGTGGTATGGGGATATCTAGTCATCTTGTATGCCTCCTGAAGAATCTGTATAATGACCAAGTAGCAACAGTAAGAACAGACCACGGAACAACGGACTGGTTTAAGATTGGGAAAGGAGTACGGCAGGGCTGTATACTCTCACCCTACCTAGTCAACTTGTATGCAGAACACATCATGCGACAATCTGGGCTTGAGGAATCCAAGGCTGGAGTTAAAATTGCTGGAAGAAACATGAACAATCTCAGATATGCAGATGATACCACTTTGATGGCTGAAAGCGAAGAGGAACTGAGGAGCCTTATGATGAAGGTGAAAGAAGAAAGTGCAAAAGCTGGCTTGCAGCTAAACCTCAAAAAAGCCAAGATTATGGCAACCAGCTTGATTGATAACTGGCAAATAGAGGGAGAAAATGTAGAAGCAGTGAAAGACTTTGTATTTCTAGGTGCAAAGATTACTGCAGATGCTAACTGCAGTCAGGAAATCAGAAGATGTTTAATCCTTGGGAGAAGAGCAATGACAAATCTCGATAAAATAGTTAAGAGCAGAGACATCACACTGACAACAAAGGTCCACATAGTCAAAGCAATGGTGTTCCCCATAGTAACATATGACTGTGAGAGCTGAACCATAAGGAAGGCTGAGAGAAGGAAGATCGATGCTTTTGAACTGTGGTGTTGGAGGAAAATTCTGAGAGTGCCTTGGACTGCAAGAAGATCAAACCAGTCCATACTCGAGGAAATCAAGCAAGACTGCTCACTTGAGGGAATGATATTAAAGGCAAAACTGAAATACTTTGGCCACATCATGAGAAGACAGGACACCCTGGAGAAGATGCTGATGCTAGGGAGAGTGGAAGGCAAAAGGAAGAGGGGCCGACCAAGGGCAAGATGGATGGATGATATTCTAGAGGTGACGGACTCGTCCCTGGGGGTGCTGGGGGTGTTGACGACCGACAGGAAGCTCTGCCGTGGGCTGGTCCATGAAGTCACGAAGAGTTGGAAGTGACTGAACGAATAAAGAATAACATTTGCAAACTGAGATTTTCCCAATGTGACTTTACAGTACAAGCAGCAGCAGCCTGCATTTAACTGTATTGAATAACTCCATCCTCTATAGTATCTGTTTTTGCATTATAATAATGCAAGGAATTGACTCAAATCATGAACCCACATATTCCACCTGCACTCCTTAAATTATGGGAATAAAGAGACAAGTGTGTGCCTTATATATTGTCAGAGGTTCATGCAGGGCTTAGGAGTGCACCTTTATCAAATTCAAATTCTCACTCAGGAGCTAGTAGTGAAAAGACATGGGCAAAGCTCAGATAAGGTGCTTTACTGCAGATAAAAGAAGTCCTAATAATGAATATCAGCAATTGTAGACTCATGCAGTCACACTGTCTATTTATTTAAAAAGTCCCAGGCTTTGAATCTTGGATTTCTTTTGCTTTTAGTTTCTCAGTTTTGGATATGGAAGATACCTTCTCAGTCCTTCTATACACCTGCACAGTGTTTTTACACTGTTTGAGGCTCAAACCAACATACAGGGAAGAATTTATGGCTTAGTTTTTACTGATAGATATTTTCCTATGAAAGGATGGTTCATCTGGTTCATTGTAGATTGAAAACCTGGAGAGAGGTAAAAGTGGAGAATGTTAGATCTTGATGTGCAAAGAGTTAGAACTAATATCTCACATTGCTGCTACAATGAGTTTATGTATCCATCCTTTACTACCCCCAAATACTACTAGTACATTCTTGTGTCCTCACTGAGAAGGCTTTTACACTGGTGCAGTGTAAAAAGTTAGTGGTGCTGATGGGAAAATTGAATAATATCCCCTATCAAGATTGTTTATGCATATGTTCAGATACTGACTTGAATCAGTTGCACATGAACTCTTGAATTGCCCAATTCTTGGAGGTCAGAACTAATCTTTCCCCTAACTATAAACCACTCAGGCTGGTCCTAGCAGGCAATTGCATTTTTTACTAAATGATCCAGTATTTTGAATTTTCTGGAAAAGTGGCCTAATTTTGCACTATAGCAATTGCCTTTAGAAATAAGTGGACCTGAATAAAAGCTAGTTATACTTGATTCCCGTTATGAATTTTAGTTGAATGCTTTGCATTTTAACTGTGATATTTGATCTTTGACCATAAATAAATAAAATAAATAATGTTCTTTTCTGGTGTCAGGTTCTTTGTTTCTGACCTTGCCAGTTTCACCCTCACATATGTAGAATGCAAACGTGTTTTCAGGAATCTTTGACCTTGTCAACAAGTGATTTACAACATGCAGCTTAGTTATAGGCATGCTAGAAAATATAAGTGACCTTTAAACAGTACAGATGTGTTCTATATAATGCACCTGGACCATAAATTAGGTCAATGTTCTTGCAAGCTGACTTGCTTCCTTTTAATTTTTGCCATTGCTATATAGAACAATGATATTTATTGTTGTTAAACCAAAAAATAGAAAATGCTTGCTATTTCTCTTTCAGACTACTTTCTTTAATCATAGGCAATCTTCATTCTATTGTATTTTATTCAAAAATCCTTTCTATGCTTATATTTTATGTAAGCCATTAGTTTTAACAGTTGCCAGACATCCTTAAGAGCTTTTGAAGTATACCTCAAACTTCCCTGAGGACATACATTTCTCTCTCTCCCTCACTCTCCTTGAATTTCTATTACAGGAAAACATACAAAAAGATTATACAGTTAGTTTCACATGGTGCATCATTCACATAATTTCATCACTACACCAGTCTTGTAAAGTATTTGGTTAACATGTACATCTAAACAATATGAAAGGAAGAAAGAACTGAGCTGACCATTTTGTGACCTGTGGCTTCAGTGTGAGTTCATGGTTATAAACTTCTGCAAATTGGAAGCACTTACCTGACCTTGGCTGATTTCAGAAAAGCTGTAGACTGATCAGAGAACTCACAAAACTTTCTGAAAGTAGGCAATAGCAAACCAGCTATTGTGCAAAACAGTGTTTAGAAGTTGAAGCTTCACATTTGCAATGCATCATGTAAGTACAAGCACAACTCTCTTACTAAAATCATGGTCCCATTGATAGACACACAAACCCTTTAGGGATGGTTATGCTTTTATGTATGTTGTTCATATTTCACACATTTACTGTGAGAAGCTTGTATCAATGCAACAGGTGTGCAAGCTGTAATCCATCAGGTTTCTACCTGAGTGGTAGCTCTGAATGTCAGGATTCAGCTGAAATTGTGTGTGGTGTGGTGGTATCTTCTGTTTTGTTTACTAACTGGCAGGTAAGCTATTTCTGGCAGCTTTTTCAATAGTGTCAGGAACTGTAGCATAAGCAGACGTGATTTATAGAGCGTGAAAGAGGAGATAGGTAGATAGACTAGATTCCATTTGGGTTGGAATATTTGAATACGGGGCATTTTACTGGAAAATATTGTGAGCATTTTGATGTTATTTGTGATATAAATGTTTTATGTAACAGATGTCTTTAAGAGAAGCCGGATCTATCCTGTTGTTTTGGTAGTGTAGAAGCAGTCTTTTGTGTAAAAAAAAAAAAAGTGATTGGAAATAGGAGCTGCAAAATTGATATGAAAGAGCATTAGGTATATTCCATACCAGAAATACACTGTTGTTTTAGTAATAGAAGCAAAATATTAATATTCAAATCCATTACTGACTTCTTCCTAATCTCTTCTGGGGGATCTTTCCTGTTTCTCTCCCTAATCATGGCATTCAAACCAGACTGGCATAGCATATTTCAGCTGTCATGTATTTAGGCATCTTAAAGAAAACCAAATGACATTACTGCAAAGGAAACAACTTGTTCTTTCAGTTAAAATCATCTTGGGAAGAGGAAAAGGTGATTCAGTGTAGAGAATTACAGAAGAAGAAGCATTTGCATTTTGTTTTGCTCTTGGGAGTTTTATTCAGAGCTTCAGCACCACATAAGTTAAGAATGCAATCCTGCACCCAGTTACTGGAGCAGAGTTTCTCAACCAGGGTTCCACGAGAGGTCACTGGGGGTTCCCTGGGAGATCACAATTTATTCACAAAATTATTTCAAATTTGGGCAACTTCACATTAAAGAGGTAAGTTTCGGTCTTTATTTTTAGTTTAAGAACACTGTTAATGCATATATACAGGCCTACACGTGAAACAAATATAATAATTTTGTAACTTCTGGCCTATGCTTCAGCCTGAATATGCAGGGATTCCCCGAGGCCTGAAAAATATTTCAAGGGTTTCTCCAGAGTCAAAAGATTGAGAAAAGCTAGGAGAGCAGCCAGTTCAGCAGTAGTTACTTCTGATTAGAGAGATAAGGATTCTCTTTTGATTTCCCCCTATCTCTCAGAAATGTAGTATTGTGGAAGAAACAATGATCCACTGTAATATGAACCAAAGCAATGGAGATCTGAAACAGGTTTTTTTTTTTTTTTAATATACCCCAGGATTGTGGGTGTCTTGGGTTCATTTTTGGATGGTTTTAGCACAGGCAGGACAAACAAGTATAGGTTTCATCCTCAAAGGATCTGTTTATTGCCTCACAGATAACATTGGTAGTGCTTACATTTTAATAGCACAATCTTTTCACCTAGTCCTATAGTTAGCTTATACCCAGATATTCTTCTATAAGCTTTTTTCTTACCGTATTTACGGAGTTTTCTGTGTTTTGTCTTAGCTTCTGGCTACAGTCTGTACTTTTATTTCTGACTCTGCTCCTTTAAGGGCTGTAAAGTTTTTTGTCTTTGTTTTTTAAATTCCCTTCCTTTCCACAGTCTCTTTACAAAGAATTTTTACATACTGTAATAATTTCTTTGTCTACTCACTAGGAACTCTTCATGTCCTAGCAGTTCTGTTTATTTCTCTCTCGTTGAGATTGCAGATGGGTGCGTCACCTTTGAGATGGAAGATGGACTGTAGACTATTTCTCCTTACTTGCACATAACTCTCAGGTCTCAGCTGACACCGATTTTTCTGTCAATCCCTCTACTTATTTATTTACAGAATGTATATGACTGCCCAGTTTGGTTATTGTGACTCTGGGTGGCTTACAACAACCAAGGAAAACTTAATAAAATAACATCTTGAATTAAAAGCTAAATGATAATTAACAAATGACCTGGCTCACGTTCATACCCCTTTCCAAATGGGATCTCTACTTATTAAGTTATTATGGTCTGGATATTGAAAGGTGACAGCCTAAAAATGTGACAGCTGAAGCATTTTTATCCTGGTTCATCATTGTAAAATTAATATGCTCAACAAGCATGATAGTATCCATGTTTACATACAGATCTGTGTGTTTGTGTCTGTGTTTCCAGAAGCATAGTCAAGGAGAGTAGGTAAGAAGTGTTCACAAAACTAAATATATGAAATTAGTTTCAAATTGCTTTTTTCCCCTAAACATCAGCTAAGTGTGAATATTTTAATGACCTGACACTCCCAAAATTTGTACTGTACATCTGTCAGAACTATTGCTGAGGAACCTGAAACTTTCTAGAAATTGGATTCCATTACACTGCATATTGTCCATTTTGTACCCCTGATCCCATGGCAACAAAATATTAGGACTAAAGTGTTTTTAATTCACAAATTGTATTGTACTGCTTAGATCTGGTTTCTAGAGCTGGATTACTGGTGATTGATTATAAATCATAATCAAATACCTGAGGTGATTCCATTGAAAAGCATTTCAGATGGTTTGAAGTTCTTTCTGTGGTGATAGATACTTGGCCATTTATCTCTTACTTAGCCATTGTCATCATTAGAACTTTTTTTTTATATGTTCTTTAGTGAACGAAGAAATTTGAGGCTCACTTGGCTGAATTGTTTGCTTAACCCAACCTGTGAGAGACTACTGTGTCACCAATTCCAACAAAGTTTATAAATTGCCTCCAACAGATATCATGGTACTATGCAGGGGTTTGAAGAGAAAAGCTCGAATCTGCTGTCTGCTCAATAGTGTACAATAATTAACATCAATATTGGAACATCAAATCAATTCTAGGCATGGTTGATGTAAAAGTATTATTTGTTGTTAAGAACTGAGATGGGTGATCTTGAATTGTGGATCTCTGTAATAGGGCTTTGTGTCATGCTTTAAAAAAAAACTCATTGCCATGAACAGCACCAGGTGTCTATATACCATATTCATTTCCCATAATTCCCTTGGTATACCATTGCCATAGAGACATTGTGAGAAATTAAATAACAGTTGTCTCTACAGCTGCTACATAAGCCCTTAAGATCTGCTGATAGAAGGAGTCGTGATAGAGGGCCATGGGCTTATTTGGTATGATTTAGTTGGCCCAAGAGCCTGTGGACCTAATGTGTTTATGTAGCAATTGTAGAAACAGGATCCTATCAAATCTAGAATTTCCCCCTCTGATGAACTTTTTCCCCATGCAAGGCTAAGAGTTGTTCCTGTCTTTCACATTAAAGAATTCATCTGCCTATCTGCCTTGGATTGCAGTTTGGCTTTTTCTGGAAGAATTTGACTCTTGAACAGTACTTTAGAGCAAGTTACTTTGTCCATCTGACCTTATCAGCATGAAAATCACTTTCCTTTTCTGCAAACTCTGACTTCCCAGCAGACTCTGAATTTTGACACCAAAGGTTAGAACCTGGGTAGAAAATAAAATGTTTCAAATATCTATGAATTTCTAATATGGAATGTGAACTAATTAAAGGATTTCATCAGAATGTCAGTGTCAGGAATGCAGTCTCCATTATAGACTGTTCAAACTTATGGAAGCTTGGGAAAGTATACAAGATACAGCTGTTAATATTAGCCCTTTTATTCTGCCTTTTAAAAGACTCGAATAGATGTTCCGGCTGCTATTTTTACTGTTGCATATGGAAAAGAACATATGGGTGACAAATCACTTGCCCTTGAGAAAAGCTGAAGAAACAGCTGAGAAAGCTTAGTTTAAAAAGAATGCACAGAGTGATCTCTTATTTATGGCAAAATTTTGAAATAAGATGATTAGAAGGCACAGAAAGGGAAGCTTTGTTTATTCCCTAGTTTATGCATTTAACCCTGTCAGTATTTTTTCTGTTGATTGTGATTTCCTCTGATAGCAGCTTAAAACTGCATGTTAAGTTTCTAACTGATGCTATTAGGTAGAATGTGCTATTTTGAACTTTTTCCTCTTTTTTGTTTTTAAATGCTATGAATGCCACATTACACATTTTATCCTGTACAGAGCACAAATCAGCTGGAATGGGAATGGAATTCTTAGTTAAAAAAACAGAGCAAATAATTTTAAAAAACCTTTTTAATTTTTACTTTTTTGTTTGCTAAAACAAAATTTGGACTTCTGACCCGAGTATCACAATCAATTTTTATCTAAAATGATTTTGTGAATTATTTGTCCTTCCTTTTCCTCCTCACCATACAACTGTGATTTGTTGCTGATTTGGGCTAAAAAAGCAAGTATTATTTTTCTACCAGTAACCTTATAATATAACGATGGATGAACCTTTGCTGAGGTCCTATGACAAATTATCTCTTAAGTTCAATAACATTTTAGTTGCGAAAGGAATTTAAAATAATTCATTGACTTAAGCAGCAACTCTTCAATCATGAGAAATATGATTAAGGAGTTGCTGCTTCATTCAATGAGTTATTTTAAAGACCCATCTGGCTTTGATTCCATGTCAGTGGATCTTTCACAACCTCGTGGAATTCTGCCTTTTTACCTAGAATGAGCTGGCTTTTGAGGCAAAAGGCTTAAAGTTACTCTGTTAAATAGATGAAAAATGGCAGGTTTTGCATCGTTGTCCTGGAATTTTAGAAAAGATTGCTTTGGAAACAGTGACAAAAGTGTATTGTTTACCCAAATGTACTGAATAGTTTCATTTTGTTTTGTTTTGTTTTGCTTGTGGCTGTGACAGATAAGATTACCTCACTGTTCCAATTATACCATAATATTTATCTTACAGTGAGAGATTCTTTTTAAAACTGAATCGGAATGGTTTGCCAAAATGTCCAGAGAAGCCAGAAAGATATTGCTCTCTTTTTGTGGTGAGTTGTTTTATATGTACTTGTCCCCATTTGCTGTATTTTAATGAGTTAAAAAAGATTTGATTCCTTATTCAGTAATCCAAATGCATGATCAGAGTGCAGGCAATAGAGATGTATCAGGCTAATATCTAAGAGGTTTATAAGAACAAAACAACATAATAATGCACTTAGCTGTCCATTTGGCCTAGTATCTCTGTACTTGTGAGCAATTTTATATTTAGCTATGAAAGGCACAAAGATAGCTTTAGTGTTTGCTTCTGAGGTGTATTTTAGCTCCAGAATTAAAGAAGTCTTTTGCTTTCCAATATGAAACATGGTGTTTAACATTTCAGTGAGACTTTGTGATAAACAATTTCTAAATTACGTTTTAAGAATGAGCAGAATGGGATCTATTTTCATGGATAGAATCACATTGTATGGTTTAATATGAGTCACATCGTGATTATTTACATCAGATAAACTAGGACTCCATCTAGTTTAAAAAAGCTGGATGGTACTCATGGCAGCACTATAATAAAACTGAAAGCAGATAATAAGCTTTTGATGCTCATGGCTGCAACCTTAACTACACAGTGGGACTTACATTTGCTGGAAGCATAGAACTGAAGTAATCATTCCAAGATATCTAATCCAGCTCTCTGATTTGAAATCTTGAGTTAATGCAGCTTTGGAGACTTGAAGACCTCCAAAGACGAGATGGCTACATGACTTACATTTTTGAAATACTCTGTTAAATTTTTACTAATATTTCTCTGAACCATGAACAGATATATGTACAAATGTGGTGTTAATCAATTATATTTGGCAACTCCATATTCCATTGTTTCTTGATTGATACTCAGTATCTTAGACAGAAGCACACTTAGACATTTTAAATTGTTTATATCAATAAACAATAATATTCCTTAAAATAAGTATCACATGATAATTTTGGATTGTTCTGATTCTTCACAGGATTTGGGAAGCAGTGAGCTTAGGAAGGACATCTACATTACTGTGCACATTATACGCATTGGTATGCATATACTAATTTCTCCTGCTTGTTCATAGAAGATGCTAGGTAACAAAAGAAGGAAAAGCTTTTAATTGTACAGCAATTGCTGTTGTTAAGAATTCACATGAATATATTAAACTTATTACTTGTCAGTCTCAAACCCTTTTTAGGGCAGATGTAAACAAACAGTCTACTACCCTATCAAACTACAGGAATGAGTCACATGAAAAGTTATTATTACTATTGTTATATTACTACTACTACTACTATTCTTTTAAAACACTGAATTGTTTGTATAGGCAGACAAAAATGATTAAATTATCAGCTAAGCTACTCAGGAGGATTTTATTTCTGAAATCTTGTATTGTCCTTAAATAAGAACTCCTGTAAGATGGTTGCATAATAAGATAGTTGCAGGAAGATATAATATGTATGTATGTTTGTGTGTTTATGTATGTATACATATGTGTGTGTGGACTATGTAGTGTAAATCTATGCTTAGTTTGAAGTTTATGTTTCTAGAAATGTAGCCATGAATGTTAAATAGAGTAGTTAGTATTCTGTTGACTACATTTCTTATTTGAGTTGCATCTGTTCAGTCGCCTATGGTTTCTGTCTTGCAAAGCCAAGAATAGATCCTGGGGATGTTGCTTATTTCCATTTTACCACAGATAGATTCCAATGCAGTTTTAAGGGCAAGGAGCACAGGTTATTTTAAAACAAAGAAGATGTGACAGCAATGATCAAGCATGTAGTCCAGTGTTTCTCCATCCTGGCAACTTTCAGATGTGTGGACTTCAACTCCCAGAATTCCCCAGCCAGCCTTTTGTTGTTCCATAAATTTTGTAGACTATTAATAAGAATGTGCCTTTTGTTGCTCTGTAAATTAAATAAATACCTCATGTGGATTTAAGACAGAAATTGAAAAGACAGAGCACATGGGCCACTGACAATTTGTCAGAATAGTAGAAATAAAATGGAATTGTGGCTTTCAACAACATATAGGTGGAAATAATCACATGTCTCCATATATTTTTACACAAGAGATAACTTATAAAAATGTTCCATTTTACTTAAATCCTTGTTGGTTATCCTAAGAATCTTTTGTTTGTAATATTTTTCCTTCCTTGTTTTTCACCTCTTGTTTTTATTATTTTGCATATCTCATGTTTTTGGCGAGAGCAAAAAGCAACAGGTTGATTATTGATTTAGAAGCCCCACTAGAGAAAAATAGATTGTAAATTGAGGTTCAGTACTTGGTAGCCAGATTAAAACTGTAAGATCTGCAGCATAGTAAGGAATGGATACAGCACCATGGATAACTCCATGACTTCTAAACAGTTTACTTTGATAATGGCAAAATCCCAGAGTTGCCTAATCAGATGAATGCCTATTAGGGCCCGCATACCTAAGCTAACATTGGAAGGAATATATAAGGTAAGGACTTTGGTATCATGTTTTTTTTTAATCTTTTTAGATTTTGCTCACAGAAATATGAGAGATCTGAATTACTAGCTTCCTATATGAAAATTGCTAATCTCTTCTCCTGAGAAAAATTTTAGCAAATATATGCAGTTGGAGCTTAAGAAATTTAATGCTTGTTCCTCCTTGATGTCAGTATTAGGGAGGCTTATAGGGAATTGTGGATGCTCCTAATAAAAGTCAAAGAGAGTGCTAGCTCCACATGGGTTTAATATAGGCATTTAATGTAGGCATTTTTCACACTTCTAGAGCAATTCCAGAAGGCGACAGACTGAAGGTGTTCTTAAATATGTTTACACAGTTGCAATCCAATAAGATTATTAAATTAACTACAGGTGGTAGCAGATTTTTTTTCCTTCTGCATACATTTGGAAATATGCTATTTAGTGTCTCATGTTTTTTTCTTTTATAATATATTTTGTTTTGACAGGCCGAATGGGAGCAGGTGAAAAGAAAAATGCTTGCAATATACAGTATCGACGACCTTTCGGTTGTGCAGTCCTCAGTATAGCAGATCTACTGGCCGGTGATACAAAAGATGACCTTATTTTAAAAGTATATATGTAAGAATATAGATATTTGTAATATATTACAACATTATTTGGGAAGAAAGATTAGATCACATTTTATCAATGAAATATAATCCATGAATTTTTTCCCCTTTCAAGTGCCTATGGATAAATGAATTAATAGATTTTTATCTTAAACTATATATAGAAATGCATACTCCCTTGTAAAGAAAATTAAGAAATTGTGGCTTGTTCTGGACAGTTATTCTGAAAGACACATATGAGCAACTCACTAAGCTATGCAATCCTATGAGATTCTGGCTCCAGCACATTAGAATCCTAGGAACCCATCCACCCTTCTGATCAGCCATCAGGTGGGGGTCATGGATCAATTGCAGTTTTGACAGGGAACAGCAATCTTGGTAACAATTGAGAAGAGACTTCTCTTTCCATGTTTCCCTACCATCTGTAGCAAGGATTTGCTAAGGATTATTGAGTATAAGAGATGAGGTTAGTAAGATGATAACCATCACAGCTCAGACAGACAGAACAACTGTGCAAACATAGAATATATGCATTGCAGTCCGGAGGTTGAGAAAAGAATGGGAAGTTTCTACTTTTATCTAGTTCCTGAATGTGGGTTGAGTTTCTGGAAGAGTAAAGATTCAAAGCAGTCTGAAATCTGACACTGGTAGGAAGAGAGAGGCTTTAATCTTGTCTTCCCTCCAGGCTATCCTTAGCAAGTCTGCTACAATACAATGAATTGTATTGATTAGTCATCTGACCATATCAAAAAGTTATAAAAACAGTACAGAAAAAACAGTAGGACATCTTCATTCCTGCAGTCAACCCCAATCTCTTCTAGGTAGTTTGTCCTCTTCAAAATGGTCTTTAAAAATTGCAGTCTTGCTAGTGATAGGCAGGTTTGTATTTTGGGAAAGCCAAAATGAAGGAAAACTTGAGATCTTATTCTGTGGCTTTTATTTGTCAGCTAAGTTCTGGGAACATTGGTTATTTTTAAAGTTAGTACTTGGATTAGGAATCAGTTATGTGTCTCAAGGGCAACTTTTCCCTAGCTGTGGTCCCCAGGATCCTGAATTAGAGCTGTTGAAAGCAATGGACTTGAGAAGAAATTACAGCAATGTGATGGGGTAGTCGTGTAGTAGATTTTTCTTTACTTTTGTTAAAATTAAGTTGGAAGTGTTGCCTGCTGACAGCAGGGGACAAGTTTACTTTCCAACTGTGTTCTCTATTGAGGTCATATATTTTAGTTATAGTCTTTACTTTAAAGCAGAGAATAAGATCTAGAATCATGAAGTTGGAAGGGACCATGTCAAGCCATAAAGTCCAATCCCCTGCTCATTGCAGAAATCCAAATTAAAACATCCCAGACTTATCAAGATTATACATTATATGCATTCAACCTAAGCTGAACACCAGACATATCCCATTGGTGGCACTAACAGCTGAGTATGGGGCTGAGTCCTCATGTGCAAGAATATGGGGCTGAGTCCTCATGCGCAAGCTTGCCTAATAGCAGCAACAAGTCATTTGCCATTTAGAATTGTGCACAATGTCATGAAACAATACTGTGTCATGGTTTTTTGGTCATTAACATGTAAATAGACAATAGAACTTCTGCTGCTGCTGCTGCTGCTGCTGTCTGAGCTGATAAGTCTGGTAAAATGATGGTGGGTGAGTGAATTATATAAAAGTTACTGCTGAAATTTGAATAACTACAACAGAGGGAAATTTTGCTGGGGGTTTCCTTAAACCTGGAGCTGACTCTGGATGCATTCTTACTTACCCTGTTGATACAGCATTACTTCTGAGCAGTGTCTTAAATTCATTTTCATAAGACTTCAGGTGCCAGTGGATGTTCACATATTACAGATGGAAACAATGCTTGCATGCATTTCTTATTTGGTGAGAAATCCTCTGAACTGGCCATGGGAAACACTTGCTCTCTTATTTAGCTTTTACAATGTTACTTCTTTTTCAGGTGTAACACAGAGAGTGACTGGTATCAAATTCATGAAAACATCATCAAAAAACTAAATGCACGCTATAACCTGACAGGATCCAATGCTGGTAAATTTATTTTCTAGTTTTGTTTGGTAAAATTTACCATTGCAGACAACACTTTGCTTTGTATGTATTACAAAACCTGGTTTCAAACCCTGTTCAGCTTGGAAGCTGTTGAAGGAACATTTAAAGTACAGTAGGGAACCTCTGTTCCTGGTAAACAATTTGAGAAATTTGTAACTTCATCCTGTGAACTTTATTCTTTTTACAAGATGTAGTTTTCTTCAGAGATATTCTGTGCCCTTTGAGTTTATAAAACTCTCTATGTCATAGTTTAGAAAAATAGTACACTGTGGGGTGTTTTGGTTGACTTTTGTTAGACCAAAAGATTATATTTTAGTAAACTTTTATAGGCCTTTCTACAACACTAAGCATGATGCTTATTGGGATGAGGCAGCTAAAAGATTACTGTGTGGTACAACAGGCTGCATTACCTGGCACTTCTTCAACTTGAGGATAATATATTGCCAGGATGGTGTGTGTTTCACATTATTAAAAAAAATTCCCAGAGCATCTATGTGCCAAGTATCTATGTGCCAGGGAATCCAAATGTGGCAAATTGTATATTATAATGTTGATTTGTCTGTTGTGCCTTGGTAAATATTAGCAAACAGCAGCTCTTCATGAGAATTAGTTGTCAGTGCACAGTACTATCTAAAAGAAAGTAGAAATGAAGCTGGGCTCTTGTGATTCAGCACAAGCACAGCATAAAACATTTCAGTAAATCAAAGGCCAAGAGAATGGAACTTTGATAGGGTTTTTGCTCAGCAAGTATTGCTCAGTTAATTTTAATCAGAGTGTAATCAGAGTTTTTCAGTGGAAAAAATGTATTTTGAAGTTCAAATGTTCTGTCAAAGTAAATATCCATAAACCTGCTTGGAAAATATTAAGTAGTATTTTATATTGTAAGTTTTAAAAGGTTGAAAAAAGAGGGTTCTAGCCTACTAACAAAAATCAGTTGCTTGTGTGGATACAGTTATATCTTGTATACCAAATCACAAGGAAAGAAGCCATCAAAAGCCTTATTATTCTCAACCAGTGGCTAGATTTAGACATAAACTGTGGTTTATGCAAATAAACACTTTTTCTTAACTTGTAGACTGAAAGGATTTGTAAAGTTTTGCTGTTTTGAATTAATCTCTTTTTGTCATTTATGTGTAAACAATTTGCCCAAAACATATATTTGAAATTAACCTCTATTTGTCTGGTTTTGGGTATAATAGCTAACCACAGTTAGCTGAAAACATAAAACTACTAAAAGGTCTTTTGTGCCCATGGTGGAAAAATAGAAGACAAAATGAGTCCATGAGCCAAATGGTCACCATATTGCATATAATTATGCTTAAATGAAACCAGTATATGCCAGGAGATAAGCTTCTGTTAATATTATGGATAAAGGTGTAACTCTATAGGAAACCCAGTTTGTTCTTTCTGATATCTTGAATTCTGATTTATAATTGAATGTAGTAAATTATTGATTAATTTTAAAAGGTTAAACTTGTAAATTATGCAGTACATGCACACATTGTTCATTGTTTAATATAAATAAAATTACAATTTTTAAAAGATTCGTAAACCTTAAGCCAATGCAATTAATAAATTCAGCACTGATTCAGGATTTTGAATTAGTTATTACTCCAGGTATTCACAGCAGAGGTCATAACATTGCCATCTAATGAAATCTGGCCTCCCATGGTTGACAAGTGTTGTTTTATCTTCCATGGCTGTCTGTAGGGATTTTGAATAACTATAAGAAAATTATCTGATGCATGGAAGTGGATAAAAATTTGCAACATTTTGTAAACATTTATGAGTTATTCTAGAACACATGAGGTTCAGGAAACATTGATCCAGGCTTTGATCTTCTTAAGGAGAAGATTTCTTGCCGAGTTCAGAAGAAATAGAGGCATTTGTAGGTTCTGGTCCCAAATTGCAATATGTATCTCAAGAATCTTCGCAAAGGATCGTTACCTTGTCATGGTGCTGGAGCTTGAGCACCTCAATGATGCCATGAGCTAAACTGTGAAGGGCCACCCAAGACAGGAAGGTCATGACAGAGAGGTCAGACTAAATGCGATCCCTGGGGAAGGTAATGGCAACCCACCTCAGTATTCTTGCCGTGAAAACTAAATGGATCAGTACAACCAGAGATATGTCGGTATACCATCGGAAGATGAGACCCCCAGGTCGGAAGATGGTCAAAATGCTACTGGGGAGGAACAGAGGATGAGCTCAACTAGCCCCAGACGTGATGACGCAGCTAGCTCAAAGCCGAAAGGATGGCTAGCGGCCGACGGTGCTGGTGGTGAACGGCAAATCCGATGTTCTAAGGATCAACACACCATTGTAACCTGGAATGTAAGATCTCTTGAGCCAGGGCAAATTGGATGTGGTTATTGGTGAGATGTCAAGATTAAAGATAGACATTTTGGGCCTCAGTGAACTGAAATGAACTGGAATGGGCCACTTCACATCAAATGACCACCAGATCTACTACTGTGGACAAGAGGACCACAGAAGAAATGGAGTAGCCTTCATAATTAATAGTAAAGTGGCTAAAGCAGTGCTTGGATACAATCCAAAAAATGATAGAATGATCTCAATTTGAATTCAGGGCAAGCCATCTAACATCACAGTGATCCAAATATACGCCCCAACCACAGATGCTGAAGAAGCTGAAGTAGAGCAGTTCTATGAGGATCTGCAGCACCTACTGGACAACACGCCTAAAAGAGATGTTACTTTCGTCACAGGAGACTGGAATGCTAAGGTGGGCAGTCAAATGACAGCTGGAATTACAGGTAAGCATGGCCTGGGAGAACAAAACAAAGCAGGACATAGGCTGATAGAATTTTGCCAAGACAACTCACTCTGCGTAACAAACACTCTCTTCCAACAACCTAAGAGACGGCTTTATTCATGGACTTCACCAGATGGACAACACCGAAATCAGATTGACTACATCTTTTGCAGCCAAAGGTGGCGGACATCTATACAGTCGGTAAAAACAAGCTGGAGCTGGCTGTAGTTCAGATCACGAACTTCTTATTGCACAATTTAGGATCAGAATATACAGAAGACCTGTATAGGAAGGATAACAATATCGGGGATAGCTTTGACAGTGTGGTCAGTGAGCTAGAGCCAGACATCCTGAAGAGTGAGGTTGAATGGGCCTTAAGAAGCATTGCTAATAACAAGGCAGCAGGAGACGACGGCATCCCAGCTGAATAGTTCAAAATCTTGCGAGATGATGCTGTCAAGGTAATGCATGCTATATGCCAGCAAATTTGGAAAACACAAGAATGGCCATCAGACTGGAAAAAATCAACTTATATTCCAATACCAAAAAAGGGAACACTAAAGAATGTTCAAACTATCGAACAGTGGCACTCATTTCACATGCCAGTAAGGTAATGCTCAAGATCCTGCAAGGTAGACTTCAGCAATTTATGGAGCGAGAATTGCCAGATGTACAAGCCGGGTTTAGAAAAGGCAGAGGAACTAGGGACCAAATTGCCAATATCCGCTGGATCATGGAAAAAGCCAGGGAGTTTCAGAAAAACATCTATTTCTGTTTTATTGCCTATTCTAAAGCCTTTGACTATGTGGACCATAACAAATTGTGGCAAGTTCTTAGTGGTATGGGGATACCAAGTCATCTTCTCTGCCTCCTGAAGAATCTGTATAATGACCAAGTAGCAACAGTAAGAACAGACCACAGAACAACGGACTGGTTTAAGATTGGTAAAGGAGTACGGCAGAGCTGTATACTCTCACCCTACCTAGTCAACTTGTACACAGAACACATCATGCAACAATCTGGGCTTGAGGAATCCAAGGCTGGGGTTAAAATTGCTGGAAGAAACATGAACAATCTCAGATATGCAGATGATACCACTTTGATGGCTGAAAGCGAAGAGGAACTGAGGAGCCTTATGATGAAGGTGAAAGAAGAAAGTGCAAAAGCTGGCCTGCAGCTAAACCTCAAAAAAGCCAAGATTATGGCAACCAGCTTGATTGATAACTGGCAAATAGAGGGAGAAAATGTAGAAGCAGTGAAAGACTTTGTATTTCTAGGTGCAAAGATTACTGCAGATGCTGACTGCAGTCAGGAAATCAGAAGACGTTTAATCCTTGGGAGAAAAGCAATGACAAATCTTGATAAAACAGTTAAGAGCAGAGACATCACGCTGACAACAAAGGTCTGCATAGTCAAAGCAGTGGTATTCCCAGTAGTAACATATGACTGTGAGAGCTGGACTATAAAGAAGGCTGAGAGAAGAAAGATCGATGCTTTTGAACTGTGGTGTTGGAGGAAAATTCTGAGAGTGCCTTGGACTGCAAGAAGATCAAACCAGTCCATACTCGAGGAAATCAAGCCAGACTGCTCACTTGAGGGAACGATATTAAAGGCAAAACTGAAATACTTTGGCCACGTAATGAGAAGACAGGACACCCTGGAGAAGATGCTGATGCTAGGGAGAGTGGAGGGCAAAAGGAAGAGGGGCTGACCAAGGGTATGATGGATAGATGATATTCTAAAGGGACGGACTCGTCCCTGGGGGAGCTGGGGGTGTTGACGACCGACAGGAAGCTCTGGCGTGGGCTGGTCCATGAAGTCACAAAGAGTTGGAAGCAATTAAACGAATCAACAACAACAACAACATCTGAAGAAATGTCTTTCTTTGGGAATAAGTGCTAAATTTTAACTGCTCTTAAGCCTAGCCAGCATGGCAACAGGGAGGGATAGTGAGAACTGTGATCCCAGATTTGAAAGACCACATGTTGCCTCCTTCTATAAAGCATAATAATAGTGTTACATAAAGAGTAAGAAATAAAAATAATTAAGAAAGGAAAATAATTGTACCTGGGAGCAATGTTGGGACAGAGGTAAAATGTATTTTTCTTGTCTTGTCATTGTGTGACTTTGCTAACAGAAAACTCCTTTCATTGTGTGTTAAGATACTGTACACAAGCTATACCACTATTGTTCAGTCTGAACATTGGATTTGTTTGTCAGAAATTTTCCAAATTTTCACTCATTTCCACTAACTGCAATACACGGTATTGTTTTCTGCCTCGGTATATACACCATCTACAATAATCTAACACAGCCATTTATTCAAACTGTTATCTTTGCTGCTAGGTACTCGACTAATTATCTTCCTATGCTAGTTTATATTTTGTTTACATTCTAATGGAATTAAATCCTGCTGGATTAGAGAAGTGTTTCATATTATTGTTACAGGGTTCTGTAAAGAAGCAGAGAGTTACATGTTGGCTAAGCATACTGTAAAAGCTTGCAGCTGTGACTTAAGAATGAAGCTTTTAAAAATGCTATTAAGAGTTGTTCCTCTATAATTTCATATATGTGTGATATGGAACCTGCCTTATGCCTAAAATTCTATTACTAGAGCTGCTGTTTGGTCCTGTTACAATGATTACTCTTGTATGCAGAAACTTCTTGTTTGCTGAAATTACTTAATTACTCACTATTGAATTATGTGATGAACCTTACAGCTGTGGTTAGTGCTGCTTGAAGAAACAATAAAGTCTAGAGAGCTCTAAAAGTGTAAATTTAATTACTATTATTACTCAAATGTTGCTATATATCTGTCAAGGCCCAGCCCAAGAACAATGATGAGTCAGTGCATTCAAAACTCCAGTTCTTTATTTGCTCTCACCGTACAGACAGAATCTTGCCAGACTAAAGCTACTCTAACTGACCTAACGGGAAATAACCAGGGAGGGTCTAGGGCGGGGCTATCCTGAACCTCTTTGCTTTCCCATCAACACTCTCTGGCCTGTGAGTCCTCTTACCTCCTTGGAATGTGTTCCCTCCTTCCTGAGAACTAGCAGAGGCGCCGAAATCCACCAAAATATCTTTGTTCATTTTTATTTTTCCACTTATCTTTTGTAGTTTTGATTAGTTAATTTAAGTGACAGTAGGTTGAATGTAACATTACTGGTATGGTAGAAATAATTTCTTACTCAACCATTTTTATTGTTTATTTTGTAGCATAAACTTCACTTCTTTTTTATTACAGCAGCTCAAGATGTATTAAGTGCATTTTTAAAATTAGTAATAATCCTAAATTGTTGATCATCTTTTTAGTCTTCATTTTTATTTTCATGCTATTGCACCAATTCTTTTTATTTTCACTTCTGTCTGATCTTTTTCATTTTTCTATTAGATGTCTTTCCCTCCCCACATTATTTCTGCTATGAAAGTATTATACCATATACTGGCTAATCAAGAAAGTTTTGTGACATTTTCTGTGCTGGAAATGCTCTCAAAACTGCCAACTTCATTTTTATATACTGAAGGTTTGTCCACTATTTGAAACTGGAAGCCTGCAGTTAATATTTTTGGATTGTTAGTGCAAGTTAGTATCTAGATATTTCCGTTTTTCTGTGTGTGTGTGTGTTTGGTCTCCTGAGTGCTTCTCCTAAACATAGCCATTTACTTTTTTTTTCTTTATCGTTTGTTATCTGCTCATCCTTCCATACAGACAACCTTGAACATTTCTACCTCGTTCTGAATCTTCTTACAAAGGTGGTCCTGCCTGTCTAAAAAATAGATTTAAAACTCAGACAAACAGATAATTTCCTTTCCCTTCACAGTTCAGCTGCAGCCATTCTGATAATCTTGTTCCTTAGAGATTTGACTGTTCATGAATGTTCCATGTAAAAACAAATCATGCTCTAAATTTAGCCTTTTTTCCAATAGAAGAGAATATCCGTAGCTCAGGGTTGAACTGTGAAGTCCTTGGTGCTCTCTGAGCTTGGTTATTTGCTTGCAGACATTTCATTACCCGTCTAGGTAACATCGTCAGGGCACTGATGAATGAAATATCTGCAAGCAAACAACCAAGTTCAGAGAGCACCAAGGACTTAAACTTTTTTATTTGTTCAAATGCATTATCAAGTACCATCTTCTGATGTTGCTGGCAAGGCAGAATCACTTTTCTATTTGGTTTCATTAAAGTCCTGAAAAAAATCTCCATATGTTCTCATGCAAGAAGTTTCTGTCCATCTCTAGAAATGGGGCAGAATCAATATGAAGCTGTCCTGTCTCCACCCATTGAAGGCATATTCACTGAGTGCTAAATTTGAGCAAGTAAAAATAGCTTTAGTTTAACATGGTAAAGAAACAATTACTTTGGATTTTGGTAAAAAGTGCTTTTATAGATGGCATTCTCCTGCTTTCTTGACAAACTCCCCAAAATCTGAAGCATGAAAAAAGAGGTTCAAGAAATTATTTAAGTCCTAACTAAATGTGAAGTTTTCAACCTGAAACTTTTTCAGAAGAAAAACAATATTGCAAAGGGCTGTGAAATGCATAATAGTTTATTTCAGATATTTTGAAGTAGTTAAAGACCATAGTGGTTGTAATATTGCATCTAAGAATATTTTTCATAATAAAATGCATATCTGAAATGTTCATCTATTAGCAGTAAGAAAGGATTTTTCTTTCTTTTATACTACATCTCTTTTTTATGTAATTCATCAGCTCTAATTGAGTAACAATTGGACATTCTTATTTCTGAATAATTTCAACTTTATGTACAAATACCAAACACCTTTAAGCTCTATTTGGGTAGCAAAATAACCTTCTACTCTATGGACTGTTTACTTAAGAATGGGAAGACTCTAACAGCATGGATGCTAGTCACATTCATTATGCTGAATGTAGCTTTAATTTGTGAATGCTACATGTTTGAATTTCTTCTGTTCCCATGTTAGTTAACATGTATAGTGTTTGAATCCTACTGTTGTCATCTGGTTTCCCCTTCCTGTTTGTAGGCCTAGCTGTCTCTCTTCAGCTGCTCCATGGAGACATTGAACAAATCAGGAGAGACTACACATCCATGTTTACCCATGGAGTATCGATAACAAGGAAGCTGGGCTTTTCCAATATTATTATGCCAGGTACGTTTTAAGAAAAATCCTGTCTTAAAATGGATATTTAAGTGTGAGTAAGTTTGTTTATTTGTTTATTTATGAAGGCTTTTATACCACTTCAGTTGCAACTTCAAGTGGCTTGCAAGCAGGAAAATACAGTACAATGATAGAGTACAAAAATGCAGTAACCCTAAATAAGTATAAAATAATAACCAAATAATCATAGTAAATATTCATGATGCAGTTGTTCCAGGCACAACTAATAACCATTTCGGTAACTAAATTATCTTTGTAGCCAGGTTTTAAAAATATTCTTCAGTACCAGCAGCAAAGATACTTCTGGTGGAAGAATATTCCATAAGAGAGTTCCTCCTGCAAAAAATGCTCATTTCCAAGTATACTCCCATTGTGCCTTGTGGGGGGTGGGGAATCACATAAGGAATTATCTGCAGGCATGCTTTAAGTGGGTAAATTCTATTTCAATCAAGAATTCTCAAAAATAACTATGAAAAGTTGTTAATTGGTTCACTAAATAGTCCAATATGCATATGACCTTATCAACTCTTCTTCAGCAAAGAGGTGGCGTATAAATTTCTCCATTGGCTAAATATTTTGAATTGTTTTCAGTTCACAGAAGCTGTATTCCAAATTGCTGATCATGTTTTCCCCATCCCTCCCATTTTTAAATATCTGTTAGTGTGCTTCTTTTGAATATTGGTAAATATATATTAAACAAACATTTGTGTGATTGCAAGGCAAAGTAAAGAAATAAAGATTAGTATGTCAGGAAGTAGAAAGCCTGGGCATCAAGGCACTATGATTTAAGAGGTTGACAGCAGTTGGAATGTGTGAATTCTGGAATTCCGACCCCTTTACCTATGGGAATTGAATTGACGGTAGTTAATAGTCAGCCATTATTTCCAGGAGATTAGCATTTGGATATTTAGAGCTATTGCACATATTGTTAAAGCTAATATCAGTATTTGCAAATAGACTGATTTTTTTAAGTTGCAACAACCAAAAAGAAGTCCTTTCATAAATTGCATAGGTTCTTCCCTATTCTTTCTTGTTTGGTGTTATGCCTATTGCAAATAGCAGCAGAGGATCAATAGCAATCTTCTGTCATGTCCTGATTCTACCTGGAATACCATGAGGATGACACCAAAATACTATACTAGTCAGAGATAGAAACTTAAACTTCATTTCATACCACTAGTCCTTAATCACTATATAAATGAAAGTTTATGTTCATTCATCTACTATCATAATTATGCTCACCCTGAAAGGCCAAGCATCTACTCTCTATATCAAAATCTTTGGGTTTTTTGTTTGTTTGTTGTTTATTCGTTTAGTCGCTTCCGACTCTTCGTGACTTCATGGACCAGCCCACGCCAGAGCTTCCTGTCGGTCGTCAACACCCCCAGCTCCCCCAGGGATGAGTCCGTCAACTCTAGAATATCATCCATCCATCTTGCCCTTGGTCGGCCCCTCTTCCTTTTGCCTTCCACTCTCCCTAGCATCAGCATCTTCTCCAGGGTGTCCTGTCTTCTCATGATGTGGCCAAAGTATTTCAGTTTTGCCTTTAATATCATTCCCTCAAGTGAGCAGTCTGGCTTTATTTCCTGGAGGATGGACTGGTTGGATCTTCTTGCAGTCCAAGGCACTCTCAGAATTTTCCTCCAACACCACAGTTCAAAAGCATCGATCTTCCTTTGCTCAGCCTTCCTTATGGTCCAGCTCTCGCAGCCATATGTTACTACAGGGAACACCATTGCTTTAACTATGCGGGCCTTTGTTGTCAGTGTGATGTCTCTGCTCTTAACTATTTTATCGAGATTTGTCATTGCTCTTCTTCCAAGGATTAAGCGTCTTCTGATTTCCTGACTGCAGTCAGCATCTGCAGTAATCTTTGCACCTAGGAATACAAAGTCTTTCACTGCTTCTACATTTTCTCCCTCTATTTGCCAGTTATCAATCAAGCTGGTTGCCATAATCTTGGTTTTTTTGAGGTTTAGCTGCAAGCCAGCTTTTGCACTTTCTTCTTTCACCTTCATCATAAGGCTCCTCAGTTCCTCTTCACTTTCAGCCATCCAAGTGGTATCATCTGCATATCTGAGATTGTTAATGTTTCTTCCAGAGATTTTAACTCCAGCCTTGGATTCCTCAAGGCCAGCTTGTCGCATGATGTGTTCTGCATACAAGTTGAGGTTTTTTTTTTTAAGCATTAGGAATTTACACCAAATATAACACATGGAGATTGTTGTCTTTTTATACCTACTTACTGAGGAATGACCAATTGAACTTCATGGGGATTTATTTCTGAATAGATTTGCATAGAATGATAGTATGGATTTCAGTTCATAACCTCTTCTTAGTCTTGCTGGTATACCAGTTACTCTTTTAAAGGTCTGTATATATAGCTGGTAATAAAGTACACTTCAAATTGATATTAGTAATTCTACAAAGTAACAGCTTTTATTAAATGTCAGATATTCCCAATTGCTCCATCCCATTCTTTGGTATGATGCATGATCTAGCAACTCTCCTGTGCACTGTCACATTTTTCTCTGATTCCTATACATGCATTTTCTTCTTTTGACTTCCCATTAGGAGATAGAATGATGTGCAGTGATGCTGTGAAAATGCACATTGAGAAATATTGAGTCATTAAGGGACTTGAGTTGTAAGGGTTCTGTTTAACTGCCAGCAATTTTTCCTGAATATAAATTTCAACACTGTATTTCATTAGTTCAGTAACTGGCTTCATGCTTTTGTTTGGATGCTGTACAACTTTTGTCCTATCATCAGTGGTATAAATGAAATTTTTACTAGTCAGGGCATTCTTATCTTAATAATCATGAAGCTAATCAGCTGTTTCAGAAAATAAAAAAGCAAAAAGATGTCTTTTTGTTCGATATATATCCCTTAAGCACTGGGACAGCATGGCTCCTAATGATCACAAGATGATGATGATGATGATGATGATGATGATGATGATGATGATGATGATGATGATGATGATGATGATGATTTTCTGGGAATATATGTACCATGGTATATAAATTATTGAGATTCAAATTTTGAATAATTTTCTGTGAGCAAATGATAGAGGAATGGATTGGGGATATGGCACACATGTTGAGACCTCTCACTCCCTACAGTACCTGGTATGTGATCAAGTTGATGGAAAGGAAGAAATAGGCCTTTGAGTCTATCAAGTATCTTCTATAGCCTTTAGCCTTATTGAGAAAAGAATTTATATGCATAATTTTTTCAGGAAACTAGTAAGAGGGAAAAGTGGCAAAAAAGGAGTCTTTCTTGACCTTACATAAAATGTATGCACAATCTATCAGGAATAAGAAGTATCAAGTCTCAGCAATTTCAACCTGCATAAATAGTGGGGTGTGTGTGTGCATTTATGTATGTCTGTGTGTGTGTGTCTGTCTGGATAGAGAGAGAATATGCTGAAAAGATTTGAAGCCCACACCAGAGATTCAAGTGTCGATGTGCATAATCAATTACCAAGAAGTTAATATTGAATTAATTATTTCAGATATCAGGAGTTTCAAATCAGTTTCCAGCTCATTATAGACATTCATATCTCTGTGTCATGCTACTTAGTAATTTGTGTTATTAATCAACACGACAAATTTAGATGTTGGATGTGAGCACCATCTACAGGGAAATATTTTCATGAGGAAAAAGACTTCTCAGCAAATGAAATCTCATGACATTTAAGTAGTCCTGTAATCTGTGGTTCTACATGATTGAAAAGGCAAAATAAAGGTGCTTTATTAGGCAGGTTTAACATGATTGCTGCGGTTTGCTTTAGCAACTTTATGATTTTGAGACTGAGCCAAAGCTTGAGTGCAAGTGATATTAATACATTTTAAAGTAATTGTCTGCTATCTTATTATATGTAGAGTTATATCTTTGTCAACCCTAGGTCTGTTGCTGTGATCCTGTGCACATATTCAAAGCAATAATCCATAACATAGGATTGAATTGTAATAAAGTTGCTCTAGTAATTGGGAACAAGGGGGAATTCTATTCTTTGTTAAATTTTATAATTCTTTATTTATACTACTTACTTTATGCCTTGGTACAAATTCCTTTCCTAAACAAATGCAAAGCATATGTGTTTAATGTAAAAAAAATCTTACAAGTCCAAATAGAACAAACAATGGTCAAATACATTTAATAAAGAAGGTTTCACATGTATCCTCTAGGAGGCCAAGTAACATATAATTTAACATCTTGAAAGAGAATAAAGATCCCTACAACCCCTCCTAAAATTCTGCTCTTGGTAGCAGTTAATTGCAACTCCAGAAAGGGAAATCCCTGGAACAGAATTTAACATCTTGAAAGAGAATAAAGATCCCTACAACCCCTCCTAAAATTCTGCTCTTGGTAGCAGTTAATTGCAACTCCAGAAAGGGAAATCCCTGGAACAGGGTTAAGTTTGATTGTCCTGATTAAGTTTAAAAGTGAGATTTGTACACCCCTTGCATACACTGAAAGGTCATGTAAGGGTGGACATAAAACTATGTGTGTTAGACATTTTCCCCACCTGCTGCACACAGAAGACCTATTCTCTATGTATTTGGAACATATTACG
Organism: Candoia aspera; assembly: GCF_035149785.1. Classification (NCBI taxonomy): domain Eukaryota; kingdom Metazoa; phylum Chordata; class Lepidosauria; order Squamata; family Candoiidae; genus Candoia; species Candoia aspera. The sequence continues at coordinate 54,118,499 of NC_086159.1, read as the reverse complement.
TGCCTGTTCATAAATATATATATAGTACTCCAAGCACTGAAAGTCTTTTGACCCAGTGGGGGTTCTGTTTCATGTGAAGGAGTTCTGTGCATGTATTGATGCATGCTTTAGTGGATGACACACTTAATGCCTAGACTTTTCCATTTTTAGCACCAAGCTATGTCTATGAAACTCCTTTCTTCTGTTTTTTTATGAAATTCCCTAGCAGATCTTAAATGGAAAAAAAAAAGCGGCATCCCTTCCCACCTTCATAGAATCTTAGTTGTCCAGTTCAGTGGTGTAGGCATGGGGTTAACAGTGCATTGGACAAGCATTTGTTAAGGGAATTCTTTACAAGAGGGAATGAATTAAGCAATAGTTTTAAATAGTTGGAAGAGATAGCTTGACTGTATTTATTTTTAATAAAGTTATTAAGTTTGCAAAAACATTCTCAGGGCTTTCCCCTCTGACTAGGCTTTCTTTAGTCCTCTATGATCAATTCCATCAGAATCAGAACAGATGTTGCCTTCTGCCTTTTTGATGTTAGCTTCCAAGGTCACTCCGTTCAGGGTCTCTGCTAAATTTCTTCTTCTCAGGTTGGACAGTTTGTTCACCTCTCAACTCTCTCTTCAGCCACAAGCCAACTTACCCCTTACTCTTAACTGTCCCTCCACCCATAGTTTACCAATACTTGCTCTCTGCCTGTCAAACTGAGCTATTGTTTCACAATCCTTCCTAAGGATTCCAAAGCTGAGCAGTTATATAGCTTTTGGTTTCTAACAACCAATCCACATTTGTTGTCTCTCTCAGCTTGAAGCTTCTGTTCCAAATTGCTGTAACCAAGGCAACCCCCACTGGCTTTTGTCCAATTTCAGAGTAGCACAACTAGGTCTCTGGCCTAAATATATCAATTATATTACAACCACCTCGTTCAGAGATCATACAGAGCTATACATGCTTCTTTACTTACGCATGGGTAGCCCCAATTAAAACAGGAGTCACTAGATGTTTCAGAATTAATGTACAATTAAATCTGATTTCTTTCCTCCACAAGGATAGTGTAATTCCACTTCGTTACAACAAAAAAACCTTTTTAAAAACCCATACATATACACTATATAATTATATTGTTGTGTATAAAACTAATAAATGGTAATATAAATTAGAAACTTATGTTCTTAGATAGACACTACAAACTTCGAACAGATTCTAGTAAGATATCCAATTAAATGTTTATTCTTCTTATCACAAAACATTTTCCAATTTGTCTATCTCAGAATTCATTTGTTTTTTCTCCTTCCCACATGTTTCAAATTACAAAAATATAACTTTTCTGATATTTTCTCAGTTTGCATCTTCTTGAAATCAAAATAGTTAATACAGAAGCTTAAATCAGATACTTTCTGGAGTCTCCTGAAATAAACCTTTATTTTCTGGATCTTCTGAATTAAGGGAGAAACACAAATTCTAATCCTCAGATTAAATAAAGAGAGGGATATGTAGGTTGTCCTTAAACATTTCAAATGACAGTCATATCAGCAGTAGGGAATAAAACTACTGCCTGTAGGTCATGCTTTTGTGTTTGTGTGCAGAGGGAGATAATACTGGAAAGTAATAGGGTATTTCTAACATCTGATTGCAAACTAAAAGGCTGAGTTTAGGAGCGTAGCACCCATATGCAGATAGAATAGCCAATAAAGAACTGTAATACCCAGGAGGAATGGCATGCATTTGCAACTTCCTTCAGGGCATCTTCTCGCTTGTGAGTTGCAAAACTTTAGGATTCTTTTTCATTTGCTGGCCGGTTTTAAAGCTAAAAGATATTCTTTCCTTTCACACAAATGCATAAGGGGAAAATACTAGTTTCAGCATTTTCCCTACCTAGTAAGTTGTCACAAATTCCAATACCAAGCACCCACCAGCTTCAAAATAATTATACAGCAATCAATTGAACAAGGGCCCTGAGGAAATAATATTTTTTGATCTATCCAGTAGTATTCCCATAATAGTAATCTCTTTCCATCCTCATCTTTAAGAGTCAGTAAATTTTTTGCTGATTGCAAAGTCTTTAAAATGGGAGTCCTCTGCTCCATCTTACCAGAGGCCTTTTTGATTGTGTTAGCTTTTGAGAAATAAGTTTAAGGAGAAATACAGCTAAGTAAATCAGGCCTGTAACTGACTGTACAATTGCTGCAGTCTAGTCTGTCAAGAATGTTTCCTGTATTTCAGATACTGTTTTCCTTCTCTCCTCAATATATAGCCCAATATATTATTATTCATACATGCTTCAGAAAGTTCAATGAATCCCTCCCTCCCTCCCGTTTAATTACTTGAGGCACTGCATGTTTTGTATCACAGTTTAATAAATATAGGAAGTTTAAATGTAAATTACTGTACTGCTTCTTGTTGCTATTCTGAGAAACATGACTTGAACCTACACTGAGTAATATTGGTATTTTGACCACATGCGTTACCTCCACATTTCTTCAGATTCTGAATACACTTTGCTGATACACAGTGTAAAAGCTGTAAAGCCTTTTTTAAAAAGACCCCTGTTATAAAATAAATATATTATGGAAGACTTGATACACCTGGAGATTCACACATGATGTCAGATTTGGAATTGTTACATTTGAATATTTCTTTGAAGTCATTTTAAAGAAGTTACTTAACCAATACTTAAATTGCACATTTAAATTAAATTGCATTTAAATGGATAGGTATCAGTGATTTTTTTCCATTCTGAAAAAAATTTTGGTGGGATTAATATAAACCCTAGAATGAGAAGTAAGAGTTAAACTAATTTAGCAGTGCTGTGTTACTTTTTGTGCAAATTCTTGCCAAAGTTTTGTGAAGCATCAGTGATTCTGATCAAAGCTGACACATACTGTATGCTAATCTAATATTTATAGAATAGCATTTAGCTGTACAGGATTCATTGAAAGCGGAGACAGAGTCTTGACTATTTGCCCAAGAAACAGGATCCACTTCTTGCCACTGGAACACCAGGACAACTATAGACCCATCTATCCAAATTAAAAAATAAAATATGTGCACGTATGCATTCACTCACACAGGCACCCGCACACACAGACATTGACACATTTTCATTTGAATTTAATTAATTAATTAATTGTATTAAATTTATATAGTTGATGATCTCATAGTTGTGACCCTGGGCAGTGCACACAATCAAAAGAAAAAAAAATGGTTTGCACGGTTCAGTATGGAGATAGAATTCCTCCTGACAGATGTTGTTGTTTATTCGTTTAGTCGCTTCCGACTCTTCGTGACTTCATGGACCAGCCCACGCCAGAGCTTCCTGTCGGTTGTCAACACCCCCAGCTCCCCCAGGGACGAGTCCGTCACCTCTAGAATATCATCCATCCATCTTGCCCTTGGTCGGCCCCTCTTCCTTTTGCCTTCCACTCTCCCTACCATCAGCATCTTCTCCAGGGTGTCCTGTCTTCTCATTATGTGGCCAAAGTATTTCAGTTTTGCCTTTAATATCATTCCCTCAAGTGAGCAGTCTGGCTTTATTTCCTGGAGGATGGACTGGTTGGATCTTCTTGCAGTCCAAGGCACTCTCAGAATTTTCCTCCAACACCACAGTTCAAAAGCATCGATCTTCCTTCGCTCAGCCTTCCTTATGGTCCAGCTCTCGCAGCCATATGTTACTACAGGGAACACCATTGCTTTAACTATGCGGGCCTTTGTTGTCAGTGTGATGTCTCTGCTCTTAACTATTTTATCGAGATTTGTCATTGCTCTTCTTCCAAGGATTAAGCGTCTTCTGATTTCCTGACTGCAGTCAGCATCTGCAGTAATCTTTGCACCTAGGAATACAAAGTCTTTCACTGCTTCTACATTTTCTCCCTCTATTTGCCAGTTATCAATCAAGCTGGTTGCCATAATCTTGGTTTTTTTGAGGTTTAGCTGCAAACCAGCTTTTGCACTTTCTTCTTTCACCTTCATCATAAGGCTCCTCAGTTCCTCTTCACTTTCAGCCATCAAGGTGGTATCATCTGCATATCTGAGATTGTTAATGTTTCTTCCAGAGATTTTAACTCCAGCCTTGGATTCCTCAAGGCCAGCTTGTCGCATGATGTGTTCTGCATACAAGTTGAATAGGTAGGGTGAGAGTATACAGCCCTGCCGTACTCCTTTCCCAATCTTAAACCAGTCTGTTGTTCCGTGGTCTGTTCTTACTGTTGCTACTTGGTCGTTATACAGATTCTTCAGGAGGCATACAAGATGACTTGGTATCCCCATACCACTAAGAACTTGCCACAATTTGTTATGGTCCACACAGTCCCTGACAGATAGAAACAGAAGATTCAAAAGTTAGCAGTTGTAAGGACCAGATGAGTTGGTCTAAATACTAACTGATGAGTGATGATCTGTCTCCTCAGGATAAATTGCATACTCCTGATGTATTCTGGGAACTGATCAGACATAATTGTTCTCTATGATGCCCAAATGACACCAAAGTCAAACAACTGGATAAATCCTTGCTGTCATTGTTGATTTCTGGATGGAAATAAGTGTTCCACATTTGCTCAGTTGCTCACACTAGTGACTTGAAAGTAGTGTTTACAGAGCAAGCATTTTAATAACTTTTACAAATTGGTACACATTCTATACATTGCTAAAATGGTTAGTTATGTACTACTGATTACCTGGAATAAGCTTTTTCTCTTGTTAGTTGCAGTTTACTACATGAGCCCCTCAGGCTGTAGTAAGAATAAAAACTTCATGTGTTCCTAGGTACAATAAAGGTCCCCCACAATCTTTTCCCAAAGCTTCAAACTGTGGTACAATTGGTTTATTAACAATGATAAAGGAATAAGTTAATTTTTTCTTTCTCGACAAGAGATGGACTTGCAGAATCAGTTTTTATTTCCAAGTTTTTCAAACACATACAAACCACATATGAATACAAAGTAATCATGGAGTATGAATGTGTAGATTCTTGTTTTATTCCGCATTGTTATTCAGTCTTAAATCTGCCTGATAGACTGGAGGAAGAAACGAGAAACACCAGATTAGAGGACTATTTTAGGAGAATGTGTTCAGTTATGAGGATATTTAACTAGTGCTCTCTCTAAATATAATATAATATAATATAATATAATATAATATAATATAATATAATATAATATAATATAATATAATATAATATAATATAATATAATATAATATAATATAATATAATATAATATAATATAATGTAATATATAATGTAATGTAATATATAATGTAATATATTATATATAATATAATATAATATAATATAATGTAATGTAATGTAATATATAATATATTATATTATATATAATATAATATAATATAATATAATATAATATAATATAATATAATATAATATAATATAATATAATATAATATAAATTATCCGAACAGTTCATTTAATGGTACTCACTAATAATTTACTAAGAGAGACTCTAAGTCAGATTTTTTAAAAAAAATAATTGGATAGATGACTAAAAGTGTCTTAAGTTTTTCTTCTTTCCATTCCTTCTTATTAAGAGATCATTTCTACAGTTGAAGTATGATTTGCTCAATGACTTTATATTCAAATCCCAGTTTCACACCACCATATTCATACAACTAGAAATGTCATTTGCCTTGTTTTTCCTACAACTTCAGAATTATCAGTAAGTATATCAGCATGATTTTGTTCCATTGTGCCTGCACATTGCTGATCCTGTTCAATTTGTACAAGTTTGCTATAAAATTTTTATTGTTTCTGCATAGTAATTCCATTTTAAAATTGTTGAATCAAGTTCACCTTCCTAATGAGGTTATTATATTGTTGTTGTTGTTGTTGTTATTGTTGTTGCGGAGATATTTTTGTTTCGGTTAACCTGCTGTTTTCTCTCCCATAGGGGAAATGAGAAATGATTTATATATCACAATAGAAAGAGGAGAATTTGAAAAAGGAGGAAAAAGTGTGGCCAGAAATGTGGAAGTCACAATGTACATTGTGGACTGCGGTGGACAAATTTTGAATGTAACTTCTGCTTAACTTCTTTTCTTATTATAAATACTATTCAAAATGGCAATATTTTATAATGAGGAAGAACCCAGAAATTTTGTTCCTAGATGACTAACAGTAGGATTTGTTTATGTCTGAATTAAGCTCTGCACTCTAATATTCACTAAAGAGAAATCTATATGCTAGGTACTGATGATACCATAACATTAATTTCAAACAATTTGTTGTTGGCCTGCATAAATAACACAATGAAGCTGAAAAGAGATCATGAGTTATGTTGATATTGGACTGGACCTGTTAAGCTGTTGTTGGATCTGTCTGAAGTTTTCCCAATAGCTCTAGATGCAATTATCAGCTTCTTATTCCAAGATGCCCTAAGTAGCCCATGAAGAACAAGTAGACCTTCTTGTACACCAAGGATCAGTCTGTTGCAGCCATTCTAAGCCGTATATCTAAGGCCTAAACCATTGATGGATGATATAGTAGCTTCCTTGGTTTCCAAGTATAATCTTAAAAGATGGGGATGTTATACCCAAACTTCCTGATGACAAACTTCATGAAATTCTCTTTAATATGGCAAAAGAATGCAGCACATCACTGATATGTAAGGAGTGAAACTGTGATCCAAACAGAGTGAATGATTCCCAGAGTCTAAAGCTAGTGTTCCAGAGCATTAACAAACTGGCAAAGATCAGGTCTTCATGGCTCACTCTGACCTAAATTAATTACAATTCTTGGCCAGGGCTGCAGAGGTAGCCATACATTTTTGGATCATGGCCTGGAACATAGATACCAAGCCCAGTTCAATACTAGCCTACAGTGTCTTCACAAGTGACAAATCTACCCCTACCTGAAGCTCTCATCAAAACAAAGAACAAAAGAATGCTCTTCTGCCCACCTCTACCAAAAGGTAAGACAAATTGCCTGTCTAGATCCAAGCTCACTTTTGTTTTGCTCTTTCTATCCTCAATCTAGGCCAGAGACACAAAGGGAGATCTGAAAAGCCATTGATCATTTACTAGCTGGGAAGCCCAGAGAATTAGTACCACCGGCTGACAATGTTTCAAAGTGTTATTAAATTTTCCTCATAGTGCCCCAAAAGGGCAGGGTTTGGAGAACCATCCTGAATTTTAAGTGGGTCAGCATGTTACTGGAGCCCTTTCCCATTCAATGTCCCCTTCTGAGGTTTTCACCTAATTCTGAAAATGTTAGCTAATCACCCTTTCAAGTCTATCAGTCCAGTGGATGTAAATACGTTTCCTGGAAAATGACCTTCCTCATAGCCATAACATTATCCAAGTATGTCTTTGAAGCTGGCAGTCTTATCATCCAGTGAAGAACTGTGTGATCATATCTACTCTGTGGTCTTATACACAAATCATGGCAAAGAAGACTCGGTGGCGAGAACAGCCAGGCTTCTGGACCCTGGTGGCTGGAGACCCCGTGGTAGACCCAAGAAACGGTGGATGGACCACATTAAGGAGGACATGGAATGCTTGAACATCACCCCTGAAGATGCCTTGGATCGAGTCAAATGGAGACAATATGCCAACAAGCGGACCCTGCCATAGCACAGGAATAATGCTAGGAAAAATAAGAAGAAGGTCTTATACGCAAATCCCACATGCATGCCCAATGTGAATTCCACTTTCCAAAGGGCACAATCTATCAGTTTTCTGCCCACATCCAAACACTGTCTTAGAGCAACATTGGCACAAGCTGGATCTCTGAAGAATGCTAAATATCCAAAAGGATCAAAGATTGACAGTGTTCAGATGATTGCTTCATTTCCTTCTGGCATGTCTTTATCAGCCCCAAGATGTTCTCCACAGCTCTGGACTCTTTCAAAGGGAAGGATGGTATTTAAATGAAACCTGAAATGAAATGTTAAGTAAGTGTTCCACAAAGCTGAGAAACACATTATATTAGACAAATTGCTCTCTCACACATACACCAAAAAGGATTTGCTATTTTCTAGAGTTTGCCTTGTCAGTATTTTGAATATATGAAAAAATTGGACTATTGTATAGTGAATTTCAATGAAATACCTGGAATCATTATAGAGTTAGTGCTGTGAGATGGGTGGCTATATATATTGAATGAATGAATGAATGTGCTCCCGATGACAATTGGAAAATCTGATATAATTTGTTTTACATAATCCCTTTGCATAAAAAATTGCATACAAAATATAACCATGTAATTGCAAACTGATACTGAAGTTGCAGACAAATGTTAAGGCAAAATTAATGTAAAATGAGAAAAATGAGAAGCGGTAAAACTGGTATAATATATGTCCATGCCTAAAGGAAATATTGAGGACAGTAGGTTGATGAATGAGATAATACCACATACCACAATAAAGGAATGCCTTCATGCTTTCTTACTGGGTGAGCAATAAGCATTTTTCCTGCCCTGTGTCCTAAGTTAAACTCATCTCAGTCTCTTTCTTACCCCACAGCTGGGTTGTGTCTTCCAAAGAATCCATGGAAAACAAGATTCTTTTGTTTAGATCTTTCAAGATACTAACCATTCATTGTACAACTCAAGTAATTTGAGGTTTTTTTAATGCTTTCTTTTTAAGGATTTTATCTCCTTCGGCTCTGGAGAGCCACCAGCCTCTGAATTCCATTCCTTTGTGTTGTATCATAACAACAGTCCCAGGTGGGCTGAGCTGCTGAAACTTCCTATTCCAGTGGATATATTCAGGGGAGCACACCTTCGGTTTGAATTCCGCCACTGTTCCAGTAAGACCTATTCAAAAGCGGCAGTGCTTTGAAATTACAGTCAACACTCTCTTTTCAAATGTTCTTCATGCTTGCTGGGTACTACCTTATAAATGAGCTTCTAGTATGTGGGGGAAGAAAGGATCTCATACAGGCATGACAATGAGAAAAAAAAAGAAACAAGTATCCACTGACAATAGCAGTTTTGCATTAGCAATATCCTTCAAAAATAAATGTTTGGTCATCTGTAACTGAAGATTAATTATGCTTTTAAACACTAATGATCCAAGAGACAAAGGTAGCTGTAAAGTTTTTCCATAGCTTTTGCACTACGAATTGGCATTCATTTTCTTAAAAGTTTGCACTTATTCCAGATACAAATGATAATCTCATCAAACCAAATCTGAAGTTCTGTAAATTAAAATGTTGCTGCTTTCAAAAAATGTGAGGAGAAAAGATGTAAGTTCAGGGCTGCTGAGTCATAGGCTGAATCGTAGAATGAGAGAAATGGAAGAGTAACTGACACTGGATTAGAATCTCTTGCCATTTTTATCCTGAGTAGAGAGAAATGTTGCTAAAAGGAAGATACAATGAGTTCTTAGAAGATCATGGCTTCTTTAATTCAAAAATTTCCTGCTGATTTTTAGTGTGGGTGGGGGGAATGGTTGGTGGATTTACTTTCCTTTTTAATCTCTTTTATTTACCACAGTTATGAGAAGGGTATGTTTAGAATCCCCTAGGCAGCTAGGATCATTAAACTATTTCAGTGAACCCAGTAACTAAATTTGAAGTAATTTTTAGTTTGGCCATTATAGTTTTAATGTATCTTTTTAATGAAAAAAGATCATGAATATAAATATTAATATATTTGATTAATAACTAGGCTGCTAGCAGTGTGCTTTTCCTATGAATTCTAACTTTAAAATAAGTTATCCTGAAGTAAATTTGATGTTGTTCTACTGCATAGGCATGTAGAAACAAGACATAAGTATTTGTTAAATTATACATTATACCACACAATACAATTGTGTGGTCTGGATGTATAGCCTTACAGTCTTGACTCCTAGCAACTGCCTGGACAAATCCATGCAATTTTCATAGCAAGATTTTCAGAAGTGGTTTGCCCTTGCCTCCTTCTTCCTAGGGCTGAGAGAGAGTGACTGGCCCAAGGTCCCCCAGCTGGCTACACCAAACTGGTTCTCATGCTGATGGTAGCAATCTCAAATTTAATTGAAGTCAATAGGAATCAAATTGATCATGCCTAAATCGTATTGTGTGATTATCTGTACATTTTATTTGTAACTCTTGGGTGCTGTAATTAGTTTTGTAGATTATGGTTGAAGTATGTCATTGCTCACTACAGGGAAACCTGTTGACTATATAGCATTCTGGCCTTTAGTTGCAAATATATATGTAATTTTACATTCTTTTCATTTATGCATTCTCATTTCTAGCCTAGAACATGGTGTATTTTTGATATGTATGTGTGTTTCAGCAAAAGAGAAGGGAGAGAAGAAGTTGTTTGGTTTTTCTTTCGTCCCTCTGATGCAGGAAAATGGAAGGACCCTGCCAGATGGCACTCATGAACTCATTGTGCACAAGGTATTTTCAAAAAGAAGCCAGAAAAAACAGCTTATTCAGAAAAATATCCTAGAGCTGCCCTTATATTCAGACAAATCTATTCAACTGTCTGAAGAATGCTAGATTTGTCATTGTATAACATGTCCTTTCATTATATGCTTTCCAACTTATGTTGCTGGATCTTCATATCACACACATGCACACGTCATAAATCAAACTGGCTCTCTCACACGCATACATACAGATAGATTATTTATCTTTGCATATATATTAGCATTTAGTTCTCTGTCCAGATTAAATCATATAATTATTTTGGAAGAAATTCCTCCATTGCATTACAAAACATAATCTTAAATGATGACTTTGTACAACACAATTCATTTATTTAAATGCCTTACCCTATCCTATAGATGCTAAATAAAAAGACTTAACAAAGATGGAAAATAGTGAAATAATACTATTATAACTATTCAAACGGTCCCTTCCTACACATATGACACTAATAAACCATACAGTTAGGTTCAGGGTCTAAATTTGCTTTTAATTCCATTGCTTAAGTGTTCTAATGGATGGGAACTATGGTAGTGTCAGAGCTTAATAGAAAAGCTACGTTTTGAGAAAGGATTTATTTATTTGTTTATAAGATTGGTAAGGCCACCCAACTCAAACAATGTGACTCTGGGTGGTGTACAGCATAAAAAACAAACAATAAATTAAAAAAACCCCAGCATATAACAATAGAATTTGATAGAAATAAGACAAATAGTATCATGAACATATAGTAAAGTTGGAAAAACAGTTTTTAGAGACCAAACGTGGAATGCAACTAAGGGGGCCAAGGAGCGACAATGGAAAATCAGAAGACCGAAGTACTCAGAATGGGAGAAAGTGCAGCAGCATTGTCAGAAATTAGCATAATTTTGTTACGCTGATTTGGCCTTTGACTGAATATAGAAGAGACAGAGATTTGTGTTTGTAAATGTTAAAACCATGGCACTACACCTGTTCAGCAAGATGGATGGTAAAGTTAGCGGATATGCAAAGTAAGATAAGCACAGCAGAAAAGAATTGCGAGGAAAAAGGTGAATGATAATCCTGTACCTATCTTGTGACATGAGTCAAATATGGAAGTAGAAATTTCTGAGTGTGAGATGTGGTTTAGATAACAGGTGTTATCAGTATTTAAGTATACTGAAAGCATAGCAAATAATGAGGTTACCTAGAAAGTACATAGGAAGAAAATAGAGATGATTAGCTTTGCAGATTGTTTTTCTAATGACTTTAGATGACAGTTCAGTGCTGCATTTTATTTCATTAGGTATAGTGAATTAAAATGCAAATTTAATTCTTCTCTCAGTGTGAAGAAAATATTAGCCTTCAGGATTCTAGTCGCTACCTCAAATTTCCCTTTTCAAAAGGGCATCTCCTTGCAAACAACCACCAAGCAGTAAAATCTACAAAGGAATCATTCTGGATTACATCTTTCCTGTGTTCGACTAAACTCACACAAAACGGTAAAGTGAAATGCATAATACAATATAACAGATGGCCAAAATAATACTAGGACATACCATATATACCCATGGATAAGCCAAGAATTTTAGGTGCACCCTAATACACCCCAAAAATTGGGTTTGTCTTATTCACAGCTTATCATGGATCCATGAGTATATATGGTAATACTTTCTTAGTACCTCTGTTTTCCATATATACTTGCATATGAGCCCATCCGTGGATAAGCTGACCCTCGAATTTTTAACCAAAATACCATGAAAAATGTGGGTCGGCTTATCTGTGGGTTGCACGTTTTCATGGTATTTTGGTTAAAAAATTCGAGGGTCAGCTTATCCACAGATAGGTTTATCTGCAAGTATATACAGTGTTACAAACATGATTTATAATTTAATATTAGCAATACTGATGCTGAATGGTACCTAATAAACTATTGATTGGATCAACATATGAATAAATGATTTGTTGAACTGTTTGTAAGCAGACTGAAAAACTGGCAGTTTTAATGTGACAGTATATTTTTAAGTAGCACAGCTATGCAGTATCTTTTTAAAAATTACCAGTTAATGCTTTCTGATTTAAAAAAAAAATTCCCTTAATGTGTTTTTAGTTTATTGTCCCAAATGATAACATATTCTATAGATATGAGGACTTCTGAGGAGTGTTATTAGGATTAGTAATTCTTTTTGACATTGAATATAATGCATGACACATATTTAAATGAATGGAGCAAAGAAGCACAGTTAAATGTTTAACAGTGCAATTCTGTTTCTCTACTCAGCAGTAAAATTCATTACATTTTTAGGAAACTACTGGTGAACAAATATAATGAATGTTACTTTTCAGATGCCATAATTTATTTGATAGCATGTACAGATCTGCAGCCTAAAACTGGGCTTGACTTAAGGGAACTTAAGTATACAACCTTTTTCTTCTGGCTATTTCTAAAATTAATGTATATGTAATAAATTGTTTATTTACAATTGTAGTATTTCTGCTAAACTTTATTTTGTAGGAGATATGCTTGACCTTCTTAAATGGCGAGCCCATCCAGAAAAAATTGCAGGTTGCCTCTCAAAACTGAAAGAAATTGATGGTTCTGAAATAGTGAAGGTGAATATGATTGGCACTGTTTATTTTTCTCACCAAGACAAAATATAACAGTAACTTTTCCAAAGGCTGTAGTTCTTAAATATGTCTTCCTTCACCTAGTTTCTCCAAGATACACTAGACACTTTATTTGGGATTTTAGATGAAAATTCTCAAAAGTATGGCTCTCAAGTATTTGACTGTTTGGTAAGGCATATTTTATTATTCATTGTGTTTATTTTAATTTTTGAAATTGGCTAAAATGCACTAATATGTAATTTTTCCCATAGGTTCACATAATTAATTTGCTGCAGGACAGCAAGTTTCATCATTTTAGGCCGGTTATGGACACCTACATTCAAAGTCATTTTGCAGGAGCTCTTGCATACAGGTAGGTTTCAATGCTTTGAATACATACGTAATCAGATGATTGACAGTTGAGAGCAACTTTAGTTCAAATGTATTGCAGCCTGTGTGATCAAAATCAAAGCGTGATAAACTGATACATTAAATTAATTGTACTTTGTTAGTAAAAATTGATCTGGACTATTACATTTAGTTACCAATACTAAATCAATTCTCTGTCATATATTATTTTGCTTTCTTATAAGTATGAGTTCACATGTGTCTCTAATTGTTGTCTGAGTTTGGGAAATGCTTAATATTAAACTAAAGTCAAGGAGGTTTCCCCCTAATTCTGAAAGGATTTATTGGTAGCCCTTAAACCAGATGGTTTGAATATGGATGAACAAATCAGAGCACAACCAAATCTGAGCGTACAAAAGGACTAGTGAAGGATCTGTTGGTATATTATTTTCTGCTACAGAAATTAATGTTACCATAGTAATTGAGTACTTTCTTAAGTATCGGCAGGATGAAGAGGTCGAATTTAATTGTCCTCAATTTGGGTGTTAAAAGCTGCATTGCCTGGGGGAGAAACCTTGCCTGGACTTGTTTTAGTTTCTGTTTCTTTTCTACACACAGCCTCCTCCCGTCCTCTCTGAGCGCGTGTGAATGCACAGCTTGTAAAATATGTTTTTGTGCTTTCTGTAAATACATTTATTTTTATAGAAATGCCTGGTGTGTGATTATTCTGATCTCTCGGGTCAAACGCTTTCCAGCATTCTGCCACAGGTTATGGGCCCAGTAAAGCAGCCCAGGGAAACCCCAGAGAGAGCAGAGAGATTAGCTCCATACCTCATGCACATTTAAAGGCAAGTAGCAAAGACCTGTGAAGATTTCTTTGGAGCTGCCTGGAGATTTTCCAGCCACTGACAGTCTGCAGGACAAAGAAGCCAGGTGAGGTGACTTGCAAAAGAAGGAAGAAGCCATGGCTACCTCCCAGCCCTCAGCAATGCCTCTTGAGCGCCTATCAGAGACCAACTATTTGAATTGGGCCCTGAAGATGGAGATGTATCTTCGCAGAGAGAATCTTTGGCTGCCAATTGGTGACCAACCCCCCAAAATCCCAGTGCTGAATGGCTGAGACAGGATAAGCGGGCTAGAGCCACCATTATCCTGGGAGTTGAGGATAATCAGCTAGTGCATGTGAGAGGGATGCAGTCTGCAAAACAACTTTGGGACGCTTTGAGAGACTTGTATGTAAAGGCAACAGCAGGGAGTAAAGTTACCGTGACAAAAAGCTGTACAAAGCCTACCTAGCAGAAGGAGATAGCCTTCCTGAGCACCTCCATCATATTCAGGCGTTTGTCGAGTTGCAGGAGAGAGGAATGGAATTTACACCTCTCACAAAATCCTATATCCTCCTGTCCTCATTGAATGAAACGTGGGACACGCTGATTTGTACCCTGGAGGCTATGCCTGAAGCAGACCTCACCCTATCGTATGTTACACAGCGCTTACTCACTGAATGGGAGAAGAGAGAGGAAAGATTCCCCCCCATCTCTTCTGGAAAGCTGCAGCACCAGAAAACATGGGAAAAGAAGGGAACAGAAGCTGAGGCTACAGCACTAGCCAGCCAGTGATGCTTCAGTTGTGACTCAGCTGGACATTTGCAGAAAGACTGTGCCTTGAGACCCAACAGTAGAAAGACAAAGAACATAAGGGCAACACAGAAGAAGGCTCTTCAGACAAGCCAAATTGCACAGGTTGCTGAGAAGGGTAATTCTGATGTATGGATGTTAGATTCTGGGGCCAATTGTCATTTATGTAATTGTAAAAGCTCTTTTGTGTCACTGTCTAAAACTGAAAGATAAAGTGTATCTTTGGCTGATGGGTCTGTGACCAAAATTATGGGACAAGGTGACTTGTATTTATCCTGCTTGGGAGAAACTGTGAAAGGTGTGTTGTATGTTCCAAATCTACAGTCAGACCTTTTATCTGTGGCACAATTAGCTGCAACAGGGTATGTCATAACATTCAAGAAAAATGGTTGTGAGATACGTAAAAATGGGAAAGTGTGTGCTGTTGTGTTAATTGATGTTAAAAGACTCCTTGTACATTGTGCAAAATGCAAGGAAGCCAAGCTGCAAGGCTGCAGTTGGCAACACTCCATATCATGACCAATGTGTACACCTGATGCATAGGAGATTTGGTCATGCTAATTTCAAATATATAGCACAAATGCCACAGCTGTGTGCTGACCTAAAGATAAAACCCTGTGATAAATACTTAGATTGTGTAGTTTGCAAAGTGCAAAACACATAAAGCTCCTGTGAGTAAGCACAGTGACAGAGTTACAACTAGACCTTTGGCAATTGTACACTCTGACATTATTGGTCCTTTTGCTCCAAGTCTTGGACAAGCAAGGTATGCAATGACCATCATTAATGATTCTCAAGATATACATTTATCTACATCTTAAAACATAAAGATGAGGCATTTGAGAAATTCAAAAGTTTTGTGACATGGGCAAATGGAAAATTTCCATGGCCTGTATCTGCACTCCAATGTGATAGAGGAGGAGAGTACCTTTCTGACAAATTCAAAAGGTTCTAGCTGAAAAGGGGATAGAACAAATTGTTTCTAACCCTTACACCCCTCAGCAAAATGATGTTGCTGAAAGAAAGGGCAGAACTTTGCAAAATGCAACGGAATGCATGCTTAAAGATTCAAATTGATCGTTCAGATATTGGGCAGAAGGAATATCCACTGCCTGTTATGTACAAAACAGACTGTATAACTCTGTGATTCAGGACACTCCATTCCACTTGTTTTATGGTGTGAAACCAAAGGTAAACCATCTTAGAGTGTTTGGTAGCACTGCTTGGGTTCATATTCCAAAACAGAGAAGGAAAGGAGACCCCACAACAAAGAAAGCCATCTTTGTTGGCTATGAACAAAGCCAAAGGAGCTACAGGTTCATAGTGGGAGAGAAATTAATAATTAGCAAAAGCGCTTCTTTTGCTGAACAAAACTGGGGGAGATTAAATTCTAGCTCTCCAATTGATCTATCCACAACAGAACAGCAAGGACTTGTTGATGGTGATCTTTTGCCTAGTGAAGACATTAAACCAGAAAAGCAAACTGAAGATCTGTCTGATGAGACAGATGCTTCTCAGGAAAGTGATGGGAGTCAAAATTTAAGCCCTGTATTACCTCGCAGGTCTCAGAGGAGTAATAAAGGCGTTCCTCCATCACGTTTTCAGGCTGAAACAGTAAAGGCTTTTCACATATTCACAGAACCTGAGTCCTTAGAGCAAGTGAATGCTTTACCACCTGAGACTGCACAAAATTGGCATTCTGCCATGCAACAGGAATTAGCATCCTTGAAAGAAAATAAAACATGGAAACTGGCAAATCTACCCCCCAATGAATGCTGTCTAGGCTGTAGGTAGGTTTTCAAACTGAAAAGGGATGCTGATGGCAAAATCCAAAAAATATAAAGCAAGGTTGGTTGCAGAAGGGTTCACTCAAGGGAAAGATTAAACTTTGGTAAGACTTTTGCACCAGTTACTAAAGGTGAATCAATTAGATTACTTTCTTAAGTATCGGCAGGGTGAAGAGGTAGAATTTAATTGTCCTCAATTTGGGTGTTAAAAGCTGCATTGCCTGGGGGAGAAACCTTGTCTGGACTTGTTTTAGTTTCTGTTTCCTTTCTACACACAGCCTCCTCCCATCCTCTCTGAGCACGTGTGAATGCACAGCTTGTAAAATATGTTTTTGTGCTTTCTGTAAATACATTTATTTTTATAGAAATGCCTGGTGTGTGATTTTTCTGATCTCTCGGGTCAAACGCTTTCAAGCACTCTGCCACAAGATCAAGGAAAGAATTTAGGAACTAGACAAGTGCAAAACTTTGAATTTGAAAGCTCGGAGCTTGGGTAGTGCTCACATAGTATCTGTCTTAAACCAAACACTGCTTTCCTTGGGATCATAGAGCAGCTGTGGAAATTACCTGTTTGAATCTGGAAAAAGTTGTGGCTGCTTTAAGGAGTTGCAGAAAAGTACTGCATTGTATTCCATGTGAGTTGAAGGACATTTTTGCCTTTGAATCTGAAGTGCTGCACTGCCCTAATGGATACATGACCAGTTATGGCCTTACAGTATGCTTTAATGGGCCATGGTTGTTATACCTAAGCTGGAACAATGAAATACATCTTTCTTTATTCTCCATATAGGAAGCACTCATGGAGTGGTTATTCTCACAGAATAATACATCTTCCAAGTCCTCATTTGGTCTGCCTTTGTTCAGTCTAATCTGCCTCCTTCAAAGTTAGTGATACGGTAGAATTATCAAGGATTTTGAGAATCCATTGATTTCTGTCTGAGATCTTTCATTGAACCCAGCATTATATTGGCTGAAAATTTTCTCTCTAGGAATGTCTGCAAATTTTCATAGCTAATAGAGCATATTCATTAAAGAAATATCTGCTATATACCAAATCAGACCATAGGCCTACCTTGCTTCAGGACAGAATATTATTTATATGAATGGTACATATAGTTGTGATAACTTCTGCCCCAGTTGAAAACCAAATTACATAATTTCAGATATATGATGAGATCATATGATGGGAATAGAGAGAGAGAGGCAATGTGCAGGCGTTGATTAGGCGGTATGGATTGACTGAAAATATTGAGTGAAGAGAATCATATCCTATTCAGACTGTGAATGCAAGGATTATTGAAAATGTTTGAATTTTTAGAGTCTGGAGATGAAAGCCAAAAATGTGGTGCAAGATGTTTTATGAGTCATGCCAGACTCAGCCAAAATTTCATGCAGTGGAAGAGTCTCATTGTTTGAAGGGTTCAGTGACCTTGCAGGTGTGGGAATGAAATTTACTATTGAGCTTTCCTTCCATTGTTAGAAAGCGAGGTATATTTGTATCTTTAAAGCCACCCAAACTTTATTAGATTTGTGAATATATATGCCAACAATAGTGTTCTATTCTCTATATTCATAATTAGGCAATCTAAATATAGTTAGGGAAAAAACCAGAAGATTATTCAACTCATAGTTTTCATTTCATGACATTTCATTTGAATTGCTCTGCTCATTTTTCTGCATATTAGGCTTAATTTTCAGTAGATATATGTACTGATCAAATTCTGAATTGTTCTTCATGTCAGTCATAAGGCTACTTAACATGAATTAAGACTTCGGTGTAGAACTAAGTTTTGTTTTATATTTTAGAGATCTCATAAAGGTATTGAAGTGGCATGTTGATCGAATTACTGAAGTAGAAAGGCAAGCACACAATCAAGAAGTATTAAAGGTAATAAAACTGACAGAGACAATGTAATCTCACCTAGCTTTTTCCAACCTGCTTCAATTCAGAAGCTTTTACTGAATTACAGTTCTTATAATTTCCAGTTAGCATTGCTCCTCTAGTCTGACACATCTGACACAATACTGAAGAAGCTGATTTAATATCATTGTTAATATTGTTCGTATATAAATATACAAATACTAATTTATAGCGAATGAAGTTACCATGACATGCATCTAGAGTAGAGTGAAGTTGCATCTCCTGCGCAAGAGTATTTTTATTAGCTTTCCTTAAACCTACTGTCCCATCAATTCACCCTGAAGCTTGGGTGAGTGAGACTGTAGAGTAACCATGGAAAGAACTATATGAGCACATGATATATAGTCAATATGTGCACAAAATGAATCAGACCTGTTTAGAATGTGTCACACAGAACACAGCAACAACAAGATGATAGTCACAAAGATAATAGTTGTATTCATACTGGAATCTGATAGAGAAAGCAATACAAATAGAAGATTAGAGATAACATGGGATATGTAGCATTTACTGCTTAAGTTATAGTGGCAAGAGAAAAAGCCCACCTTTTCACTTTTGGGAACTAGTAAATATTAATATTTTTCCTTGGCCTTGCTAAAAAGTCTGTTGAATAGCTATGAAGATATCGAAAAATTAGAAACAAAACATCAGATTAATATCTCTCTGATAGTAGCATATGGATATTATTGTGAAAGTAGTTTGGGAAATAGCACTTGTGATTAGGACAGATATCATCTGTTGACTAAGCCATGAGTAAGACACAATGAATTTAAAGGGCCTTACTTCTAAATAGTGATGGATAACATTACACTCCACTATGATAAAGCCTGAGTTTTAAAATATGGGTTCAGATTTGTATTAAGAAATATTCATATTAGTATTAAAGTATGTTCGCCACCTTGAGTTATTTATAAAAATAATAAAGGCGGGATAAAAATTAAATAAACAAACAAATAAATATTCTGACAATAGGCCTACATTTTTCATCTGAGAATTTATTAGATTGTCATCACTTTAGGCAATTGGCATTCGTTATCCTAATGAAGGTTATTTGGTTAATTGTGAAGACACAGACTGTTTGCATGAAGGATCTCCAACTGTAATATTTCTTTCTGTATTAAAACATATCTTGATGATGTTGCAAATGGTTTCATATTGGAACCAATGTAATTGGTTATATGGTTACGTGGCCCAATGTAATAAAATGACTGCAATGAGAAGACATCTTATCTGGTGATAGGAGCTGGCTTCCAATTCCTCTTAGTTCAGAAAGAATGCACATTGAAAAAAATTAGTGAATTTAACAAAGAGTAAACATGAAGAGTTTTCTTTTTGTGGTATGAGCTATTCATTTTCTATCATATTTTAGGCTATATGCTATCCAACTAGTGCTGTCAGGAAAAAAATATGTTTATTATTTATTTTAAAGAGGGAATGATATAATACCACGATTTTTGATTTAACATTTAAAGGCTCAAGAGTATATATTTAAATATATAGTTCAGTCTCGGAAGCTCTTCTCTATTGCTACCGGTGGACAAAATGAGGAGGAATTCTGCTGTTGTATTCAAGAGCTTTTGATGTCAGTACGATTCTTCCTTTCCCAAGAAACTAAAGGAACTAGTGCTTTATCTCAGGCCCAAGTAAGTGGTGCAAAAATACTGCCTTACACTATTACTTCTGTTTTTTATATTGCTTCTGTGTATGGTAACTGAAACATAAGAATATAGTTTTGGCGTTTAAATGTGATATGTTAATGCTTCTGGTCTACTTTCCACTGTAATGACATTTTATTTCATTGACATATTGGTAACAAAAATTGGATCAGACATCTGACACTACTGTTTCTCTATATCAAGTCTGTGGCTAAATTAACAAGCTATGGATTTGTTTTGTTTCCAGTTGTCTTCCATGAATATTGATTCAGGTGCAGCTTTTGCAGTTGGCTATTTTTATTTTTATTTTTTTTAATGCTAGTTCTTCTTGCCCATCTTCACCAGGATTTCTCATATTCACTTTAAAACTGCATATTATAATAATCTTATTTATATATTTTTTTTCCTTTGAAAAGATTAAAAACTAGTAAGAGAAAATTCCCAGTATGTGTTGTTCTCAGAAAAGAGAAAAATTATAATCTTTAAAAGTAAATTCAAATAAAGTTTAAATTCCTTTTTGCATCTGTTTGAAGATTTGTAATATAGTTCAGTTTCTCTGGTTTCATTCTTAGGCAGTCTTTCTCAGTTCTTTCCCAGCTGTATATTCAGAATTGCTAAAGCTCTTTGATGTGAGAGAAGTAGCAAATTTGGTGCGTGATACTCTAGGGAGCTTGCCAATCATTACAAATGCGGATGACTCTCTTCAAGCAGTGAAACTTCAGTGCATTGGAAAAACAGTGGAAAGCCAACTTTACACCAATCCAGGTACAGGAGCAAATACCGTAGCTAATTAACTGATATTAAAATAGCTCTTGATACATACTGATTATGTGTAAAATTGGTAACATTTAGTTACATTTGGACTTTACACTAACGCAGGAATGGATAACCTGCATGAAGCCCTTGAATCACTTTTTGCAGGCCTGGAAGTCCAATTAATTATAGAAAGGGGCTCGGGGCTCTGTCTGCCTGGCCGTCTGTCAGCAGGATAACTCTCCAAACAGAAAGGAGCCAAATTTGGTGTGGGAGAAGCCAGGACAAAAAAGACCAAATTTGAAAATGGGCCAGGTTCGGCCAGGGGCTGTGGATGAAAAAAAAAGATATCCCCTGTGCAGCCCTAACAGACAGCATCCCAGAATGCTGCCAACTTCTTAGCTGCCTCCCTCCTCTTTTCTGTTCATAAGGCCCAAAGTGGAGTTTATGCAGCCTTCCCTGGGCTTTTCAATATGCACATTTACACAAAAGATAGAAACTCAGCACAAAGTGCAAAAACATACACGTAGAGGTGATATGTATGCACGTACATGGATGAGTACATTTGCAGACTGATAAACAGTCAAGAAAAAAGCTAGTTGTGACAAGTACCTTTCTGTTCTTAAACTATTTATCTGCTAATCAGACTTGTGTAGCACTGGAAGGGAGGGGAACACGTTTTGGGGTTTTTTTGGCACAAGTGTAGAGACAAATAGAGCTGTAGGACATAGCATTTGATGTTCTGTGGCACAGCACCAAGTTAGCTTGGCACTGCTGCCAAATTGATTTATGGTTCCCCATTAGCTTTGACTGGATTTACTACAGTACATGCTCAAAATTCCAGTGTTTATAAATATTCTTTTGAAGGTACTGGGCATGTTCCATAATGAAGCCCAAAGCCTATAAGCAATAGTCAAATTTATTTTTTAGTGTGTGGTAGTCATGTGAAGGATGTACTCACCAAGGCAATATTCCCATTATTAAAATATTTATACCTAAATAGCTAGTATGTCACATTTAAAAAGGAATATATTCAGCTGGAATACATTTACTAAAATAGAATAGTGTTTTACCAATATACGTTAATGAAATTAAAATTATCGAAAAAAGTGTAAAAATTTATGGTTTTTCTCTCTTTCAGCTTACAAAGCAACTTCTTTCGATTTTATTTAATCACATATTACCATGCCCCTGAAATCTTCAATTGTGATTAATTTTAGCTATCATTAATTCTTAAATGTCAGTTGCATATGAGCTATTGTTGGCTGGTTTTCCATCTATTGTAATTAAGATTAAAAACAATTTATCATTGTTTGGGCAACTCTGTCTTGGTTTGAACAAATGGTCACTAGGAGTGAAAGATTCCATAATAGTGATGCTAGAAAAGGAAGGGGGAGGGGGCTGAGCTTATTTTTTGAATACAGAATCTACCCATTCTATTATTTCTGAGTTGGTAGATGAGTCGGTAAACCTTTTCTGTGTATGCACTTTTAGTGAAGCAATTAATTATGTCAAAACTGAATTAGTGTAGTCTTTTGAGAGATCTGTGTGCATCCTTAACCAGTGAAAGGGCTGGATCATTGAATTGTTCCACAATTACTTTGAAGGATAAAAGAAACAATAGCCACAGAAACAGAGCATTCATGGTATATATTTGCCCTTCCAGAATCCCGGTATATTTTACTACCAGTAGTTCTGCATCACCTCTACGTGCATCTGCAAGAGCAAAAGGATCTGATCATGTGTGCTCGTATCCTTAGCAACATATTTTGCTTCGTTAAGAAAAATAGTTCTGTAAGTAGAAGGAAGATCACAGAGAATAGGCTTTTAATTGTTAAGAAGTCTGTCTCAAAGGAAAGTTAGGTTAAACTGTATTCTTAAGATGCTTCTTTAATATGCTTCATAGTTTGTTATTAATTATTTCAGACTGTATCTGTGCATAAAGAGAGAACTAGCAAAAATGTTACTATATTAGAAAGTGATACTTTTGGGGGGTTGATACCTGGCTTAGATATCTCATCACTTGTTTAGAAAAAATGAAATGGTATTGATTTTCAAAAAAGTTATGGTTCAGAAATATTGAAAATGCATAATATCTTTAGAAGAGGGGAATAAATCAATAATTTAAAATAGCATTTATTTTATCAGCTTGCTTCAGCTTCACTTTATCAACTGACTTCAGCTCACTTCATCAGATTCAGCATATTATCAGAGGAGTCTGATGAAGTGAGCTGAAGTTCATAAAAGCTTAAATGCCTTGTAATAAAATCTGTTAGTCCAAAAAGGTGCTACCAGACACCTCCTGATTTTTTGCCACTGTAGACTAACATGGCTCTCCTATAATACTTGAGGTAAAGTCTGACCAGTATCGCATGTAATGAAGCTATTACTTCTGATAATTTAAAAATGTACTTCCCTTGCATGTAACCTAATATAGCGTTCACTTTTTTTAGCTGCTATGTCTTACTACATTTGTTTTCTGATCAACTACAATTCAATATCTTTTTCAAACATATTATTACCAAACCATTTTATTTATTTATTTATTTTTCACATTTCTATTACTGCCCATCTCCCCGCAAGAGGGGAGATTTACCTCCCATTCATTCCTGTGTGTCTGATTTCTTTTTCATAAGTAAAAAACTTTACACAGTTTTCTCTATTAAATTTAGGTCTAGTAGTTAAGGCAATGGGCTACAAACCAGGAGACTGACAGTTCTAGTCCTGCCTTAGGCACGAAAGCTGGCTGGGTGACCTTGGGCCAGTCTCTCTCTCTCAGCCCAACCCACCTCACAGGGTGGTTGTTGTGGGGAAAATAGGAAGAGGAAGGAGTATTAGGTGTGTTCGCCGCCTTGAGTTATTTATAAAAATAATAAAGGCGGGGTAACAGATAGATAGATAGATAGATAGATAGATAGATAGATAGATAGATAGATAGATAGATAATAGGATTTATGTGGAGATACTCTTGGGTTGGGCTCAAAAGCTAAAGCTGGTACCGAATGCAGTATCCAGTTTGCTGTATTGGCTATCTGCCTAGGCATACAGTATATTATCCCTCTGTTGAAGCAACTGACTGCCAAATAGCTACCAAGCAATGTTCAGTGTTTTTCTTAAGACATAAAGGTCTCTAAATAATTTGGGAGCGGTATATCTCCCTCCCTCCCCTGTGCACATGCATAAACACACATATTGTATATGTGAGTGAGGATGTCTGGAGCTGGTTGTGGGGCATGCCAAGGGGTTGACTGAAGGGCTGGGGTTTGTTTTGGTTTTATGGTTTTTATAGTTCTGGGTTTTATTCTTGTAGGGAGCTGCCCAGAGTTTTTAGATGGGTGGCCATACCAATATTTTAAATAAATGTAAATGTATTTGGATTGATTGATTGATTGATTGATTGATTATGTGGCATCAAATCTTTTTTGACTCCTTGCAACCACATTTATCCATGAAAGTATTTGCAATTTGCATAGGAAATGATATAAAAAGGTTAAGTAAATAAATATGTCATAAATTGGTACATCGAGCATGCAGTATCTAATTCTCCCTATTAATAGTATGGTTTGGTTTACAACAAAATGAGATTATTGTATTTATTTTTCAGTATGCCAACATGTATTTGTTTTTCTTTTTTAAACAAATCGAAGGATAAGTCAGTATTGGAAGAAATAGATGTAATTGTGAACAGTCTTCTAGATGTGTTACTCCGAACCATCTTGGAGATCACAAGCTGCCCACAAGCAGCAGGTTCTACCATGAGGCTTCAATTTCAGGATGTTACAGTGAGTATTACAACAGAAATACCTTGTCATGAATGTTGAATTGATTTATCTCCTTCCTACTATGTTTTGTTTTGTTTTTAAAATAGAGAAATTGCTCCAGTTTGCAAGTGAAGCATTCACATTAACAGGGTTCCTCTTAGATTAAAATGTTGGGAAAATCCACATCTGAATTTGGGGATTGATAAGACATTAAACTCAGCTGACGTGTGTGTGATTACTCCACACCAAAATGTTAGGGAATTTGTAGTACCCAGTTTGTAGCACTTTCATTGACTAAAGCACTGATAGTAAGTTGCCTAAAAAATGTACAGTGTATTGCTGATTTGTCATGATGGATCTAATATGACATGCAAATAAGCATAAATTTGCTTCTTCAGGTTAAAGACCTATTAGCTATCTGTCAAGAGTTTACAGAATATGGTTTTAGGTTAGTGTTAGGGCTGCTAGGTTATCCAGGCTTCCAGGAAGTTTGAAAGCTTTTTATGAAAAAAGATTTGCAGAAATATATGAATTGATTGATACTATCTCCACAAAAGTCTTTCTCATTTCAACCTTCCATAGAGGTAATGCTTTTGTTAGGACAACCATAAGTACAGGTATTGTGAGCTTTTGAGTTCTTAGAATGCTGAAATGGTTGGAATAATTAAAGTTGGGGAAAAAAAGGGGTTATGTGACTTTACATTTCATGCCATATCTCTTATCAGGTACAATTTATTTTCAAGCTGTTTGTCATATTTGCTTTCTAGAATGAAAAGATTTTGGTGAGTTTAAATGAAAGTCCAGTATGTATGTGTCACATGCGCACACCCACCCACACGCACACACACTTTATTTGCAGGCCGCTACTGATTCAGACTTTATTCCCTTGTCTTATATAATTAAACTTTTCTCTTGGTCTTTTTTGGCTGACTTGAATAATCCTTACAAACGTATCAATAATTTTCCCATTTCACTCATCGTGCATGTTGTATTGAAGAGAGAGGCATTGAAAATTATAATTGGGAATGCTTAGACTTTTTCCTCTGTTGTCCTTTTTATTGCTTTTCAGTCCATGAAGGAAGATAAGAGGTTTCCATATGCGATTTCCTTGGAAGAGAGAGATTTTCATGAAAAAGTGGAAGAAGAGGAAATGGTTATGTACCATTTCCTGCTGTTCTAGCAACATCTCACAAAAGAACATCTCCCATGTTGAATATAAACTACTGTTTATCAGTAGTGTAAATACTGTAGTGTTGTAGTGATATATAATAGTTAAGTGTCAGATACTATTTCTTGGAGTCTCATGAAGTTCACGTAGGTGAAATAATACCAGGGTGTATTTTTGCTTTGATTCAAATGGCTTGAATCACACACAGTGGGGAGGATATAAAGACTTTGACTTCTGGGGAAGAAATGGCAAACTGAAGCGGAGCTGATGATTGTGGAATGAAGAGCTGGCCAGTTGACTGGGTCTTCGTAATTCATATCTGGACAAGGAGACAAGGACAAAGAGACTTGAGATCGTCCACAAGTGCTCCAGACAGTTGTTCCTCATGAGAAGCCACAAGACAGCAGTCTCCAGCAGGTTTAAAGTTCTGGTAGACAAGGGAATAGCCATCTTGCTCAAACCATGGTTGGCTCCTTAAAAAGGACACATGTTTGCATACTTCCTTTTCTAATCACTTTTTGAAATTGCTTGTTAACTGATTTTCAGCTATTAGGAACTGTTGGATCTACAATGTGAAAACACTGGTGAGTTTCCTTCAGTCCTTAGTGAAAGAAGTTTTAAATACAAGTTTAAGGATTTTTTTTTTTTAATTTTTGGAATAAACAACAAAACAGTGATTAGAACTTTTGATTTTGGAAAGTTACAAATGGACTAAGGGTCCAGATGGATTTGAAATAAGATTTTGGAATTTATTACAAGAATCCTTCCTGTCCTAACAATCAGAAATCACGCTGAGACGAGGAGTAGGTCTCTAGTGTTTATTACTACTACATAAAACAGAATCCTAACAAACTGAAGAAGCGTGGGAAAAACCCAGACAGATAAACCCCAAAGGTTAAGGCTTATCTGATCTGTGTCTCTTTGAATGGCTGCTTAATTCCTCAGTACTACGCATGCGTTTTCCCCCCTGGATAGAGGCCCCCTCCTGCTCGCCATCAGTACTCATGACACTTCCCATGGGAAAATGATTTTATTCTGAATTCCTTTAAAAACATTACAAGGTGGAACTTAGAAGGTTGGACACTACAGGGAACCAGAAGGAACTAAAGATTACAATTAGAGAAAAACACCTAAATTTGACTTACTAATACAGAATGGAGAAAAATATTTTAACATTGGACATATTGAAGGATATTTTTGAACAATGGGCCCAGAAGTTAATTTAAGAGTATCTGTCTATAGATAGTGTTTGAAAGAAGTTGTAGAAGAAGAACAAGTTTTACTGGACAAGACTGAGACTGATCTGAGAGTGGATTTAAAAATGATAGGCTACAAGAATGATATGGAAAAAGATGCTACACTGGACATACAAAAGAAACTGGCTGATGTCTTAATAATTAAAATGGATATACAAATAACAAACCAAGAGAGTGACCTGGATAATTTTCCTATATTGGAAGCTTTGAAGAATTTTGTGAGAAGGGACAAGGAAAAAAAGAAAGGAAATCAAGTTCTAGGACATTATTTGAAAGGACTAAAGATTGAGATTGTTAAAAGGAAGAAATATAAAGTTGGTTTATTTGATCAAGGTTAAAATAAATGTGTTATCTCTGGCAATCCTTAATGGACTTTTGCTGATCAGGACTAAAATGATGAGGTTTTAAGGATTTGTTTATAGATAAGAGATGGGATATGGGAAGAAGAGATCATTTGTTGTATTTTAAGAGAAGGTGATAAGTTACTAAAATTGTTTATACTTGTTGTGATGAAGGAAGAAGTCATTTCTTTCTATATTTTCTTTTTCTTTACTAAATTCTTATTTTTGTTTCTTTTCTATTTTTTTCTTGCACCTTCTATTTTTTATTTTTATCCTTTTATTTTTAGTTTGCATAAGTTTTTTTATCATTGTAAGTATAATTTTTAATAAAATTAGTATTTTTTTTTAAAAAGGAAGTATATAAAGACTTCATAAGAGCAGTTGACCCATTTTTGTTCATTGAGCAAAGCTTTTAGGGAAATACTTAGTACACTCATTCTCTGATGTGCAGTCTTATTAGTCTGACTCTTCCCATGTTCTTTATATATAATTTACAATGGAAATGGATTCCTGCAGTGCATTCTAAACATTAGTATGACAGCAAATATTTTATAGACATACGAAGGTCTGGATTATATCTTTTTCTACAAGCAACAAGTAAATTAGGTTATATATAAATTATTATGCTCTAACTCCAAGATGCAGTTGTTAGATTCCTAGATCATTGGACTTTTCTAAAAGAAAAGTTGTGATGCTGATAGATTGTGCAATACATTTTAAAGACTTCATCAGAAAAGACTGTTGACATTAGTTTAACAATTCACATCCTAAAGTGTTTCTAAATAAGACCTGTGGAATTAAGTATAGCTTTAAATTGAACACATTTCAATTTAATGGAATTCTCCTTTTGAGAAACCCAGTTTGCTCTTGAATTCACTTTCTTCAAAGCTGCATAAAGGTATTATTTGCAGTATAGAAGAATAGGCTCTTGGGGTCCTTGTACAATATTGGGTAAGCCATTGTATGGCAAAGTTTCAATTACCACACTGAATGCTTAATTTTTATGTGACTCATTGCACAGCATAAGGCAATTATATACTGTTATGTAGCAAGTTCATGCAGTACTATAGTTGCTTATGGCAACATACTGAGCCAAATGCTTTTGAATTATTTGTGAAAAAAAGATGCCACTCTGTTTGAGTGTAGGTGGCAGGTTCTGTCTCTGTGTGTTTTCAGGAAACCTTTCTATGTTTGTTAAAATGAGAAATAAATCTCTTACAGGACACGTAGGTAGACGTATACAGAAATAATAACTCTCAATCCAAAGTTCAGAAACCATGATATAGGATGAAGCCTAAGGAAGAAGAAGTTTCTATAATTTTTAGCTGCATGTTGTTTCTCTCTTAAACATGCTTTATATCACATATTCAGTGAAAACAGCACAGAACTAAGTTGTATACTCAGAAACACACCAGTGTGGTTTATTTGCAGTTCAAGTATTTAGCTAGCTACTGCCAAAATCATTCAATAAACAGTATTATAATTTATAGTGATATCAGCATGATGGTTAAAACATATAATAAAATGAGCGTTCTTTTCACACAAGCTCTCATTTATATGGGTGGGATCTCAAATAGGAGAAATACTCAGTTTAATCATGTAAATATTTTATCACTGATTTACAGGCTAAAAAATAACAAAATATAGCACATATTTATTTATTTTATTATTTATTTAGCATATTTTTCCACCGCCCATCTCAAACACGACTCTGGGGATCTTACAACACATTAAAACAACAGCAATTATACATATAACAGAGGTAACAGAAAGAGCCTAAAACCAGTAGATGTCAGGCTTCACATAGGCAGCTCTCCAGACACAAAATCCATTTTCAGAAGTTGGCTTACTTGGCAGAAGGCTCATGAACACAAGTCGGGAATGTTAGCCTCATTATTGCAGAAAAGAACCTAGCCATTTGTAAGTTGAAGATAAATGTGAATGGTAAACAAATCAAAACTCTTATGTAAATCTGTGGTTCTGCATTTCAGTTCTAGGATTTTTCCTCCTGCCTTTCCAAGTCAAAAGGTATTTGAACATTTTCTTGAGATCCTTGCAAGGCACACTCTGTGTTAACAATTTTCTCTAGCCTGGAAATCACCAGTTTTATTCCTTATACCACCTCTTTCCCTATTTCTCTTTCCCCTCTCTGGAGGTGTTTCTACACATGCGTGCGCGCGTGCACACACACACACACCACTTTCTGGTTGTGGTTGTCTGAAGGGCAGTGTGCCCCTCATTCCATTTTTCATTGGCTAGAGCTGAGAGATCTCCCTCCTTTGAGGTCTCTCCTCCTGACTGAAGATAATGTGTGTGTGAGGGGATAGTTTCATTTTTTATTCAGCTTTCAGACTTTTATCTCCCTCCCTCCTCCTGACACCAGCCA
Organism: Candoia aspera; assembly: GCF_035149785.1. Lineage (NCBI taxonomy): Eukaryota > Metazoa > Chordata > Lepidosauria > Squamata > Candoiidae > Candoia > Candoia aspera. Next base: position 54,088,565 of record NC_086159.1, on the reverse strand, counting down.
TCCTTCGACTTTTTCATCAAGAACTCCCCCATTCCAGAATTCCAAGTGGGATAGACTCACTCTCTCCCTTTTCCATTAGTTCTACAAAAGTTTCCCCTGCTGAAATGACTTTTTGTGTGTGGCAGCTTGTAATTGTTCTCAGGTGAAGATCTGCCTACATTTGAATTTCTCCCATTTTTGTGCCATTTGAAGTGTTGGAGATCCGTGTGTGATAGTAATAATGGAGAATAAGCATAACTCAGGATTGAAATGTTGAGATCTTGGTGCTTACTGAACTGAACTTGGTTTTTTTTCTTGCAAACATTTAATTATCTAACAGATGAAACTCAGGAGCTTTCTCCCATACTGAATGCTTACCCTGTTGGAGGCATTGGATTTCATTGTTGGCAGTTACCTATTTGACTGGATTCTCAAACTTAGTCTTTAGTCATGCCACAGAATTAATGCAGTTGCCTGTGCTATTCTGAATCAGAGAAGGGATTGCCCAGTTTTACACTCCCAATTAGTTATTAGACAAACTATAAATCTTCAAATTCAATTATTGGGTCACATTGAATGTATAGTTCATGTTGAGTGAGGAAGGATGTAAATTTGCATGGACTCTTATCAGAATTGTCAGGCAAGGAAATGGATATTTAGCATCCAACAGCTGTGGCAGCTCCAACAGTGGCTGCAGGTAATGGACCAGGATTAGTATGAAGACCACTGGTTATGACAGAGTCTGACCCATCTGTTGGGCTGGCTGGTTCATCATCTGGGTTTCCATTTGGTTCTGATACTGTAATAAGTGTTGCAAGCTTTTTTTTTTTTATCCATTCAATCATTCCAATTCTTGGAGACTGCCTGGGCAAGTCCCTGCAGTTTTCTTGGCAAGGTTTTTTAGAAGTGGTTTGCCATTGCTTCCTTCCTAGGGCTGAGAGGAAGTGACTGGCCCAAGGTCACCCAGCTGGCTTCGTGTCCAAGGTGGGACTAGAACTCATGGTCTCCCAGTTTCTAGGCTGTGCCTTAACCACTACACCAAACTGGCTCTCAGTTTGAGGTGCTTAGTCAAGGTCTAATCCTTGGTTTCTAGGGAAAGGTTTTCCTCCCACATAGTTGGGAATAGGAGTGGACAAATCTTGTTGTTAAGTTTCACATAGGCACAGCTGTAAGCTCTCAAGACACTTAACCCATTATTTAGGAGTTGGCTCACTTGGGAAAAGGCTCATGGACATTCTAGAAGATTATTATTTTTATTGCAGATAGGAATGAAACTATGTATTTGTCCTCGCCATAGTACACAGAAGCTAAAGCCCTTATAAAGGTCTGTGCTCCTTGGTCAAAATTCTAGACTTTTTCCACCTGTTTTTCTGTCTCAGAAGATATTGGGCCATTCTCTTCATGGCCTTTGAAGCACCTGAAATATGATAATATAATGATTCCTTCTAGCTTGTGAACTAGAACTGCCTATTTCCTCACCAGATTAATTCATACAGTGGCAAGGCTATTTTAAGTTGCTTTTTCTTCAGCTACCTCACTCAGTATTGGTATTTGTGTCAGATTAATCTCATTTTAAAATCTTGGCTGTAAGAACATGTGAATAGTTCTTCAACAAGAAATTGTACTCAGCAAATCAAAGTATTCTTTTAATATGCCTAGTGATAAATATGTCAGTTTAGAAGTGTAGCCTAAGAAAATCAAAATAGGAAAAGTATTTTGGATTAAACAGAATCTATCAAAAGGGGCTTTCTTCTACTTATCCATTTAAAAAAATCCAGTAACTAATAGAAAAAAAATCTCTTTTCATCTCTTCAGACTGTAAAAGCTTTTCTTTTATATTTTTTCTAGGGGGAGTTTGTTTCATGTCTTTTGTCATTATTGCGACAAATGACTGACAGACATTACCAGCAACTTCTTGACAGATTCAAGACAAGGGACATGCTGAGAGTAAGTTTTTTTTCCCCAGATATCTATGTCTGTCTGTCTGTCTATCTAATAATTTGTGTGTTCTCATGACATAGGGTCATTGTGATACAATGGATCAACCAGCAGTTTTGATATAATGGTCAAAATAATTAGTAGAAACTGATAACATGTTGCTTTGAAAGTCACCATAAGGATGATAAAAAATAATATGATAGCTTTTGTAAATGTATATTTTTTAAAAAAAATCAGACACACGTAAAGGAACAGAAACTATTTTTCCAGAATAAGAGAGCATGCATTGGAATAATACAGCGTTGCTTTCTCTAGTTTATTTCCCATCTCAAGGAAGAACCCAAACACATTTCTAATAGCACAGAAGATCTTTCCTGTCATATAGAGCACTGCTGGATATGCCATATTAATCAAAGATGAATTAATAGGACGAGCTTCAGTGGCAAATTGATAGTTACATACCCACATCTGCAGTCTTATTTGTAGTTCAAGCAACCCTATAAATCATAGTTATCAATCACTAAAAGGCTGCATGTGTAGTGGGTATATATTATCAACTTCCTGCATAACTGCTACTGCCTAACTCAAACCAGAAACTGATTCTATTAAGGCCATTGTGATGTCAGATATTGTTAGAATATAATAATATTGGCTTGCTGCCCCAAAATTAAATTATTTCAATAATTACTTTCTGTTATGTGGCAATTTCAGTTCATGATCATATACTAGATGTCCATTTCTTTGTCCTTATCAGCTTAATGGTTCATATGCTCCAAGCTAGTAATCCTTTGGGTATGAATTAATGTGGACAACTATAGAATGCATCTCAATTTCTCTGCAATGTAAATGCAACCTCCTGGACACTAGAGTGTTAGGGAGCACATGTCCACCTGTCTCCCTTCACTAAATCTCTTTTATCTTAAGAGTTAATTTCAGTCAGCAGACTTGTCCTCTTTGCAGGCCATGAAATTGCATAATTCTGCTCCTTGCGAAAGAGGTCATTTGCAAGAAAATTCAGATGAAATAAACAGAAGAGAGAGTAGAAGACAAAAATACAAGTTATAAAAACTATTCACATTTTATTATAGGATTTTTATTGCTACTTATTTCATACAGTTGTCTTGTTTTGCCTTTAGTATGTAATGATGTGACCCCATAAAATACGCATGCTTAATGCAACTTTATCTTCCTTCTATAGACATTCAATAAAGCAACAGCTATTTCTAGACATGCTAAGGCAGTGCTAGGCCTAGAAAGTAACTAGATGTAGTTGGAAGATGAATCACATTATCCTCTGGCATACGTACCTCTCAGACTGAACTATTTCTAGTGCTTCTCTCTTTATGTGGAAAGAGAAATTATTAACTCCATTTATTAATTAATAACTCAACTTCTTAGAAAAAGAAGTTAATTACTGCATTTATCTGATATGAAAATATTTTTCTTCCAAATAATTTGTGAATTGGGAGTGGGGTTCTTTCTTTTTTAATGAAAATATGCGAAGTCAAGCTGTAGTGAAGCTGCTAGAAGAGTGAATCTTGTTGAATAGTCATGGGAAGGATTATTTCTTGGCTTTTTCTTTTCTGTTTTGTCCTACTCCCTTTTCTCTTTTCCATGCATCACATCCATCCAGTATTGTTCCTTCCCCATCTTCATCCTGTTCTTTTTCGCCTTCTCCTCTGCTGAAAAAAGGGAAGGAGTTTTGTGTACTCGTGGGAATGGTTTGTTGCATTCAGTATATAAGGGACAGGTGGCTGATGTATGCTAATCCAACTTCAGTTAATGTGGTACCTGGGTTGCCTTATTCACAGACAGATAATTTAATAAATAGCTATTGTTTTTTACTTTTGTTTTTTCCTGAGTTCTGCCCTTTCTTGGCATGTGCCTTTTGGCAGGTACATGTTTACATGCTTGTATATGTGTGTGTGTACACACACATGCAAGTGTAACAGGCATATATATTTGGAGAAAGAAAGACTTCAGGACTGATTTCAGCTAGGTTTGGGAACTCTAGGCCTTGCACTGGATTTTTGCCTATACAGAGAATTTTTTTTGTCTACCTTATGAGAAGAGAATCTTAAATTCAGGATCAACTTTCATTCAGGTAAATGTCATATATGACCACAAGGATGCTTAATGGAAACCAAGTAAAGATAACCTGAATAAAGAGCAAATAGCACTCAGTATTGTGGAACATTTTTTTTTTTACTTCAAGAAGCATTTAAAGTAAAGTACTCTTGCTTCTATTTTACGAACTGAAATTAATATTGCTAGACGATAGATTACCAAGTTTAATGGGATTTAGAATCCAGTATCGTTTTTTACATTCATCACCTTATGTTCCCAAAGAGGCAATTATATTATCAATTATAATACTATCAATTCCTTTCCAGTAATATTCTTAAAAGCCCACATTTTAAAAAATTGGATGGATGCTGGAGAAAAAGGATTGATAATCATGTGGGAGGGAGGGAGGAAGGGAATTTCCTTGCCTGTCTTATCTGAATGCTGAAGCCTGTTCAGCCCCTATTCAATTGTGTGGATTCTCATCATTACATCTTAAGCATTTTTAGTTTTCTTTCTGCTGCTCTGCATTTCAAGGGAAAATTGCTGGAAAAGCTATATCTCCAATAGTGATCTGAAAACTGCTGCAACATACACATATAGGTCTGTTCTCACAAATAACAAATAAGATAGTAATCTACCTCATTTACTAAACCCCCAAATTTATTACCAAGCAAAAATGTAGCATGTCTTGTGGGAGTCTGAACTATAGTCCTACTGCTGACATCAAATGGTCTAATGACATTGTTTTTTTCTGTTACAATGAACTGCTGTTATGCCATTTGTGCCAAAAAGGAATAATATATAACATCTGGGGGACAGGAGCAGGGGGAGACATGAAGAAATATTCAAGCACGAAAGCTGTCCTCCTATCTGCAGTCAGGTGTGATATAATCTAAATAAAAGATTATCCTTGATTTTGCTTCACAGTGCTCGACATTAAAATATGTAGTGGTATGAGGAATTATAAGCAGTGTAACAGTAAAATCTGATTGGCCCCATGGCTTAATATCATTTTCAATACTGTACTTAGGGGAAATGTGGTGCATTCTTGCTTTGAATGTGCATGCTTCTTAAAATGCAAATAGCAACTGCCAGAGTAGAGGTGGTAATTACTGAAATGACACCAGATAGAGCTTGTTCTCATCTGAATCTATTATGCAGAATTTCCCAATGGTGCAATTTGATGAGGACCATAGAAGGCAAAGAAATCCAGTAGAAATAATCCTCAACAACTTTTAAAACCATTTGTACCTACATAATTCAATTAGTGAAACACACACACACACACACACACACACACTGGTATTAGTGGTTGAGACCAATCTATCTGTTATCCTGAAGTTAAAGATTATTTAAATAGGTCTTTGAACCAAAGTTTGTTTCTTTTTTCCTCTTCTCTATCTCATTATAAGCAGTTAAATCACTGCGATATTATTACTCTGAATATTTTTTTCAAGTGGCAAAAATAGTTGTTTTTTTTCATTTAGAATATTCTTTTCTTTTGATTTGAAAGTTTTCTCATTTTTTTGCTAAAGGAATGTGTTGCACGTTTTTCTTACCATAAGAAATAATTTAGGCTTTTTTTTCCTCTCAGGATTTCTTGTTACAGATATTTACGGTTTTTCGAATACTAATACGACCAGAAATGTTTCCAAAAGATTGGACAGTGATGCGTTTAGTTGCTAACAAGTAAGATTTCTTAAATGCAGTTATATGAGTCTATTTTTATTGAGACTGTGTGCTTATTTTATGCTTATAAAATTCCAACAAATTACATTTCCTTGGATTACAGCCAAGGAAGATTACAGCCTTTTATACCATATGATCTCATTTGAAAATAATATAAGTATTTTATAATTATCTGTGTGTGTATGATTGGTAGTCAGTGAGGAAAGAGATATTCTAAGTCATTTCCTATCTCCTGTCTTTTTTCCCCAGTTAGATGTTAAATATTTCCCATCCTCTAGTGAATAATAAGGGTGTGCATTAAATTAAAAATACATGTTTTTGAGATAAGCACAAAACACTCCCATCAATAAGGTCCAAGTTGGCAGCATTCTGATGAGAGAAAACTTGAAATGGTTCAAATATTGAGTATTCTGACAGAATACAATGCCTGTTTGTCTCCCCAGGGTTCTCAACAGACAGACGAGATTCTTTTTTTTTTAAACACAGTTTGTTTGTTTAATTTCTATGGCCGCCCATCTCAGACAAGTGACTCTGGGCAGCAAAAAATAATAAAACCAATTAAAACCAAATACAAACACAATTCAAATGTATGTATGTATATCAGCCAAGAAAAATCATAACTATAGATGTTAATAATAACCAGGAAACAGGGCCCTTAACATACTCGGGATCCCAGGTCCGGGCCCATAACTTCAAGGCCTTACAAAAGGCCAACAGGATTGCGTAACTCTTGTATGAAAATATAGGACAACAAACAAACAGTATGGTAACAAACAAGCAGTCAAGATGGCAGAGGTGCAGTCTGGGTGACATCCAAAGTCAAACCAAAATCTTGTTATAATTTGAAATGAATCTTGAAGCTCAGCATCAAAAGAGCAGAGGATCCAAAAGTGTAGCCAAGCCAAACCAGCCAACTCAGAGGCATTTTTAAATGCAGGCTTAAATTCAAAATCCCAAGGCGCTTGCACATGCTCAGGGTACATATGCACTTAAACTTCAACAAACATTTATTAGTACTCTGCATTTCAGGACTGTGCAGGATGTTGGATTCAAAGGGAAATGATGGTTCGGAGTGCGCAGGGATCCTGATGTTAACACAGTTACGTTTTTTTCCCAGGATCACTTGGCTGTTCTCCACAGCTGCAGTGCAGTCCTACATTTGCCTTAAGGAGCAACAGACAGGTTCTAGGTCTACGTTGTCACCAGCTCTGAAGTACATTTTTGCCTTTGAATATGAAATGCTGCACAGCCTTATTGCACTAAAATATTAACATTATCACACTTGCATGTGCATCACGCTAGTGCAGTGATGGTGAACCTTTTGGGCTCGGCATGTCAAAAATCCGGAAAGTGCCTAACTTGAATCCGCTGACATGTCACCCCCCCACCGAACAACAACAACAAAAAGCCTTGCATGAAGCCAGCCAAAGCATGCTCCTTCAGTCAAAGGCGCCCTTTCACGCCAAGGCACACCCCTTTGTGCAAATTGCAAGCGGGTTCTCCAGCAACCGGCTTTGTGCAAAGGGGCAATAATAATAACAACAACTCTTATTACGATTGCTTCTTTGTGCAGAGCTGGCTTCTCCAGGAAGCCACATCAGCCCAGTCCCCGCTGCAGTTGCCCTCACCATGTCTGAGACATCAGTCCTTATGTGTGGCAGGAGGCAGGTAGGAAACCATTAAAGAGCTCTATTGAATATGTGAATCGTTTGCTAGCTTAGTCCTGGTACATGCTAGTGTACATACACCTAATTAGAGAAGCATCTTTTTACATTTTAAAGGGGTGAATTGAAAAAGGAAGGGAAGGGAGGAGTAATCTTCTCCCCACCCACACATTAGACTTCATTAAACTAGAACTAAAGCAAAACCAAACCAGACTACTACTAAACTGAGATGGGGCGGAGAGATGCCTAGGCAGCTTCAGCCATAGTAACAGTCTGGCTCTTTCATTTCTCCAGCAGAGTCATATCCAGCTTCACTTTTTTTTTTTTCCTACTGAGTCACACTCTTTAAAATGCCTGTTGCTTTTCTCCATCAACAGCAGGCTATGACCAGTCCCTGCTGCTATCGTGTTAAGGCCTGGGGTGGGCAGTGGGGGACTATTCTAATCAACAACGATAACCAAGTAGGATTATAATACAAGTGACAGAACAATGCTTTTTGAATGAAATGATCAAGCTCTGAGATGGTAGCAAAAATTGCTGTTTTAATTCTGACTGGAAACAAAACTCTGAGAACAGGTACTGTACATTTGTTTGTGTTCACAATACTATACAGTAAGCGGACATCAAAACATTGCATGCTACCATTGAATAATATTCATCCTGTTTTTATGCTGATTAGGTATTAGTTCAAGTTTATTATGCTGCTGCAAGCAAATATAGTTATTGCATTTCCAATACATTAGCAAAGCATATTTATTAGGACTTCCTGGGTCTACTTCTTCCCTACCCCAACCCCCCAAAAACCCTGGCATTTTGAGCACGTACCTGCAGAATAGTCCAGTTCAGGAGTCTTGCCTCCAGTTCAGGAGGCAAGAGATAATACACCAATATTTGTATAATGAGGGAAAGATTCTTTGCGAAAAAAATGGATTTGCCTGTGAATGTGTATGCCCTTAAGCCTTTAAGTCAATTATGCAAAAGCCTGGATGGCGTTAATAGCATTCAATAATTTTAAGCAGAAGGGATGGTTCTGCATTAGGAAGATCACAAGTCTTTAATTAAATTAACTTACTAAGATTAATGCAAAAAAAAAACCAACAGTTGGGGCAAACAAAGCAAGCAATACACTAACACGTTAACTAGTTTTATTCCATTTTTTTCCCATAATACATTTAAGAAATATATTGAAGAGAATATTTTGTAACTTACACAAACAGAACTAGGTTCAAAGTATGCATTATAGAGCTTGTAGGCTCCTATTTCAGACTGTTTTAAAGATTTTATTACGTAACATTAATCTTGTACTCTACAAATGGTTTCTTGTGTTAATAAAAAAAAGCAGAACAAGGATATAAAACGATATGCATATGGCTATGTGAACAATTAAATGTATAATCCATCTTTTGTTTTTCTACTAGTGTTATTATTACAACAGTGTTATATCTTTCTGATGCCCTTCGCAAAAACTTCTTAAATGAAAATTTTGATTACAAGGTGAGCTAGCAGCTGGTTTGCATTATTTTATGTATGTATTTATTTAAAGCAATTTTATAGCTGCCCATCTTAAACCAAACTCCAGGTGACTTACAACCAATTACGAATCTCTTTCTCTCAAATGCCTTTCTGTCTGTAACTTCCGTTCCCCTATATGGCTGCATTAGACATCCAATGCTTTGATTGTTTCTCCAGTTTAATGATCTTCTTCCAATGTATGTGTCAGCAGTGGCTTTGATGCAGCATGTATTGCACCACAGATGAGAAAATATGTCCATATATCTAACATTTAATTCAAATGGGCCTTGCATTTAATATTTCATATTGGAATGGCAATACATTGGACTTAATTTTGATCTGGATTTGTACTTAAAACAGTTTGCCAGAATTGCAGGATATAATAGGAGATATACACATCTGGAAAATTCAGATTGGGGGAAATTGTATTGATTTTAATGAATATTTGTCTTTACAGCATCTAATTCCTTTTAACTGGGAATAATATTGGTCCTGGGCTATGGTGTTAATAACAATCAACAGTCATTTTTAAAACATGCATACACACATATAAATAAATGAAATAAAATATACAATTATAATAAGAGAAAGAAATTCAGAACAAAAATTGAAAAAGCAGGTTGTAAATAAAGAGGTTTACAAACACAGTATTTACTAGAAAAAAATCAAAATGACATTGATCTAAATTTACATATTAATATATTTTATGACACTTTGAAAATTGGAATCATTATTAAAAATAGATTATTGTATAATCATAGACAGCTATGTATTTCCAGTATAATTTGATTTATAAATTATACATATAGATTAGAAACGAGATTATAGTAAATTCTGTCTAGCCTGAAAAATTTAACAAATTTAGCAAATCAGAAAAAAGGGAGAAAAAGGTTAAAAATTAAATGCTATAATCGTAGGAGAAACTCAAATTTGGATGTGGTACAAAACTGTTGTTATATATCATTTTCCAGAATTCTTGGGCCTTAGAACATTGACACCAAATGTGAAAGAATGATCCAACCTAGTTATTGCACTTCTAACAGTTTTTAGGAAATGAATTGTCTGTTTTGGCAATCATTACTGGAGTAATATACCATCCGTAGAACATCTTGTACCAGTTTTATCTAAGTGTAATATTAACTGTAAGTCTGGTAGTTTTTCTTCCATTGATATTCTCATTATTTCATTTCACTTGTCTGGTTCAAATTCTACATCCATTTGATCATGCAGTCCTTAACTTGTTCACTTGATGAATCATACTTCACCAACTTATAGATAAGTCAGAATAAATTATTTGAATTTTGTATGATAAGTTTTTTGAATTCTGTCAGATTATATATTGTTACTACTTTTAACTTATAAATTATATTAGGCATGTAAGATAAGTATCTGCACTGTCTGGTTACTAATGGTATCTTAAAAAGAAATGCAATTATCAAACTGTGTTTGCTTGCAGATCTGGGATTCCTATTTTTACCTTGCTGTCATATTTATAAACCAGTTGTGTCTACAGCTGGAAATGTTCACGCCTTCTAAGAAGAAAAAAGTACTAGAAAAGTAAGTATAATTGTTGGCTCCATTAAAAATAGCATCAATATCTGTGGCATTTATTTTTTCTGTGCAAAATGTTATTGAGATTGAAAGTTGGCAAAGCTCTGTGTGGTTTGCTGTTGATTATTACTGGGAGACAAAATTTTGTTTTTCAAGGCATAGTTGTTTGAAGTACATTTGATTTCTTACATACAATATGCTTCAATGAGATGCAGCTGACAACATGCACAGTGCTCTTGAATGAACCTTCTCTGGTTTACAGTACTTTAATTCAATGATTATAGTTCACTGCAATTAATGGGGATAACATGCAGGGAGACATCAATTCAAATCCTAAGAAAAATGTGCTTGTTAGATATGATGTATGTAGTTAAACCTTTGCTTGATGCTTGCATCAATAATTCCCATGCTTAAAGATAAAAGTTTGTTTTAAACCAATACCACTTTGATTCTTTAGCAGCAGGAAAAATTATAAGGGACAATATCAAATACATCTGCAATAATGTCTGCAGTTGTCTCCCACAAATGCTTGTCCTTTATTGGTTGCAGGCACAGTGTTTGAATAGTTCATAAGTGTTCTTTCTGTGATGTGCTACAGTTGTCTATCTGCTTTTCATTTCCTGTCTTAATAGGTATTTTGTAGTGACATTCTGTTGGATTTTTTCTCTATAATAACAAACTGCCTAGAGGTGATACTTGTTGCAAACATTCAAAAAGTATACTTTATGATAAAGTGAAATTATTAATTATCCAATCTTTGATTTTTTTTAAAACAAATAACAGATATGGTGATATGCGGGTGACAATGGGATGTGAAATCTTCAGCATGTGGCAAAATTTAGGTAAGATTAATTATATGGCTTATGTTTTAAATTTACTTAAATGTTTGACTTACAATAAGTGTTTTTAGAAAATACGTTTATGTAAAAATGTAACAGTATCCAGAGAGTGTCAGTATAATGCATATGCCATCTAGTTCATGGGATGTGGGCAAGGCAGTCTTTGAATTAGAGATTCTAGCTTGCATACAATAGTGTGAGTTGGGGTAAAACTGGGCTTTGATGATGCTTTAGGCATAGTGGCCAAAATGTGCCAAAACCAATTGGTATTGTGTACTTACTATTAGATGGGAATGTTGAATATGGCATGAGTAAAATAAAGGCTGTTAACCAAGCATGTTCTTTCTTTAGTAACTTACACAAGTGTTACATGAAAACCTTGTTAATGGTAGGTGGAGGTCAATATTAATGGAATATTGACACAGAACATAAGAGTAATATATACTATGCATTAATGAATGAAATGAAAGAAAGAAAAATAGATATCTTGTCTATTTGTAAAACTAAAAGAAAAGAGGGGGCTGTAATAGATCTGCATACAGGTGAACTGATCTTGTATGTATGTATACATACTGAGATGTGAAGATCTAGGTCTAATAGGAATGAAAAAACTGAAATGTATTTCAGGAAATATGAATTGGTCTCATCTAGACAGTTTTGGGTTTGTATGAAAGTAGGAATTAATTGGTTGGTGATACTTGCATGTTATGTTTCAATCAACTGGTGATACAAACCAGGGAAGAGTTTGGGGGAAAATTGTACAACATTCTCAATTAATGGCATCCAGAAGAAAAGATTTTGTTAGTGGCATGAATGGAATCAGGATGAGAGAGTATAGAAAAAGTGATTGGACCATTTACAGACCCAAAAATCCAAATGATAATTGGTGAGTATCTGTTTAGGAAAAGATGTTTCAGAAATAGAGTTTAAAGATATTCATGCATATATAATGAAAAGGAACGAACATAAAAGCATGAATGATTTGATGATGTATGATGAATGATGGATAGCATTAGTAAATAATACAAGGGTTATGAGAGACTGAGTGTGAGACAGACCATTGGTTTGATAGTGTCAAAAATACACATGGAAGAAAATGGACATGGAAAAGAGTAAAAGCAAAATAATTGCAAGGAGAGAAAGTACAAATTCTGTATGAAAAAGTATTAGACGATAGTTTAATTTCCCCACTTAATGAATGGAAAGTAGGATAAGGAAGGTGATGTGGAAGCTCATTGAAACAAAATAACTCATTTTGTAGTCCAGTCTTACTTGGCCTGATTGTCTTCAAAAGTCCCTAGCTGAATAACATGGGAGTTGTAATTCAATATGTTTGCAGGACTATAGTTTTGGATTGGAAAAGATTATATTATTCAATGATTGCTTTCTTTTTACAATATTAAAAAACTGTAAAAAACTATTAATCACATGGAGCAAAGTAGCTTTATAAAGTAAACAAGATTTTGATAAGTTGTGCATCACCACTATATCAGTTATAAGAACTGGTACATAATGAAATGTGTAGTAGAACATGAGTTCTACTTGCTTTTAAGTCTGTCTTTTAGTAATTGTGATAGTCCCTTTTATACATTGTAGATTAAATGATTTTTTTAATGTAGGATGCCATGTTCCTCCCTGCCCCAATATTGGGACATTTGCTGGTGACATAGGAAAACCATTCCTATGATCATAGCAACCACATGTAAAATTTGTGGAGACATTGTTTCATGCAGAAAGCACTTCTTGGATCAAATAACAATGGCTAATGTGGGTGTGATATTTCCCTTGGTAAACTACTTTTACAAATTGCAGTGTGTATTTATTATGCAAAACTTTAAGGTATCATACAATACTTTATAAAATATTAGATTAAAATAAGTTGACTAAAGTTACTTCAGAGTCAATTGCTTCTTTGTGTACTAGTCTGTAAATTGAAGCAGATTTTTTTAAAATTTTGCAGTACCTAGCAAAAGAATTAATTTGATGGCCATGCTGATTCTTCTTCTTCTTTTTTTAAGTTTCAGCTTCCATTTTTACAGGTGAAATTTGCATCCCCTTGTTGTCCATTTGAGCATTTTTTCTTCTACCTGATGTGCATATGCAATCAGGTAGGTAATGACACTCATGCAGTTTCTCCAAATTCAAAGTACAAAATGCCAAAGTAGGTTGTATCTCCACTATAGGAATGGCCTTCTTTAGAAATCTTTTAATATACAACCTTTATCTGTAGTTCTATTTTCTTTATGTTCTCATCAAACTAAAAAATTGGCTTGCGTGTATTGATGACAATCTTTAAGATAATAGAGCAGTTTTTTCCATAGTCCTGTGAATGTCTTTAAATCACTGTTACAATCTACAACCATTCAAAATTAAAGGTTACAGTCACAAAAGCCTAAATAAAATTTAAACTAATCACATGATAGCACAATTAGCATTCTTTGATCACCCACTGACATACTGATAGGATGATTATACTACACTGTGCTGATCCAATAATAAAAATAAGCTAGCATTAAACTCTGTGGCCCTACCCACCTTTGTGCTAAAAAGGTCATTAAACTGAGCAGAACTCTAGGTACAGCTGATATCATAATAATATATGGGCCACTGTTTGTTTCTCAGCTGTTCCACATGGACAGACTGGCATACTCAGAACTGGCAGTATTGCAGTATTTTCTCTCCAGTAGCAGCGTTAAAAGAATTGAAATAAGCTAAAGAAAGGGCTGTTTCCATACTTTTCCTTCTGCTTTGATTTTGGAATTTCTTCGAGTAGATGGGTTGGAATTCTTGCCTCCAGAGTCCTACATTTATTTATTTTATTTATTAGTCAAATTTATATAACTGTCCATCTCACAGGAAGTGACTCTGCATACCCTCATTCTTGTTGTGGATTACTTCTTATGCCTCTTTTTTTTTTTAGCAGCAAGGGCTAATCTTAACAGGAGTTCCTGCTCCTACTGTCATTGCTAAATCTCATACCACATCCAGGTGGTAAAGACAAGTATGGCTGTATGGCTTTGACTGCTGGACATACAGAGAGAAAAAGAAGTCAGATGTCTTCAAATTATAGATGTAGAGACAGTTACTCTCTAAATTTATAGGAAGAAACTATCAATCAGTCCTGGATCACATAAAGGCTGATTGTGGTCTTGAAACTCATATACTTTGGACATGTGATGAAAGTAGAAGATAGACTAGAAAAATAATGCTTGGTGGCTGAGGGAAGTAGGACAACAGATAAGGAGGATTGACCAGATCAAGGAGATTGCTGGAACATTTTTGGAAGAGCTGCAATATATTACTAAAATCAGGTCTATGAGGAGCATATGCCCATATAGTCAACAAGAGTTGACAGTAATGACTTGATGGCACTAAACTAAATAAATATATATTTTGCAGTTTCAGTGATATTAACTAAATATTGAGAAGGACCCCTCCCAGCTTCCATCTCTCAACTTCCTAGGTCCCCCAGAGTGAACAGGAATGCACTCCATGGGAGGGAGGGAGATAGATAGGCAGGCCAAGTTCACATTAATGCAACATAATGTTCAGCTGAAATCTCAAAAAGTACTAGACACTATATGAACAGACTAATCTTTACTTTTCATTTTCTATTGTAAAAATGTAAATTGAACTCCTTTGCATCTTTCTTGCTTAATTATTTATTTGTTTTATTTCTATTCATTTATCAAACAAACTGTACTGGAAAAGCTGCTGAGCAAAACAGGCTGTACATTCTTAGCCCAACTTCTAATATAATTCTTCATAAAACTGCAGGCTTTTTTCCTCCAGTATTTTGTTCTTGAGAATAGTTCCACTCACTTTAGCCTCTTTTACCTTTTAGGAGAACACAAAGTCCACTTCATCCCGGCACTGATTGGCCCTTTCTTAGAAGTGACACTGATACCTCAGCCTGACCTGCGGAATGTTATGATTCCTATTTTTCATGATATGATGGACTGGGAGCAAAGACGCAGTGGCAACTTCAAACAGGTATTTTTGTCAATTCCGTAGAGGAAAATAAATTAACTTTTCAAGCTAATAGTTCTCAGACAACATTATGTCATTAAGTTATGCATGCTTACTTGTTTCAACTATGATTACCACAGATTATTTTCCTGAGTTAGTATATGTTAGTTTTAGAAATGGTACAAGGGGGAAATATGTGTGAACCTGTCAAATGGATAAGGTTATTTATGATAATCAAACACACAATTTACCATCAACACTGGATTTTCATGGGTTTACTGAATGGCCTAGTTGTTAGTGGATTTTATAGATGTTTGGCCTGGCCTGGATTCACTTTACTATCCTGTCCCGAAGAATAGCTTATATTTGAAGTATCAATATAGTTCTTAAAGATAGCTTGAAGTTATTAGTTATGCACTGTGTCTGCTGCTGGGATATTAATAATTTAAGCATGAGAATGCAGATCATGGCTACTTCAATTCAAAAGGCTCTGTATATTTTTATTTTTCTTCTTAAATCATAGAATAAAATGACAGTAACATTTTAAAAGGAAATGTCAGGCCCAACTACATTCTTTCTGAGGGTGGCCATGCTGGCTAAATGATGATGAAAGCTGGTTCATCATATCTGGAGGATATCAGGTTTAGGAAGGCTTCAGTATTGTGAAATCTGACATATACAAAAAAGGCACTTCATTTATATAGAACCTTACAATAATTTAAGTAACATGAAATGGGGAAACAAATGGATGGATTTTGTGTCTGTGTGTGTACGCATGTGTGCAAGGAATAAACAGTAATAGAAGTGCTGTTGCAGATGGGCCTTTTGAGAAGAAATGTTTGCTTTACAAATGGAGGGGATGCTGCATGAAGTAAAATGATAGGTGGCATGAGAAAAGATAACAGAGAGCTGGAGAGCAGACTTTTTAACAGCATGTCAATAGCCATGAAGTCAATGAGATTTATGGTGGGGTTGAAGGAAAGAATCATAGAATTAGTGACTAAAATCTGGGATTTCACTATAGAAAACTGTATCAGACCACTGATCCATTGGTCCAGTATAGTCTATTCTGCCTTCAGTAGCATTCCAGTGAGAAGCTTTTTCAGCTAAACTAAAAAAATCCCACCCATCAGCATTGATATTTATTTATTTATTTATTTAGGGCACTGCCCAACTCCAACTGACTCTGGTTGGTTCACAAGTAGTAACATAAAAAACAATGCAACCTAAAAACAAGATAGCATCTTGGTACAATATACAAACAGAAAACAAAAAATAACAAACATACCCAAGGAACTCCCATCAAGGCCTGGGAGAACAAACAGATGTCTTTATGGAATGCCAGCAGGGTGGGAGCCATATGGATTTCAAGGGAGATTTCATTCTAAAGGGCAGGCATATTTTTTTGTATCCATTTCACTGGGCATTATGCAAGAGAAGTCTGTGTTTTTAATTCTTGTGCCAATTTGGAGTTTCATAGACTGTTTGGTTCTTCATAGAAAAAAAAATATTGAAAAGCTCCTTTGATGGCTAAAATCTACTGATTAAAGAGATCATAATTCAATTTGGCCAGTAAAAATCCTGGATTTTGGATACAAAATGCACAGGGGAGAAAACTCTTCTATGGATTGCAGAAGCATAACCTCCTAGTTGAAATCAGATGTCTCAGTCTGTATAGGTGGGATCTGGATGGCAGAAGATGGACAGAGAAGCAAAAGTACATTTGAAATAGTTTCCACATAAAGATAACTCCTTATTTGCTAAAATGGGTGCATGGTATAGTATAACAAAATTAAGAACAAACTTTTACAGTACTAAAAATTAGCAAAGTCCAGAAATCAATATGTGTCCCTCAGAATTGGAGGGAAAGGAGGATGATATACAGCATTACCTTATTCAGACCACCCATGACAGGTTTTAGAGGCTTTTAAGAATTCATGATCCAATTAGCTAAACATGCATATATTTATTATGGTCACTGACCAGAATTCAACAAGTTAACAGCAAATGTAAAAATTAATGTCTTCTGTAGCTGTTCTGAGAATTTTGAATGAGGAGTAGAGGGTAGTAATCTATCAACAGTTACAGAATTCAGAAGCCTGTAAGCATGGGCCATCCTTTTGGACAAGAAATGTGGGAGCAGATAGTCGTTTCCAGGTTGTCATCAATAAATTTCTTTAGGCAGGCACGTTCTGCCTCAGGTATGGAATATTTTGTTGGAATATGAGCCTCAGGACCACAGTTATAGCACAGTCACAGAATCCTGTGCTTCCTCCCTCTCAAGTGCATGCGTGTAATCAGCATATTTGCTCCATAAGATGTGGGTAGCTGCTGCAATGCTATGATGTGGGAGTGAAGGGGGGAAATGTTGAGGTCTTGCAGGCAGTAGATAGTACATGGCTGGAAATTTTATGCACACTGACAGTAGGTTATGAGTTTGAAGCCAGTCCATTCCCCATACTAGTTGCAGTGACTCTTGATGCTTGCAGATGGTAAGTAGGAGTAAATCTATATGTTCTGAAATAAGCTTAAAGCTGAGGTGCCTGCCATTGAAATTAAATGCTTCAGAGAGGATTTGACAGGCTGAGCGGGCAAGGCATATTTGTGTGTGATGGAGTTGCCAGTATCACCAGAATCTACTAAAGATTGCAGTTGTACTGCAGGGCCTGTCTGAGCCTGAAGTATAACAGATATGAATACATGTGTTGCATGTCTGACTCCAGTTGATGCCAGCTCTACAAGGTAGACAGACCAGGAAACTGACCCAACAGAATGGCTAGAACTGCACAGATAGGCTATAATAACAGAATCTTGTATGTCTGCTCATGTTTTCTCTTCCTTCCCTCTTCTGCCCTGGTGAGTTGGAGAGAGCCAGCCTGAATCTGTAATATTTCCCTGCCTCCTATGGCTTAGCACATGCTTCTCCTGCACCTGTTGTTGTCCTAATGGCTTCTGGATGCCTTCCTCATTGTCATTTCCATGGCTTCTTGCAATTAATTTATTGGATTTCCTTTGAGATTGCAACTGACTTATCTCCTGAAATACTTGAAGTGTGTAGGGCATCTGGTTGCAAAATACCACTCTTCTCTACAAGTACAACCTTTTTTGCTCCTTCTGAAGGAGGGCAGGTCTTTTAAGGACAGATCTGTGCAAAATTGTTAGATTTCCCACTGCAGCCTTTCTGCTATCCCCTTTTGAGCCCTGGATGTTGATATTACCTGCATAGTGCTTTGATAGTGGTCTTGTCTGGTCTGGTCTCAAACTCCTTTTTTCCAGCATTATTGGGTTCAGCTTCTTCCCTTCCTTCCCGAAGAGATGCTCACGGCTTATAGTGACTCTCAAATAGTAGTAAATACCAAGGAAGTAGCTCTGCAACTAAAGACTTAACCCCTGAGATAAATATTTGGTTCTTATGCCACAAATAGAGTTTTTTGATTGAACAATAATTGTACAGAAATGCCCTATTTCAGGACCACTTAGAATATAAGAAATACTCCTTGAGACACATATTGTTAGAATAGAGTGCTTTAGGTGAGAATCTCTTGTGATACACTGCAGTATTCATGTTTCCAGCTATAAAGCTGACCCTTATAGTTTGCCAAGTTGTACCATAATCCAATTCATTCTTTTCCTACTTAATCTCTCTTTGAGATGCCAAGCAAGGAAGTACTAAATATGCCATCTGCTATTGCAATTTGTATTCTACTTCTTGGTGTAGCATCAAGACATTCTGCATGTTCCCTTTCCTGCTGTTTCAGATGAAGCAAAGCAAAAGCACTGAATTAGTGAGGTGAAATAGCAGCATAAAAGGAGTGGAATTTGCAGAAATATCTGGGGTTTAAAAAAAGGGTTCAAAGGAGAGCAGTATATACAATATAAGTCAATTGTGTAGATTCAGTTATTTTGTGAGGGCTAGGTATATACAAAACAAGTAGATTCTCAGTTACTTCGTATGGACTACTTTCCATATAAGTAGCATCCATACATTCTGATTTCTCTCAGCATAATTTATTATCATTAAAGGTATAATTTATTTTCCAATAACACTACAGCAAAGCTTCTCCCAAGTTTCTCATTTACCAGCTGTGTTTATTACTGCATGAGAAACCATTTTCTGGTGCAATATTAGTCATACAGGAACAACTCACTACATTTTTTTTTTACAAATATTTATTTATCAAATTTATTTGGCTGCCCATCTCACAAGTCATGACTCTGGCAGCGTACAATAATCAAAAGTATATTTAAGCAATTATCGTTAGCTATCAAACTCACATTCCTTTGCTAAATGCAAATTAAGCACATCTCTCACCAAACTTTGTGGAGGATAGGGTTAGATTTTAGTACCAGCCTGTCAAACAGCATGGAAAATAATACAGCGTACTAATTCAAAGAATGAAGGGAGGGAGGGAAAAGGTGACTTTTTATGCTGAGGCATAGACAGTGTGTCTTTTATTTGTAGATGTAGGGTAGATTTGAAGCAGGGGGCTTAGGGAGTCTGTTGTTTTGTTTGCCTGCATGAATAGCCATCTCAAGAATTGGAAATGCCACCATTTTGCAGCCATCTTGTATAATCTATATTACTGCACCTGCACTGTATATGTGATTATTGCTATGAGATTATTTCAGTTCTACAAACAGATAAAATGATGTCTCCCTAAATCAATGTCCCTTAGATTGTTAATTCTTAATATAACCATTTTTAAAGCAACATCCTTCTGGAAAATTCTTTTTCCCCTGTAGATTTGATCCTGAGTTTGATTTAAAGCCTCTGAACATCTTTATGTGTACATATATTTCTTGCAGGTGGAAGCAAAACTGATTGACAAATTGGATAGCTTGATGTCAGAAGGAAAAGGTGATGAAACTTACAGAGAGCTCTTCAACAGTATGTGAGTAATAAATGTGTTTTAAAAATTCTTTGACGCAGTATCTTTTATCAAAGAATATTAGTCCAAATGAGTAAAGAAGTATAGTCCATGTGTACATAATTTTTAAGTTGGGGGGAGAAAGGTATTTCTGTTTATTTTGAGCAGTAATTACTGTCTTCCTTTAATTGTTAAAACTAGAATATACAGTACTTATGAAGATCTCAGATAATTACTAATATTTTAAAGTGAAATATATTTATTTTCAAGAAGGCACTTTTCAGAACATTTCTCAGTAGAATAAAGTTACAAACCCTATCAGTTTTTATGGATTTTTTAAAATTTACATTTAAAAAACGAAAAGCGAACAAGCATGCCACAGCAAAACGAATGCTATATGTTTTACCCAATGAGATCAAATTAAATTCATTTATTTCTGTTGAACATGCATGGGGTTAATACGTATATTCAATCTGCCTATAAATTAAAACAGTGAGATAAAAATTCAACATTGATTTCAATGAAGGAGTTAGGCATGTTTTTTATCCGTTCTGTTGAAATGGTTTAAGCTAACAGGACTCATCTTTCAAAATAATAGGAGTAGAATTTGCAGAAATATTAATAAATATATTAATAATAAATCATTTTAATTTGTCAGTTGAAAGGGTATCATATTTGCTAGTATTACCACCTCTGCGCTGCAGTAATCCTCACAACCACTGTCACGTAGCAGTTGCTTGGATTTTCACAGCTCAGATAGCATAGCCGTAATATTTGCAAACATGTAGTAATATGTTCTCAAAATTTTAAGATAGATAGCAAATAGAATTACAGGAACACTTGAAAAGCCTCAGCAAGCAAAACAAATTTAACATGTTTATTAGAGTGTATATGATGTACATATCAAACAAAAACAAGGAACACGTACATAGTGTAGAGTTCTTGGTGGTCTCTGAGCTTGGTTGCTTGTCATCAGACATTTCGTTACCCAACTAGGTAACATCATCAATGTGAGTGATGATGTTACTTAGTTGGGTAATGAAACTGATGATGTTACCTATCTGGATAATGAAATGCCTGCAAGCAAAGAATCAAGCTCAGAGAGCACCAAGAACTCCACAGTTCTTCCCTGAGCCCACAGATAATCTCTTCTATTGGAACAATATTGGAACCTGCTATCTCACTGTCCTTATGAACAACCAATTTGGAATTTATTTAGTCAAACAGCTATAATACTGTGTTGTAATTTAAGGTAATGCTGGAATTTTGTGCTTTGAGATTATAGTTTCATAAAATGCTAGATAATTGTCAACGTTTTTTATATTTTTAGTTGAACTTGCCCAGATCTCTTAATCATGCAATTCAGAGCAATTCAGTTTAAGGTCGTTCATGCACATTAAAATTATCGGTTGATTTCAGAAACTTATAATATAGGTGTTCTTAAAAAAGAAAGGATTGGAGATTAATGGTACTTAAATTACATTGCAATCTTATAAAACTGCAGCTATCAGTTATTTGGCAGGTTTTATTTAGGGAGCTGGAAAAGTCACCAGATACATCTGATGAAGTACCAAAAAATGTGTCCTTCAATTGGTACTAAATTCAGAGATTGATAAGTAATATTTTCCAAATAAAAATGCTAAATATATATTGGGGTTTGAAATGTTGACCTCCACTGAGAGTAGTTCAGAGGAAGCCCTTCTCTGTTTGACCAGCAGCATGAGAAGGCTCAGAAAATGATACGCTCACACAAGGCCTCAGCAAGTATCCCAGAGTTGAACCCCAAACTCTAGTCCTTCTAAGTACATTAGAGCGGCCACTTTGGGGGAGGCATGGTCCTAAAGAAGAAAAGACCAAAAGCAGCATCAGAAACTTTACAAGCAGACAGAGGTAGAATTGTTTTACAATTTTAATAAAAATACATTAGCCAGTATATTATCCATGTTGCATTCCTGTGGCTGTAGCATAGATTTAAGATAACAAGTTTTTATATAAATATTTGGATATTCAATTGTACAATGCAATAACTGACATATTTTTATTGAAAGTTCCCTAGGAGGGAAAGAGGCACCTATTATATTTGAAAAGATAGCATTTTGGTTAGCATCCTTTTCCAACTATAAAAGGTTTCTCAGTGCCTTTCTGAGACATTGGAATTAACATGGCCAGGCAATGTTTCCTGCATAAGCTGTCGCTCTGAGTATGTTCAGAGTGTTCTATGTGGAGACATTTAGGAACATTTCAACTTGCATGGCTCTTCTGGAAAACATCCCGCTTGAAGGACTTCTTATATTAGTCTGTAAGATCAGAGTATTTATTTCCAATATGCTGAAACCAGACAACCGAGCTGCACAAAGTCTTTGTGAAAGTCTAACAACTGATACTCATACAAGTATGGAATAGTAAAGGTAAAGGTTTCCCTTGACGTAAAGTCCAGTCGAATCCGACTCTAGGGGGCGGTGCTCATCTCCGTTTCTAAGCCTTGGAGCCGGCGTTGTCATAGACACTTCCGGGTCATGTGGCCAGCATGACGACTCGGAACGCCGTTACCTTCCCGCCGAAGCGGTACCTATTGATCTACTCACATTTGCATGTTTTCGAACTGCTAGGTGAGCAGGAGCTGGGATTAACAACGGGAGCTCACCCTGCTGCGCGGTTTCGAACCGCCGACCTTCCGATCGACAGCTCAGCGGTTTAACCCGCAGCGCCACCGCGTCCCTTAAGTATGGAATATCCAGACTAAAACTAAAAGTTTAGTATTCAAGTTAGTCAGAGCAATTGATATACCAATAAAACTCCATCTTCCTTCTGCCTATCACAGGGCTAGGTGCAGTTAGGCAATTCTTACATTTCAATGTCCATTTTTAAAAAAAAAAAAAAAAAATCAGTTTTGATAGTCCCTCCATGTAATCAGATGTACATAAATTAACTGTACAATATCTCATTAAAAAAAAGCGATATAAAATCATTTGTTTGATTTTCCTTTTTTCCTTTTTTTTTTTTGGTAACCAGGAATGTGAGCAGTTACCATGGCCCACATAAAGAACATACGTATAATAATTCAAGTTCAGCAAGAAGGGGGGGCTTAGCTTTATTCTTCAAATACAAGTTTCTGAACTCAAAGTACATGAGTCCTGAAGTTGTGAAGAAGCATGTGGATATCAATTTTCTTGTTAAAATACAGAGAAATTAAATATTCATCCTTTTTACTATGCATATGTATTTAAAAGCAGAAAAATCAAAATTCATGCACTCAAGCATCCTTTGGTTTCTGTACCAAAATGAGAATCAACACCTAATTGTTCAAACTGTAATTTTTTGTATGATACGCTATATGTGTGCTCAGTGAGTGCTCAGAGGATTAGTGCTGAAGGCAGGGATGGTATTTAGAAAGCAAACGATCTTCAGGAAGAGGTTTATAGAATAAGCCATATTATAATAAAACATGCCATAGAGGTTTTCCCTTGTGATATGCATGGCAAAATGTTAACATAGCTGGAATATGCCATTCTCTGAATTCTGTCTAGATATAGCCTGAGGAAGCTAAGGCTTGTGTTTGAGAAGCTCTTTAGTTATGAATATTTGCTTTAAGCATTATCTTTAAAAGGTTGGTGGATGAATGCCAAGGTTTTGAATGAATTCTTGAAAATTCGCTCACTCACCCACCATGTATACACACACACAGAATTCCTCCCCCCCTCCGCCTCCCCCCGCCTGCCTGCCTGCCTGCCTGCCTGCCTGCCTGCCTGCCTGCCTTCCTTCCTTCCTTCCTGCCTGCCTTCCTTCCTTCCTTCCTTCCTTCCTTCCTTCCTTCCTTCCTTCCTTCCACCTGATGTAAGGCTATAATTAAATCAGTTGATTTTGTATCTGGTTTGGAACTTTATAACATAAGCTCTTATTTCATGATGCTGTCTCACCTTGAACAGTTTTTAATATTTGGTGGTAGAGAAATCTTCAGACCTGAGAAATTCTTTATGGCAGTTTCCTAATTCCTGATCATTTCCACAAAACTGTAGTGCCTGATGTCCAAGTTTCACGGACCATACGTATTTTCTGAAGTTCCCCAGGCAGACTTTATAATGTCTAGAGGGGGAAACATATTCTAAATTGCTAGGGATTTATTCCCAAAATTTGTATTTACATGATGTTTCCTAATCTATAGGCCTTCAAATATTTTAGACTAGACCAGGTGTAAACAAATAGTATCTGTGAGCAATAGTGTTCTCATAGATACCTCTCTTGGCTTTCCCTTCCCTGAAATTTTTTTAAAAATAATCTTTAAGGAAAAGCAAGCATAATGCAAGACAAACTGTAAGATCTAGGATGACCTCAGACATTTTCAGAAAATAAAAATAATGGGTAATTACAGTTCCAAACTGCCAACAAAAAGAGAAAAAGATAATTGTGGCTGGTAAAGTGGATTGGGGCCAGAGGGTGGGGTGGATAGTCTGAAGGAAGGGAACAAACTTACAGCTTTCTTTCATGTTTGGCTGTGCTCCATAACAAGCCCATGAGAGCACCTATGGCACCATCTCAATATCTGAATGTGCTCACTGGCCTGAAAAATTGCTCAATAGCTCAAGCCTCAAATAAATAGGGACCTGGAAAATAATCTGTGATATAAAATATGAAGCAACTCCCAATAGTCCTACTTTATTCTTTAAACAAATCCTGGAATTCAATCAACTGTGCAGTCTTTAATTCCTCTCTTCCAGGAAACAGACCTACTGGTTTAGCTGCAGGAAGGGAAACAGTAAGTCTACTGCTCAGAGCCTAAATATTTTCACTCCTTTATTTAGTATATAACTGTGAAATGCATTCACAGGAGCAGACTTTTGGTGATTATTAGATTAGAATTGTACTAGGCTGCTGGTTGCTGACATTGCAGGGCGTTTCAGTTCAACACAAACCCAAGTTCGCTTTGGATTACCTGAAAGCTGTTTAGTAGCTTCTGGATATCTGGTAACTTGAAAAGTTTGTGCAAAGTGATTACTAACCTTTGATAAGCTTCTCATATACATCCCTTGCCTCCTGGATTCCGTTTTCGCAATGCTAAAGAACTACAGTGTACTAGCATACAGTGATGGAAGTTACACATAGTAATTGTTATGTACAGCTGGCTTCTCATGCATTGGTGAATTTCATATGCATCTACTTGCAATCATATGTTTGTATGAGTAGCACTTACATGTTACTGATTCTGTATGCCTCCTGTTATCTATTGCTATTTTGACCTGAAAAAAAGAATACTTTATTTCTGTTAGTTTTCCATGCCATGCTACTTTGCTCTAGATGCTTATCCATTGCTAACTATGCTTTGTCATTTTCCTTTTCTTCTCACTATGGTCTGCAACTTTGAGTCTGGAATTTTTGCCTACTTTTACCATTATCAGTCCTTGAAAGGGACCTACTGGATAAATATAAGCCATATAATAGTTGGACTGAAAGTTGGATACTTTGTCCATTTGTGTACCTGTATACCTTAAGATGAGCATGACAGTGGACCTTCTCCTTGATCCAGTAAACTAGGATTTCTCTTGTACAAAACATACCTATTACTACAATATTTTACAGCTTTTCCATGCAACTTAAAAAAATGTAGCTGGGTTGAGCCAGTGACCCTGTTTCACGCCTAAAAAGACTTTTTGTCTGTAACTTAAACATGCAGGGCTCTGCCTTGTAATAGGGAAATCAGTAATCAAGAAAAGGGCATATGCAGAATGTATTTCTCGTGCTGTATAGCAGCTAGACATGCATACGTATGGATCTGGGGAAGAACTTTCAGGGGTTAGGGTATTCTGATATCTTATTTTGGAAATTGAATAAATGTGTGTCTATTGCTTGTGGTTCTACTGACTTCTGTATTTATTCTGTGATCTGGAAAGTAAACTAGGGAAATTGGGATGACATGTACACCTAGAACCTGTCAATTATTTAATGGTTAAATAAATGAAATTGATATGCATAAATAACACCAAGGAAGTATATTTTTAAAAAATCCCAGGAAAAGGCTTTTCCTGTGGCAGTTACAATGCAGTAAATTGTGTGGGTGCAGAACTACTGTCGGTTGAAGTATGTGTTGTGGGGGGGGAATCTTACATTGAGAAGACTTGAAATCTCATCGAACAGGAGCAGTGAGATGGGAAATGCTGTCTTCTAGGTAACAAAATTTTCAGGTTTTTTTTCTTGATGTCAAAATGCAGGTTTAACGAAGTACAGTAGATTGGTATATAATAAAATCCTGGATCTTTTGGTGTAATGACTGTGATCTCTCTTTCTCTCTGTCTCTCTCTCTCTCTCTCTCTTTCTCTTTCTAGATAGAGAGATAGAGAGATATGTATTTGTGTCTCTCTCTGTATGTGTGAGTGTGTATATGCACACTTGCATGCAGACGCACACATAGACACACACATATGTATATATATTATTTCTGTGTATGTTGACTTGGAGTTGGCTAACCTTAAAAAATCAATTTGCCTTGTCAATGCTTCCTGGAGTAGAATTCCACTTTTTGGTCCTTATCCCAGGTAAGACAATATTTGCAATTGTGCTTTGTATAAAATAACAGATATTAGAATGAACAGATATTGCTAAGGCATTTTTAGGTACCTTTGAGTATAAACTGGTTGTTATGGAGACTGGTAAAAATAAATGCTGATATTTTGCCCTGGGTTCATTCCTTCTAGCCTGCTGAAGAAAATTGAACGTGAAACATGGAGAGAAAGTGGTGTTTCATTAATTGCCACTGTAACCCGTCTTATGGAGAGGCTGCTGGACTACAGGTGAGCAATGGGTGCATGCTTTACAGCAAAAAATGTTACGTTGTCTGCATTTTTCTGAAATGAATCATTTTGGAAAGAATATAAACACACACATAACAGTCATCAAGTTGTCAGGAATTCTGATATGAACACCAGTTCTTTGTACATTATGAAATGTATTCATATAGGTCATCCTATATATAAGATGCAAAAGATGAACTTAAGTTTGAATAGTTCCCCACACCATAGACTCCTTATCTGTTGAAAGCTTGCATGTCACAAACAAGACTTCTAGCAGAATCGGAATGACATGCAATCTTTCTGTGTTCAGGAAGTTCCTCCCTTCCCCCAAATTTTGAGGTGCTATAGTCACAAAAGATTTACGGAATTTAATTTTTCATAATATATAATCAGTTCTAATCAGAACTCTCATAGTAAATTCTGTAGATGAGATCTGGTTGCATTTCAGTCAAAGCTAGCCCTACTTTTAGGAGTAAACCTACACCTCAACTACATGATTTGGAGTGTCATGAAAGGACAGAAAATTCGTAATTTAATTCATCATTATCATATTTTATGATAATAATAAGTTAGGAGGGGAAGTGTGCCTATGCACTTTTCTGCCCATGATGACAACATAAGTTGACTGGCATTGGGTACAGTGCACATGGACTTGAAATTGGCAGGGAGTTGGGATGAGGTGATACTTGCTTTTCTGCCTTAAACGATAAAATGTTTTCCGTCCGTCCCTGATAGTGCTTGCTATACTATGTCAAGAATGAATTTAGTATCAGATGGTTCCTTTATCACATAAAGAAAACATTCAGTGTTGTCTTCATTTTCTCTGTATGAGGTTCTACAATTGACAGAACTATAAACAGAGGGTGAATCATCTTAGACTCTACCTGTCTGATGCTCTCCAGTTGCATTGGACTATGCTTTCTAAAAGGACTAGCTGGACAGGCCATCGAAGCACTTATATAAAGGACACCATGTAGGGGAAGACTGCTTTCACTTTGGGGCATAGCAAAGGATTCTGATCACCTGAGTTCCAGCCCCTTCCCTGCATCTGTATAAGATAAAAATTAAAAGTTGCTGTACTATTTTATGTTTAGAACGTAATTAAATTATTAAAATTCTATATCCAAAGATGTGCTCGAAGCACATCCAAGGAATTAGGAGTGCCTGACAGATTTAATAGTCAATTTTCTTCTTGTAAACAGTAGCCCTCTCTGACATATCACAACCACATTTTGAAAGTCATCTCTACTACCAAAACAGTATTTTGTGTAGAACATGTTTTGATGAAGAAATATTAGTGTTAATATGCATAATCCTAATATAATGTTATTTGAATCCTGGTTTATATCGTCATATAGTGGCCAAATCTATGATGAGAGAAATTTGTATAGGCAATTTTTACCAAGGACATTAAAAATATTATTTTAGTGTGAGATTATTTGATTGTCATTATGTTAAAGTCTTTTTAATATGTTAATTACTTTGTGGCCAAATGGAAACAATTTTCTAATTTTAGATTATGATGAGTACTTTCCTTGTACATGTTGCTTTATATAAAATAGGATTAAAGGTTTTGCTTTGAGGGACATACAATCTACAAATGGACACAAGAAAATAGCAGAGGAAAGGAAGAGAATGAAAGCTGGAATATATGAGGAAAGAATGCTTGATTATTGCAGCTACATATTCCTTTAGTTGACTTTAACTTAATTCATTTTTTAAACTCATTTTGCATTCTATCTTACAGTCTGAACATGTTCTTGAATATGTAGTGTATATGAATCTCTTAATAAAAATTATCTTGATGAATCATTTAATATGATCTGCATAATTAATTTTTCTGTATAATATTTCATTCAAATGTTTTCCCCATGCCCAGGGACTGCATGAAAATGGGAGAAGTGGATGGCAAAAAGATTGGCTGTACTGTCAGCTTGTTGGTGTGTATCTCTTTGATTCTTGCTGTTTCATTTTAAAAATCTCAAAGCTTAGTTGAGAAGCATATTCTTAAATAGCTTACTTTCCAGAGGGATTAGAAGTGCAAATTCTACTGTATGAGTGATGTACACCAATGAATTCAAAGCCTATTTTAAAAGTATAAAATATTCATGTTACATTTGAACATATATTGATAGTCACCTAGTCAATGTCTTTGGAAGCATGCAGGGAAAAAAAAGTGCAAATCCAGGAATAAAGGGATATATTAGAACTTATTACTTTCTATTAGACTTTACTAGAGGACAGAAAAGAGAACAGAGATGGTTCTAGTAGCCAGCCTAAAGTGTTTCAGAGAACTTCATGGCCCTGCTGGAATCCAAACCTGCTCTCTGCAATTCAACCCTAGTCCTTTTCTTTTTTTAATCCATTCAGTCATGTCTGATTCTCGGAGACTGCCTGCAGTTTTCTTGGCAAGATTTTTCAGAAGTGGCTTGCCATTGCCTCCTTCCTAGGGCTGAGAAAAAGTGACTGGCCCAAGGTCACCCAGCTGGCTTTGTGCCTAAGGCGGGACTAGAACTCACGGTCTCCTGGTTTCTAGCCTGGTGCCTTAACCACTACACCAAACTGGCTTTCAATCCTAGTCCTATTTTAGTACTCACTGCTATATCATGCTCTCCCTTAAATAAATCAATTATACTTTATCTACTCTTATAAGAGACTCTTCTTACTAGGTTCAATTTAGTTAGGTAATTTAATTTAATTTAATTTAATTTAATTTAATTTAATTTAATTTAATTTAATTTAATTAATGTACTGTATTTAATTCCATATAGGTTATTTTTAAGTCACTGCTGTGGCTGAAGCTGATAATGTTTGATGAAATGTTTGTGGTCCGGATGAACATTTTGTTGTTTTTTGTGTACATCTGCCACTAAATGTAAAAGTTCACAGGATAGTCTACTACAATAAAAAAATACACAAAAACAATCCTAAGAATAAATAATATCCACTTCAAGTAGTTAAAGTATCATGATTTAGTAAACCTGCCAAACATAACAATGGTGAGAGAATCATAGTTTTCAAGTTATTCAATGGAATTATTGATGATCATATTAGTATCATAATGAAAGGTATCGGGCCAGGGTGTATGGCATTTAGGTTTTTTGTTTGTCAAATCTGCCAACTTTAGATTCATATGGAAACTAAAAATATTTTTAAATGTATAAATGTGTAATATGATACACATTTACATGGAATAAGCCCAACTGAAATCCTTATTTTTGACTAGATATGAGAAAGATGTTTCTAATAATGTGACAAATGTCATCAAAACATATAAAAATGCACTTTGTTCTACCAATGTCCCTGTTCAATGCTAAGAAATGTTTGTCCGTTGGAGGCCCATAAATGCTGTGGTGAACCATGTGAGTTTTCAGATTCAGAGTCCACAATGCTATTTCAGAATCATTTGCATTAATCTGTGGTGGTCCCTCTCAGTTTCCGAAGTATTTATTCTAATATCTAGATATATGAAAGGAAAAGCCTTTTTCATAAAGAAAAGCAAGAAGGGACTAGAAACATCCAAATTGTACCATTTATTTGAAGAGCCAAACAGGCTGTTAACAGCAAGAGCTTGTCAGAGTAAGAAGTCTGAAGCCTTGGTGACATTTTAATTGCAGGCATTTCTTCATCTAAGGCATGGGCTCCAACTGCTCTTTTCTTCCATTACCCTTTTCAATATGGACTTAGCATTTGGTAAATACTTTACTTTCAATATCGGATATCTTTGATTAGCTTTTCCTGATGTATATGAACGTAGGCATGACTTACAATCCTTCCTCTCCCCTTGGAAGACAATTCCAGTATTTCAGTTCATGAAATTAAAAGGTAACAATGCTAATTTTAGTTTGCAGTAGTTGACTCCTACAGCTCTATTTCACTCAGACTTCGTAATGTAGTCTTTTCTAGCTGTCAACAAGAGTATTTTTGATGTGTTGCAGTGATGCTTGTGGCTCACAGGGACCCTGAGTGAAAGTGGATTTTCTGTAAATACTACAAGTTGAAGTGATGGGAAAGACCGAGTTACGTTTTTGGAATGATCACAGGGGCAAATAGCATTTTAGCGCACAATTCTATTTGATTTAAAAACTTATGGCCAACATTTATGATCATTTTCTGCATTTTCTTCTTTGTGCAGTTTAGTTCAAAATGACAAAGTTTTGCTTCAAGAGACTTTTTTAAATGTAATTTTTGCACACTTTCATGTCTAAAAATAACATTATTATTTAAAATAGCTATTTGTAATAGAGCTAGTTGTAAGTAGCAGTTTGTTTAGAAATATATATTTTTTATGATGTCTCATTCATATATGAATAGATCCATCATCACCACACAAGGTATACCTATCTCTGAGTTCCACAAACATTTTTTTGTTAGGCATACATTTACATAGAGCTTTCTTATGTCACGCTCATTTAACATATGTTTCATTATCAGAATAAATAATCAACATAAGTTCCAAGAAAAAAAGAACTATATAGGTTGATTAGTGCAAGAGCATCTATGTCTAAAGCTTGAACATTAGCTCTGGTCCAGTATTGTAATAAAATAGTCACAAAGCTGGACAAAGCATTCAGCCCCATGCATGAATCATGAATATCACATATGGCAGATTTTTTGGAACAAAAATATTGTTTCTGTTTTTTAAAAGGTAGATATGGGAACGGGAGGCCTCTGGCAGTCTATCTTTGACCCTTTGCTTAAATAACCATTTTGCTCCTGAATTTTTGTGGCATGATTTTGGGAGAGAGGCTTTTTTTTTTTTTTTTGCTTCCTTAGACCAATCTGCTCCCATTTCTACACTTTAAAAATCCTGAAAAATAAGGAAGAAAAACAAGCAAAGAACAGTTCCACTCCTGATAATATCACTAGTGTGTCTCTATTTTGTGGGAGTATGATGTAATGCCTGAGCTTAGGAAAGTAGCTTATTTATGGTCAATGATTATTCAAGGATTTAAATAAAAATTCTGATTTTTTAAAACATCTATACACATTATGAGTATAATATGTTATGTGCATATAGTCAGCCATACAACATACTCCTTTCCTTTTTATTTTTTTAAAAATAAAATAATTGCTTAAGATTTGAGAGAGTATTCCACAGAGTCACTTTTTCTGGTTTCCGCTCCACCACTTAAGGCAAAATCTTCACCTCAGACAGAGAGCACCAGAGTCAACTTGAGTGGTTCGTAGAATATAGTTTTATGATCTGTTGTAATGGTATTTCACAATTTGCTTCTGTTCCAGAATTTTTACAAAACAGAGCTGAACAAGGAAGAGATGTATATTAGATACATACATAAACTATATGATCTGCACCTAAAAGCACAAAACTTTACAGGTAAATATTTCTTCAAATAATCTGGAAAAATTATTTTTGGACATATTCTTAATGTATATTAACTAGATCATCTCTGTTATTAGAAAAGTGGGATGATAATTTAGTATTCTATTATTAATGTCAGGAAGTGGGAGAAGGACATTTTATTCTTTTTTTTAAAGAATTTATTAAATTTCAGAAAAAGATAAAAGATACAGAAAAAGAAAAAAAACTACCAAAAAAGAACTAAAAAAGTGTGAAAACACAAGAGAATTTTTTTAAATAGATTACAAAAAGAAGTGACTTCTGACTTTAAACACCAAGGATATTCAGCAATTTTCCACACTCAATCCCTTACTCTATATTAAACCAAAATCATATTATTTCTACAAGTCAAGCCCTTAGCACATTATAAAAATTACTAAATGTCATTGCACCCTCCCCTTACATTAAAAGAAAAGAAAAAGTATAAATCACCTAATCAAATAACAATTACTTAATTATTTCCTTTCTACTACTCTTCTATACATCCTGTCTACTATAATAAAGATCAAAAATAAAAAAGCATGTAATTTGCTGCCATTATAATTAATAATGCAAGAAACGTGATTTTTTTTAAAAAAAACTTAATCATAATCCCAATCATTAATGATAAGTAAAATCATCCAAAGCCAAAAGACCATCCAGATAAATATTTTTAGTCCCTTAACCCACTTCAAAATAGACCAAAACATTTACATATCCCCATAATAAACACAGAGCTATTTTCTTAAAGAAATCAAACAGCCCTACTGCTCCCCTCACAAACACAGACTTCTCTTCAAAAAACCTCCCATACTGTACATAATAACCCCTTCTTTTCCATAACATTCCATCAGAAAGTCAAATTCACTTATGTCTTGCAGCTCAATTTCTCCATTTAAGTTCTTCAATTTGGTATTGTCAATTTCAACCAGCATTTCAACAGAAGCCCCAGTCTCACTCTTAGAAGAAACATTTCCATCCCTGTTAGATTCTTCAGTTTCATCCACAACATCCACAACCAGATGGCACATTTTAGACCATATTTCCACAATGCTTTAAATGTCTTGCATAATAACTTGGCAGGTATCGAAAAAATCTGCTTAATAACTGCTTTAATATCTCAATGAAAGTCAGAGAAAGCCTGGTTAAGATCCTCTATGTCTGAGGCAGTAAGTTATGGTGCCCCCTAGATACTTAGCTGGCAGAAGTGAAAGGTAATGGAAAATTTCCAAACTGAGTTAAGATAACAGACCATTCCCCAGAAAAAGTAGCGGCAGGAAAGTAAAAGTTAGAATGGCAGATTCAGCGTGTAGGAAAATACTAAAATCTTCAAAATTGGCACAAAAATAATAACAGGGAGATGATAATATACTCTCAACCCTCCTTAGTATTAAATGGAAAGCAAAATCCAAAGCTTAACAAGAATTTTAAAAAAAATTAGCCACAAAAGTAATGTCGAGCACCAAGAGAGATCGTTTCTCCTTAATGTAGAAAGCCTCTCTTAGGGAAATACTTAAAAAAAATAAATTGGGTGCTTTAGAAATGGGGTGGCTGGACTTAATGTCCCTTTTAAGGCTGCAGCACGGCTTGGAAATGGTGATGTCCCAGCCTCCCGGTGAAGTCGCACAGGCACAGCTGTTCAGTCCGCCATCTTCAGATGACAAAATAACTTGGTTGGGTGTGGATGCTGTGCACCATTACGATAGGGTAGAGGGCATACGTTTTGAGCTCCACTCTAGACAACAAAACTGTTTTATGCCAGATGTGTATATCAGCATATTAAGGTGAAGACAGAAGTCCTTCTGTGTTTCATGTAACATTTTTATTTTCTAAGAAAATTTTATTTTGACAAGGCAGATTGGACAAAATCAGTGAGGATAATAATTGTCCATTGTTCGGTTTCAGATTCTGGACTGAAAGCAAACTATGATTTGTGACTACCATAGTTTGTCCTTTTCAGAATAATAACAAAATATAAAGAAGGGAGGAAATATTTTCTCTCTGAAAGGATAGATTTCAGGATGAAGATCTTTCTTGTCTCAAAGAAAAAGTCAGTTAAAAATAATCAAACATAATTAGGAATGAGATTCTTACAAACCTGTTAGAAGTTGAGAATACTGTTCTGTAAACCAACTGTAATACCTCCAAACCCAAGTATCTCCAGCATAATGTAAACTCTTTGAACAAGTGAAGTATTTGCCTTATTGGATATCTTTTATGAATAGAAGTGGCAAGGTTAAAATCCCTAAATACTAGTAGATTTTGCCATGCTTTAGCTGATTTGGGCCTTTTAATGTCAACTTCAAATCTTTCCTCAAACTTCTGACAGTGGGTATAGCTTCAAATGATAGTTCCATTGTTTGGGAATTTTCTCTGTCATTGGAGGGTCTTTGCATAGAACTGAAATTAATCATATTTAAGCTGTCCCGGTGTTTTATACGTTTGACCTAGAATGTGCTGATGGACTCCCTTTTGAGACTTGAACTTAATCGGAATAATAGTTGATAGTAATTTAAGAAATTGGGAAGGGAGGTGTCTAATTTTTTTCACTCCTTTTAGACTTCTGTTGACTTTAGGGAGATGCAATCAGATTTATATAGCCACCAGTTATCTTATTGTAATTGCAGTTTCTCCCTTTTTCCAAATACAAGGGATGTGTGTTATGTGTGTATGTGTGTTCCATGTTGTATTTTACATTTTAAAAAAGGAAAGCCTATTTTTTATTCTAACATTATTCTGAGTATGTCAATCTGTGTAAAAGATGGCTATGGAGTTTCTCTTAAGAAACCTTACTGCAAATAAATATGTGAATATGAATGTTGCATTCAACTATCTCAGAAAAAAATAATTTATTGTGAGAAAAAAGAGTCTAGCCTCCATCTGCATTTTGCATGTTCTTCTCTCTCCCTGATATGCATTTTGCATGTTCTTCTCTCTCCCTGATATCCCTTTTGAGTAGTAGGTCAGAAATGTTTGTATCTACTTTCGATTGACCACTTTTGTTGCATTATTAAAACTCTGCAAAGTATGGCTAAGCTTAACTATAGTTTGTCTGAAACTGTTTTGCTTCTATAATCGTGTTAAGATTAATAATAGTGTTTCTATGTAGTACTAAATTACAGTTAAATAAAATCAGAAGCAAAAGCATCTGGTCTCCTGCAGGAAAGAGGGAAAGGAGGAGGAACATGAATAGGCAAAGCTCGACTCATTCCCATTAATTCATCCTGACATCTGAATGCAGTTGCGGCCTTAACACTAAGGAGCAAATTAATTAGTGACATATTAATTATTTCTAGAATACATACGTCTCTGTTACTGGGTATACCCTAACTTTGTCTCATGTTTATTTGTAAATCATGACAGAGGCTGCCTATACCCTATTGCTATATGATGAACTGTTGGAATGGTCAGACAGACCATTGCGGGAATTCCTGAGCTATCCAATGCAGACCGAATGGCAGCGCAAAGAATGTCTTCATCTCACTATCATCCAGAATTTTGACAGGGGAAAAGTAAGAGTTCGGGCTGCTATTTTTTTGTCCTTTACTGCTATTCCTTCTTTTAAACAGTTGATTATTAATAATGCTTGCCATCTACTCTTTCGGGCTGCTTTATACAGCATATTTGATATGTAAATTAAATTGCACATGCTCATACAAAGTCTGAAGCTGACTATGGAGAATTTCAGCCTGTACCCAGCACACATATTTTGTTTAATAAATATCTTTCAAATAGGTTCAAATAATTGAAATTGCAATAATGCTTTCTAAAACAAGAGGGGTTCATCTTTTATCCAACCTTTGTACCTACTGTGCCCTGTTGTGTTGATTTATGAGCTGTATGATATATTTTTAAATTCTATAATGTGCTTAAAATGACAGGGTCTACATTGATAAAAACTGATTATATTTCAGATTTCACTATCTTAGCTAAAACGGTTGTGCACTCCAATTGTCATGATAAAATATGAATGAGGTTTTGATTATGTATTTAATATATTTTGATTGGCTGTTTAATTTCTGCTGTGTGCTAAAACTCTGTTGAATTGGGATAGAAAGAGCCACACAACTGTCTCTACGAGGGGTTTGGGCTTTTTGTTCCTGATGAACAGAACCCATGGCACTTGACAAATTACTTCCAAAACTAAACAGTCTTATAGAAGCAATTCATGGTATGATTGTTGTTTGAAAAACCCTGTGGGTATTCCTACCCATTTTGTGTCTAAAAGCCTCTTCTTGGGATCTAATTTTGTTTTATTAAAATTTATGCAGATACTGTACTTCCTAGTCTATCTCTTTCAGTGTGAAGAATAAGAAAGTGGTGATATATCTTTGACTTTGCTCTCACTCCCTCCCTGTCCCCCTTCAAGACACAAGTAGAGAAGTAGAGACTTTATCACAAATATCTGGATCAATGAATACCAGCCTTTACATACACTTCCATGCATAGGCATCTGGTAGAAGCCACAATGACATCAAAATGATGACATCATTTTGCAAATAAGTGAGTTATATACTTGCAGCACATGACTCAAGTATATATTTGCACAATGATGTCATGATTATACAATGTTACCTGTCCCTTGTCCCTGCCCATTTCCTCTGGTCACTCTGGCTTCTGTGTACTACAGTTCCCAGTCCTTGGATCATTGTGCAGTTTTATGTAAATGCCTCCATAACAGCCACACTGATGCACAGAGAGTGGGATGGATCTTGAGGAACTTTGTACTATAGAACTTTAACGGTGGTATGCCCTTTAAGAAAATAGTGTTAAAGTAAGTTTTACATAAAATTTTATTTTGAGTAAAAGTAAATAAATAAATAATTTTTTGAGAAGCCTATATGTAGAGGAAAATTGAATTTCTCTGCATCCTTGCAATGAATTGGATCTCATGAACAATAATGGTCATATGGACCTGGCCTATATTCCCAAGCCTGAACGTGTGTATTTTAATTGGCCTAATGTAGGGAGAATTGTTGATACAGCATGTTGCAAGCATTAATCAAGCAAAGTGTATTAAAATTTTGGCCCAGTGGAGGGGAAAGCCAATATTTTAGCTCTGCTTCAAGGAGCAAAGTGATTTAAACCAGCATCATCTTCTGACTCTCTTCTATGCATACATTTATCAAATAATTTGATTAAGACTGTGTGCATAGTTCTGCCAGTGGTATTCAGTAGTACATGAATGGGACAATCCATGTATCTGGCAAGTCAGTTGTTTTAAGCACCTATGAGTGCAATTTAAAGTATTGCCAATTTTCATAAGCAGCTGTTCTCTTCCTGTTGTATAATGTTAGTGATTGTTAAGGTTAGGTTGTATTGCTAACAGGAGACACTTGAAAATCTGTTTTGAACAGCTAAAAACCTTCAGATTCTTCTAACAAAAAATCCTGTTTCTTATTTGTCTACAGTGCTGGGAAAATGGCATTATCTTATGCAGGAAGATTGCTGAGCAATATGAAAGCTATTATGACTACAGAAATCTCAGCAAGATGCGGGTAATGAAATTGGATGCTTTTTGATACAAATATTATTTGCACAGTACTGTCTTTCACAATTGGATTACCATTTTTACCCACAGCCCTGAATTTCAAGTGATTCCTCGAAGGAAATGTAGATTAAAAACAACAATAACTGTAATAGAGACAAAAATATTGTGTGATGCCCAGTGTGCCTACCTTATTAATTTGGGTTGTCAGTTCTAGCTGAAACAGATCCTTGATAATTAAACAGAGATACAGGATTTATTTATCTTCTATGGGTAAAACTAAGAGTGTAAATGTAGTGGTGACTTTTGTTTTAAGGCATAGTATCTATAAGTATGTATTGTATGAGATTCAGCTATTGGGCAGTTTTAAAAATATAATAAATAAACTGGGCCTGTGCAAGTCAATCTAGAGTTATATTGGTATAGGCTTTCACAGCTGGTATCTGTTGGGCAGTGTTGGGCTACAGGATTTAGTGACTGTGGTCTAGACAACAGATTTCCTGATGTTTCTCCAGCAACTGTGGCTGGCATTTTCAGAGGCAAGGTGGTCTGCTACACAGGCACCAGGCAACTGAGGAGGAACTGACTGGGCTCCTGTCTTTATAGACAAGTGACCTGATGGCCAGTCACTTTATAACCAGCCTGTAAAGGCAGAAGCCCAGTTAGTCCCTCCTCAGTTGCTATGGTCTGTGTAGCAGACCACCTTGCCTCTGAAGATGCCAGCCGCAGTTGCTGGAGAAAGGAAATCTGTTGTCTAGACCACAGTCACTGAACCAATCAGAGTTACTTCGATTAAAAATTTGTACTGTAGAGGCAATGTGATTCTCTCATAGAAACAAAGAGGCAACATGATTTCCTTTGATGAAGTACTGTGGGTTCTTCAAAGTTGCTCACTATGTTCTACCTGTCACTTGCCAAAACCAGAAGAGAGTTCTGTGCAGGCATTGGGCCTGTGCACAAGTCAAAGTCATGTCAAAGAAGGCAGACCAATTTGTTTTCTGGCACAGCTTCCTAAAGATTGACGCAAACTACAGTATGTTGGAGGAGGTGTGTGCTGTGTCTTCCGCAGTGCTCACCAAAATATTTCAGTGAATGGTCTGGATGAGGTGAATGGCACATCCTCTGCCGTACTTGCTAAACGTTTCTGCGTAAGCAGCCTGGAGGAGGTGACTAGCATGTGCTCTGCAGCACTTGCCAAAGCTTGCAGTGAAGGCACTATTTTACCTCCTCCTTTGGCAAGCATACCAGAGGACGCAACACTCATTGCTTCTAGACAACTCACCAAAGCTTTTGGCAGACAGTCTGGAGCAGGTCAGCAGCATCTCCTCTGCTTTTCCAGCAGCTTTGCAAAGCAGAACAAAGTGAAGCAACATGATCATTACACTTTGCTATTATGCCACAGTGCTTTGTGAAACAGCTTTGAAGGAATCCTTCATTTGAATCTTTGAATCTGCCCAGCAGTATAATATACCTTGCGTGTATCATTGAAAAATAATACAAATCAAGATAAAAGGATAAAGGAGGCACCAAATGAGTGCTGTTTCTTTTGACATATCCAAAACTTTCTCTAGTACATTTATTATATAACCATCAGATTTAAATCATTTTTTGAGATCACAGTTGTATTATATTTCTTGTTTTTACTGTCTTGATCAGTAACACAAAATGTCCTGCTTTTTCATTTATTTATTCATTTAAATCCACATAGGTGATGGAAGCTTCTTTATATGATAAAATTATGGATCAGCAACGTTTGGAGCCTGAGTTTTTCAGAGTTGGATTTTATGGGAAGAAGTTTCCATTTTTCTTACGAGTGAGTATGGAGGGGGCGTTTTAATACAAAGGTTATCATGCATGACAATGTAAGGCCAATACTGCTAGAACATAGCATCCCTTTACAGGTAAAAACTAGGTTATCAGTCAAACTCACCAAAACAGTGCAAAGCTTTTAAAATGTTAATCCTGAGATTCCTCATTATAGGATTATTTTAAATAAATGTTCATTTTGTTATGGTAATCTGTGTTGTGTGAGATTCACGCCTGATTCTCTAAAGGGATGATTAATCCAGAGCCATGATGTCAACCACACAGATTTTGAATATGGGGGCAATTGTAAACATTTAGTTCTTTTTCATCTAAGCTGGTACTCTTCAGTTTTTAATTCTTTCAGTAAGAACCTGATTAAGCAAAAATTGGGATATGTGTCTAACAAAAATGACGTATGACTGGTTCTGGATATGCATACAACAAACAAAGACAAAACTGTACTTGATAGAAACAAAATTCAAATATCTGCAAGTACTGTAAAATATTTTTATTTTTGGAATTAATACTGATGCATTTTTAGTTTCTTCCAATCTTTCTCAAGAGTACCTTCCTCTTACAGTTCCTCCAAAATAGAGATGTGGGGATTTTTTTTACCATACATTTCTAATAGCTAGGGATAGAAAGCAACTGAAAATAACAGACACAATTCTCTTCTTGAAGGAGTTAAAAAAGAGGGACATTGCTAAAGAAGCTTAGAACAAGAGGAAAATATCCACATTTGTTCTCAGAAAGACCTTCCTTTTCTTTCTTACTACCCAGAACAAAGAATTTGTTTGCCGAGGACATGATTATGAGCGTCTGGAGGCGTTTCAACAGCGGATGTTAAATGAGTTCCCACACGCCATTGCTATGCAACATGCCAATCAACCAGATGAAACCATCTTTCAGGCAGAGGCACAGTGTATCCCTATTGTTGTTTTAAAGACACACACATGAATGTCTAGTAGGTTAACATTAACAGGATTAAAATGAATGCAGTGTTTTAAAATGCACATTTAAAGTCCACAGTGCAAATCTGGATTTACTTGAAAACTAATAACGGAAAAAGAAAGTTAAATATACTGATAGCAGGCTCAAATGCTGTGTCATGATGTTATAAAGAAAATGAAAATATAGGAATAATGAAAGAGTATCAGCATGGTCTCTCTGGAAAAGGCTCTAATGCAGAGAAAGGTGGAAGGAAGGAGAATAGGATGACCAGCAGCAAGGTGGATGGACTCAGTCACAGTGGCAACGGGTGCATTGTTGCAAGACCTGAAAGACTAGGCCAGGGACAGTTTATCTTGGAGAATATCTATGTGGTCACTAGGAGGTGAAAATTACTTGATGGCACATAATCAGTCAATCAATCATCAATCAGCATGGTCATGCTAACAGGAAAATGGACTAAAAGAAAAAAGGGGAAAATAATAACA
Source organism: Candoia aspera (assembly GCF_035149785.1). Classification (NCBI taxonomy): domain Eukaryota; kingdom Metazoa; phylum Chordata; class Lepidosauria; order Squamata; family Candoiidae; genus Candoia; species Candoia aspera. The sequence continues at coordinate 54,047,636 of NC_086159.1, read as the reverse complement.
ACAAATTATTTACTTGAGTTACAGGTTGCCTTTTGATTAAAATGAAAATTCAAGGTGACTTAGACTTAAAGATAAAAAAATGCTATATATATATATATATATAAAAAAAAAAAACTAATATCATTGAACTTTAAATGCCTGGCTAATGGCTAAATATTGTCCTCACAGATATTCTAAAGGCAGAAAGAATACAGGTTGCAGAGAACTCTAAAATGAGGGAGTGACACAGGACAATGCCTTTTCCCTCTTGACTGGCAGGTTCTTAGCTTCTGGTCACGTGCCTAATGGTAGCGGTAGTTCTTTCATAGCAGGAATCAAGGTGTCCTATCATGTTACATAGAAAACAGTGGGACTCAAATATTAGACAAATCCATATTTTCGTTTTCCAAATATTTTGTTGTGGCAAATTCCAAATCAGAAAAGAAGTATTGCTTGCTTATCACTTAAACACTAAGAACTTACTTGCTTTCTCTCATCTTGCAAATGCATACTCTATTTCTGTTTGCTTCTGGTAGCTTAGCCCTTAACGTTTTATACATAGATCTGCAAATCTATGCTGTGACACCAATTCCAGAAAGCCAGGATGTACTGCAAAGAGAAGGCATTCCAGATAACATCAAAAGTTTTTATAAAGTCAATCATATTTGGCGATTCCGGTATGACAGGCCATTTCACAAAGGGACCAAAGACAAAGACAATGAATTCAAGGTATACTATTGTCCCACTCCTCATCAATAATTATTTGATTCATTTCATTTTGTTCCCAGAAGAATTCATAGGAATGAAAAGTAATATGACTAGATGATTCACTGGGGTTTAGTATACGTTTAATTTTTATTTTTATTTTCCTGTTCGTGCAGAAAAATGAAGATTGGTTTTCTATACTCCATATAGAGGGAATCAATATATGCCACCTTCACATGGCATAGATTAGAAACAGTTTGGGTGTGAGATTGGGATGTTGTGGATCCAAACCGTTCCTGATAATGCCATATGCCCTATCTAAAGAAGCTTATATAGGAACAAGAGGTAGTGGTAAGGAACTGATAGTACTGATTGAGAAAGAAGAGGAACCTACAGTATGTACCCAGAAGAGATGAAAGGCTTGTAGTTAAACTGGACTACTACAACGCACTCTACATGGGGCTGCCCTTGGAGAGCATTCAGAAGCTTCAGCTGATACAAAATGCAGCTGCCTGGGTTGTAAATAGTGTAAATAGTGTCAGCTACTTGGCACACGTAACACCTCTTGTTTGGAGGTGTGTTTCCAGGTGCAATTCAAGGTGCTGGTTGTCACCTTTAAAGCCCTTCATGGCTTGGGACTGGATTACCTTAGGGACTGTCTTTTCCCAGTTAGTTCTGCCTGTCCAGTCCCATCCAGCAGGATGGGCATGCTCCAGGTCCCGTCAGCCAAGGAATTTTGGCTGGCAGGGACCAGGAAGTGTGCCTTTTCTGCTGTAGCACCTGCCCTCTGGAACATCTTCCAGATATTAGGATGGCCCCGACCCTGTTGGCTTTCCAGAAGGCCTTGAAAACCTGGCTTTGTGCCCTGGCCTGGTGCCCCGAGTGTGGGAAGGGCCCCGTTGCATGGTTATGTTAACACTATGGCTTTTAGATCGCTTGGCTTTATTTATTATTTTTAATTTTTGTTACTGTCTTTATGGTTTTATATCATGAGTGTTTTTATTGTTGTTAGCCACCCAGAGTCACTAGTTTGAGATGGGCAGCAATATAAATTGAATAAATAAATAAACAAACAAGCTACCACAGACACCAGAGACCAAACACACAGAGTTGTCTCAAACTGACCAGCAACAGGGTCATCTGGAGACTTGAGACTTGAATGTGTATTTTCTCAAACTTAAGACAAGCAAATAAACATTGTCATGTTTAGAAGAAAATGGCTCACGAGTTTTCTGAGGCCAAGCGTTTCCATCACTCCCTGCATCTTTACTATGCTAAGCACTTCCAGTCCCTTCAATCTTCCTTAAAAGAATGAGTACCCAATCATCTTTGCCATTCTTTGAATTCTGTTATTTTTGGTCTACTTTTTTTAACTTATCGAGATTATTTTAAATTTTATTTCTGTCTTCTGAATTTTATATTTCAGCGTGTGGCATCCCTTGGAAAACTTTGAATGGGCTTGGAGGTTAAGCAGAGTTAGGCCTGTTTAGGGCTTGGATGGGAGTTCATCAGGCAATACTTAACTGTATGTTACACTGAGCTATTTAAAAAAAAATCCCAGAAAAAAGCAGTGCCAAACCACTTTTGAATTGCTGCCAAAAAAACTGCTATCCCACCCAACTTTGTATCATCCACTAACATTCCCTCCACCTCTTTATCCATTCAAAATTAAATACATAAACTGTTCTAGATACGCGACTTAGGACTCTACTTTATGGCATCCCACTTGATGCCTCACTCCAGAAATCTAATATATAACTAGCATTTTATTTTTTGTCTCAGAGTTTATGGGTAGAGAGAACAACACTGATCTTGGTGCAGAGTTTGCCAGGAATTTCCCGATGGTTTGAAGTGGAGAAACGTGAAATTGTGAGTACAAAGCTGGGAAAAATAGTTCACTCTCCATTATTTTGATAGAATATTGGATGCCAACTATAATATTTTGGAAGCTGCTTTAAATTGCTTATGTTAGAATAGTAAATAACAAGAAAGGTTAACTTTGATGTTGAACTTACTGGATAGAAATCAGAAAAGGAAAGAAATAAATTTGTTTATGGAAGTATTAGTACTTCAAAACCTGTGTAAAAATGAACTAATAATTAGTTTTACACTTGAATATGAAGAGTTATGTCTAAGAAAGTTTGAAATAAATTTAAATATGGGACAGTATATGGTACAATATGATACTCCTTTATTATGGTCTTTGACCAGCATAATATGTAATGGAATATTCAGTATGTTGCTATAATATCTGAATATCAAAATATTCTCATGCTAGTTCCAGTGCTAAAGTTGTCCAGTTACTTTTCTCAGAATCCTCCTTAACCATAGAATAAGTTTATCATCCTTACACAGTTTTCTGATCTTTGGAATTCTTATTTAAGGTATTTATTTCATAACAATCACTAGTTACAAGTGCTGATGAATTGGCACTGGAGTTGTAATTATGGTATTAGGACTGACATTATATTTCTTAGTTGGTTTGACTCATTGAATGCTTATGAGTAGCTATTGAAACAAATAATGAGAATAAAGAACATAAAATATATTCATAACATCTGGGGGGTTCTAAGTAATTAAAAGTCAGACTTATTTTTATAAATGTTGGTTACAGTTAAATGTTCAACATTACACACCTCTATACTTCAACATGGCCATATGGTTGGAATGATGGGATTTATAGATAAGTTATTTGGAGAAAAGTTTCTCTGATCATCCCTCAGTTTGTGGTTAGGGTTTATACTTGGCACCAAACCTAATGGCCTCAGCTTTGCTTGTCTGTAGGAAAGAGATTGAGACTTGGCTTGTGTAATGAATGCCTATTCTAAAACACTCTCAGACTCATGAGCAGGAATGCAAAGATATCTGATTTATTAAAGAATAGTATGCAGGATCACAAAGAAAGCTGAGAATGATAAAAGCGCACCAAATGTAAACTAAAAACCCTCAGTACAAATGAGATCCCTCCCTCCATAGAATCTTCCCAAGCTCACAATCCCAGGTGCTCCTAATGGCTTCTGATGGTCTGCGGGAAAAGTCCTTGAGCAGAGCACATAACCCAAACACATTCCATTGAAATGAACATAGATACAGAGCTTGGTACAAGGTTTCACAGCAGCTCCCTCCCAAATACAACTGCGCGTCAGTGCCATGGCATGTGAAACGTTACGATGTACAGTGCACATTGAAACAGTGAACATGACATACTGCCCCCCCAAAATAAAGAAAACACTAAGCAGCAGGCTTTACAGGGTATGCCAAGTGGAAACGGCGAATTAAATCAGGAGCATTAACGTGGCGAGCAGACACCCATTCAGGATAAGGAAAGTGTTTCCATCGGACCAGATACTGGAGGGTGCCGCAAAGCTTGCAAGAATCAACGACCTCCTTGACCTCAAAGTGCTGTTGGCCATCAATCATGATCGGAGCAGGAGGAGGAGGTTGGGGATGCCAGTGGGAAGAGTGGTAGACAGGCTTGAGCAAGCTGCAATGGAAAACAGGGTGCAAGCATTTCAAATTGTGAGGCAGATCCAACTTAACAGTAACTGGATTGATAAGACCAACAATAGGGAAAGGACCAATGAACTTGGGAGCAAGTTTTTTAGAGGGTTGTGGGGTCTTGATGAATTTGGTAGATAGATACACTTGATCCCCAATCTTGAAATCGTGTTGCAAAGAATGATGCTTATCGGCTTGAAACTTGTAAGCAGCCTGGGCATCAGCCAAAGCCTGTTGAATCACCGGTCAGGAATCAGCAAGCTTAACAGCCCAGTCAGAGGCAGAACATGTTTGGGGAGGGGGTTGTGGCAGTTCAGGGATGGGAACAAAGTCGTGACCAGAAACCACACGAATAGGGGTTTGCCTGGTACTCTGATGGACAGCATTGTTGTAAGCCACTTCAGCAAAAGGCAGCAACTCCACCCAATTGTCCTGATGGTAGTTAATGTATGCTCTAAGAAATTGTTCAAGGGCGGAGTTCAAAATCTCAGTAGATCCGTCAGTCTCAGGATGGGATGAGGTGGACAGTGTCTGTTTGGTGCCAATAAATTTTAAAAATGATTCCCAAAACTGGGAAGTAAACTGTGTCCCGCGGTCGCTGAGCAAACTGGAGGGGCTACCATGGAGATGGTAGATGTGGATGAGAAATAGGCGCGCCGATTGCGGGGCTGACGGGATGCATGCACATGGAATGACATGGGCTTGTTTGGAAAAGAAACCTTTTACAACCCAAATGACAGTTTTCTTCTGACTGGGAGGAAGATCCACAAGAAAATCCATAGAAATCTCATCCCAGGGATGGGACGGGCTGGCCACAGGCTGCAGAAGCCCCTTTGGTTTTCCCCCTTTTCGCTTTGACATTACACAAACAGGACAGGAAGCCACATAGTCTTTTACATCGCGTCTCAAGGTGGGCCACCAGAATTGACGACGAACCAAATACAATGTTTTAACAAAACCAAAATGCCCAGCAAGTTTATCATCATGGGAATGCTGTAAAATGTCAGGTCGTAAAGTTTCGGGTACATAAAGGTGGTGTTGCACCCATGCCAGACTGTTTTCAAAAGAAACAGTGTCTTTATTAGCTAGCAACCAAGTGTCAGATTTCAGCGCCTGGAGAAAGTCTTTCTGTAATTGGCAAGGAACTTGCACTTTCCGCTTCCCAGACTGGGCTGGGGGCGGGGATGCCTGCGCACGGGTCTGGCTCCGGGTGACAGCAACTAAGCCCAGTTGTGGTTCAGTGAGAACAGTCCCAACCACATCTGCCACGTGGTCAAGGTCCTGAGGTAAACGAGACAAAGCATCGGCCAGAAAGTTTTTCTTTCCCGGAATAAATTTTAACTGGAAGTTAAAGCGACTGAAAAATTGAGCCCAGCGAATTTGTTTAGGACTGAGACGCCGGGGGGTGCGGAGGGCTTCCAAATTCATGTGATCGGTCCAAACTTCAAAAGGGCATTTAGCGCCTTCCAGGAGGTGACGCCAGGCTTCCAAAGCGGCTTTTACAGCAAAAGCCTCCTTTTCCCAAACATGCCACCGGCGTTCAGTTTCAGAAAATTTTCTGGACAAATAAGCGCAGGGCTTTAAGTGATTTTCAGAATTTCTCTGTAACAATATAGCCCCAACTGAGGAGTCAGAAGCATCAACTTGGACCACAAAGGGGTGTTCAGGATCGGGGTGCTGTAGAATAGGCTCAGCAGTGAAGAGGGTTTTTAACTTCTCAAATGCTGCCTGGCATTCAGGTGTCCAATTCAGCACTGCCCCAGGGTTTTTTACTTTGCGTGTCTCCCCCAAGCCCTTGGTACAAAGTAAATCAGTGAGGGGCAAAGCAATCTCAGCGAACCCCTGGATAAATTGGCGATAGTAATTACTGAACCCGAGGAAACTTTGCAATTGCCTCCGGGTGCGAGGACGTTCCCAACTTAAAATCACCTGAATTTTTGCAGGGTCCATTTCAGTGCCCAGATAGTCAAGTTGGGTCTTGTGAAACTCACATTTGGAAAGCTTGGCATAAAGTTTGGCATCTCTAAGCTTGCTTAACACCTGTTTGAGGAGGTGTTCGTGTTCCTCCTTGGTTTCAGTGTAAATGAGAACATCGTCTAAGTAAACCAGGACCCCTTTAAACAAATGATCATGTAATAATTCATTAATCAATTGCATGAAGACTCCGGGCACCCCTGCCAACCCAAAAGGGAGGACTTTGTACTGAAATGAACCCAGTGGACAATTAAAAGCAGATTTCCACTCATCTCCAGCTCGTATGCAGATGCGGAAATAGGCTTCACGAAGATCGAGCTTGGAGAAAATCTTGCCCTTAGACAAGTGAGCTAACGTGTCCTTCATGAGCGGAAGAGGGTACTTGTTGCAAATTGAGACAGAATTTAACCCCTGATAGTCCGTACAGAGTTGAAGCGTGCCATCTTTCTTTTCCCGGAATAGCACAGGGGCCCCAACTGGGGAATTTGCAGGTTCAATAAACCCCCTTGACAGATTTTTGTGAATAAAGTCTGTAATGCCTCAAGCTCCTTCTGAGTCATTGGATAAATTTTTGGCTTGGGCAATTGAGCGTTGGGAACCAACTCTATTGCACAGTCAGTTTTCCGATGGGGGGGGGGGGTAGCTGATCTGCTTCCATTTCCCCAAAGACATCTGCAAAGTCTTCGTATCGATCGGGCAAGCCTTCTAAATGTGCCAAACTAGGGCGCGGCGTGGCAATTGCAGCCCTTCCAACCCCCGCACGTGAAGCTCTCTCTGCTGTAGGAGCTTGGTAAAACCCATCTTTAAAAGTCACAGTTCTGGGTTCCCAGTTTATATATGGGCTTCGATAGGTCAGCCAGGGGATCCCCAGAATTACCAAGGGATTGCCAACAGGTGCCACTACAAATTTCAAAGTCTCACGGTGGCTGCCCATTTGCATTGCGACAGTTCCAGTGAAATGGGTTGCCGCCCCTCCCCCCATTGAACCATCCAACTGTGTGAAGATCAAAGGCTGCTGGAGGGGGAAGCTAGGCAGGTCCAAAGCAGCAACCAGATCAGGGTGAATTAGACACCTGGAACACCCAGAGTCAACTAAAGCCCAGACCTCTGTAGTTTTTGTGCAGGAGCCCAATTTCACTTTTACTGCTAAAGTGGGACAGTCAGCACTCACCAGAGCATCCTTGCGCCCATCCTCCTCCACCTGCCCACAGGCGCTCTTCCTGGCAGGTGGCTGGCGTTTCCTGCCGGCTCCTTAGAGTCATCTTCAGCCTCTCCCGAGAAGTAGAATATTTCCTCAGCGTCAGCTGCCCCCTTGGCAGCTGTCATCCACTGCAAGGGGGGGGGCTGGCAGCTTGCCCGCTCGATCTTCAGCCTTGGCTTTTGGGCAATCAGCTGCTCAATGCCCTTCCTTTCCGCATCGGAGACACTGACCCCTCGCATAGCGCCGATCTCTCTCCTCTTCCCAGGCTCTATAGCCTGGCCGGGCAGCAGTTGCGGCACTTCGGGGTCCCCTCATGGTGGCTGGTGGTTTTTCAGGTCGTCTGGTTTGCATGAAGGTATGCTGGGCGTGCTCAGCCTTGCTGGCCAGACAGATCCATGTGGGGACTTGATGAATTTGTACAATGAATTTGTACAATGACTCTGGGTCGTCTCTACACAACGCCCATCGTAGGACGTCCCGGTTGAGTCCCTCTTTAAACCGTTCTATTAAGGTTGACTGAGACCAGCCGGGGATTTTCCCAGCTAAAGCCTTAAACTCCAGGGCGTAATCAGCTACAGACAGCTGGTCCTGGGTAAGATCCTTCAGCGCCTTCTTAGCTCTTGCCTTGGCCAGAGGATCCTCAAAATGCAGCTTTAACACCCCCATAAAGTCCTCAAAATACTGAAGTTCAGGGGAGTCAGCCTCAATTAATTGAACTTACCAGTCAGCTGCTTGACCCTTCAACTTGGTGGCAATGGCAGTTATCTTAGCCTCTTCGGAAGGGAAGTATGCTCCAAACTGCCTCATGTAACTTTTAGCATTGGTTAGAAAGAAATATAACTTGGTTGGATCCCCATCAAACTTGACAGAAAAGTCTTTCACCCCCACTCCTGTTGGAGCAGAACCGGCAGCTGCTTGAGTGTTTGGGCCTGGCATTTTGGTCACTGAGCAATGCAGTTGTTAAGTGAGGCATCATGGAACTGGACCCAATTTTATGACCATTTTTACTGCCATCATTAAACAGATCACATGGTGTGATTCAACAGGTCCCTATTGATTTGGCTTGCCAAAAGCTGGCAGAGAAGGTCACAAATCATGATCATGCGACTGCAGAATGCTGCAACTGGTCATAAATTTGACCTGGTTGCCAAGTGCCCAAATCGTAATCATGTGTTGGGGTGGTGCAACAGTCGTAACTTTGAGGATGGGTCATAAGTAACTTTTTTTGGCCCCATCGTATCTCCAAACTATTGTTAAATGAATGGTCGTTAAGGGAGGACTACCTGTATAAGCATATGCACCAAATGCAGTTGAGGCTCCTTTCAAAGCTGCTATGCTATACATGTTAAAATATTTTTCTAACCAAAGTGAGGTTGTTGATGTGGAGCCAGGCTTGTCTGAATGCCTAAATCTTGAGACACACCTTAGCCCTTTGTGTGAAGAATCAAAAGTCTGTATAAGGCTTTCAAAAATCAGATTTCTGTGCTATCACGTGATTTGTTCTTAAAACTTATAGATATCATTGGAATTGACATGTGAACAATTTGTTCAGAAGACAGAAAAAAGCAACAACAGTGTTTGAATGCAAAGTACTTCCTTGGATTAGGAAAAGTGTATTCACTGTAACATTTATGCAAAATCAGGTGCCCTAAAATAATAATTTGGTAATTTGGAATCCCCCCCCCCAAATATTGGTTTTAAGGACTTGTATCAATTTGTAATCATAAGTTTCATCCATGATTCTACAAACCATCAAGGATGCCAGAATTTGGAGCAACCAACCAGCACTTTTTGTTGTAACTTTCAGGTGCAAATCAGCCTACCTTATTTTTACTGTGATTTTTGTTATGATATTCAGGTGGAAATGAGCCCACTGGAGAATGCTATTGAAGTACTGGAAAATAAAAACCAGCAGCTCAGGACATTGATCAGTCAATGTCAGACTCGACAGATGCAGAATATCAACCCACTTACAATGTGTCTGAATGGTGTCATTGATGCAGCAGTTAATGGGGGAGTTGCCAGGTACCAGGAAGTAAGTGTCTTTCCATACATGTTGGGGTTAGGTTGCATTCTTGTTTCAGTACCTCAAATACTAGTTGTTAAGGTGCAATAGTAGAAGAGGGTTGTGACTTTATAGCTTGAGCATTCAGGTACTTCAAGTTGGCCATTGGGTTCTACAGAATACTGTATTCATCCTTGTCTAAGACCCTTCTTACTCTCTCAATCTCCCAATTCCCTAAATCTAGTTTAGATAAATGCTAATATTTTATTTAAATCTATTTGTCACATTAACTACAAATACTTAGAATCTGAATAGCTGACATTTCAATAGATTTTCAAATCTATACTTGCAATATTTATTATAACACTTTTTAATTCTTTCTTTCTGTTAGAAGCTCAGAGCAAGTACAGTGTATAACTCTTCTGTTTTTCCATCGTTATTATCACAACAACTCTGAGAGGGTTAGACTGAGGAAGTCATACATCACTGAGATACTGAAATTTGAATACAAGTTTTTCCCATCTCTAGTATAGTGTTCTCATTATTGTGCTATACTTCTCTTACTATTGTTGTTGCTTTTTCTGTGTGTAAAATCATTTATTGTGAGAGAAACATTTTCTTCTTGTTATGTCACCATGTGATGCAGTATGTTGCATACATTGGCAACATTATAGGAAAGTGTAAATAATAATATTGATCATGCTGCTTAGGACAAAATCAAATGCCAGGGTGGGGAAAATAAACTGGAAGACAATGTGGAGCCCACATCTTCTGCCAGATAGATATTAAATTCTGCTACAGATGTGAATCCAGGAATTTGCAGATCCTATACTATTCATGAAGCCAATGAATCTATTTCAAAAGTGCATTAATTTTGAGAATTCCTAAATGTGAAGTTTCTCCACTTTCATGTAGGTTTTATTACCATATTAACTACTTACTATTTTATCAATATATACATTTTTATCAATCTATAGTATATAATAAGGGACGCGGTGGCGCTGCGGGTTAAACCGCTGAACTGCCGATCGGAAGGTCGGCGGTTCGAAACCGCGTGGCGGGGTGAGCTCCCGTTGCTCGTCCCAGCTCCTGCTCACCAGTTAGCAGTTCGAAAACATGCAAATGTGAGTAGATCAATAGGTACCGCTTCGGCGGGAAGGTAACGGCGTTCCGAGTCGTCATGCTGGCCACATGACCCGGAAGTGTCTATGACAACGCCGGCTCCATGGCTTAGAAACGGAGATGAGCACCGCCCCCTAGAGTCGGATTCGACTGGACTTTACGTCAAGGGAAACCTTTACCTTTACCTATAGTATATAATATAACTCTGATTTAAATGACCTATAGTTAGATTCCCTAGATTTCAAAATGAATGAATTGTAGAATGTGATTCATGTAATGTAATAAGAATGTTTCCAACTTTTAGAATAATTCAAGTAATTTAAACACGTACTGATAGTACTCAGTGCATCCGTAGATGGTGTAAGGAGTAGTCAAGATGATGTTAGAGAAACAGGGTTTTTCTGTAATGCATGTATTATATGCACAATGCATTCTGAAGTAACATGGATGACTTTGTGCGACGATTGTGTTCTGCTCAGGCATTCTTTGTGAAGGAGTATGTCCTGAACCACCCAGAGGATGGAGAAAAGATCACATGCTTAAGAGAACTGATGCTTGAGCAGGTAAAAGAAAATTCAAGCAAGCTGCTTTCCATCTATTATAACAGAACTTGGCATATACCCAGGAAAAAGCATTACACTATAGCAAGTTCCTACTGAGATTCTATTGAGGATTTTTAAAATATTCTGAAGGACAGGACAGGGAAGAACAAGCAAACTAAGTGTTGCTGATATCAAGGTTTTAAATGGCTATTTCTTTGATGTTAAGAAGAGCTGACTAAATGGAAATAAGGTGAACAGATAGGATTTTGTTCTCTACATCGGGATATATAGTATTGCAATAATAATCTAAGTGTATTGTAATGAAGTATGGATAAACAACAAATAAATAAATTCCATCTGGTTTAAGGCAAGTAGGAAAGGAGAAATAAGGCTGTGATTTTAAATAATTCCCAATACTATCCTGTAATTTTAATCCTGTCTTCCTCTAAAATTGGTGATGAAATATTTAAACTAGAAAATTGTTAGATATTATAATTGTACATTGTAATTTGTGCTGGATTTCACATCTGGGCGTTTTCCTTGTATGGAGCTCAGAATAGCCAGTAGCATTCCTTGAACACTGCTGTCAAAAGAGAGGCAACTAATTCTATACAGGTAGTCCTTGATTTACGATGACAATAGGGACCGAAAAATTCATTGTTAAGTGGTGCAGTCATTAAGCGAGGCATCACGTGACCACACCCAATTTTACTACATTTTTGGTGGCAGTTATTAAGCAAGTCACTGCAATAATTAAGTTAATCACGTGGTTGTTAGGCAAACTATGCGGTCATTAAGTGAATCGTGTGGTTCCCCATTGATTCTGCTTGTTGGAAGCTGGCTGGGAAGGTGCAAATGGCAATCGTGTGACTCTGGGATGCTGCAATCATTGTAAATACATGCCGGTTGCCAAGCGCCTAAATTTTGATCATGTGACCGTGGGGACACTGTGACAGTTGTAAGTGCGGGGCCTGGTCGTAGGTCACTTTTCCCAGCACTGTCGTAACTTCAAACAGTTGCCAAATGAATGGTCATAAATCAAGGACTACCTGTAGAACTCTGATTAGGTCTCATAATACAAGTAGTCTTTGCTTAAGAATCCTAATTGGGACCGGAATTTCCATCATTAGGCAAAAAAAATCCAATTGTGGTCATTAGGCTAGGACAGCATCATCATTAGGTGAGGACCTCATGCTTCTTCTGCCTTGCCATGCTCACTTCTGCTTCAACTCCCCCCACTGCCCTTTTGGCTGCCCTGTACTCTGCTGCCACCTACCCCTGTTGCTTCAGCTGACTTTTGCTGTCTTTTTCCTCCTGCTGCTGAGGCATGGCCAACCCTACCTGGGGCCTTGTGCAGCCTCCATGATGCTGTGCAAGGCCTCCCCGAGGCCTTGTGAAGGGCCAGGAGCTGCCTCAGCTGGGCATGGTTCAGCAGCAGTGGGAGGAAGAAGGTGGCGAAGGTTAGGCGGGGGTGGCAGGGTGGCATAGCGCAATGTGGCCAAAAGAGCTGAGATGGGGTCAAGATAGGCAGGTGGGGGAGATGAAGCACATGTTGCAGTTGTAAATGTGGGTGGCCTGCCAAGCATCCAAATTTTGATCACGGTGCTGTGGGGGTGCTGCAATGGCCATAAGTTGGAGGAACAGTTGTAACTACCATTTTTTCAACACTGTCATAACTTTGAACTATTGCTGAACAAATGTCATTAAACAAGGACTACCTATAATACATTTATTATATTAAAAAGGATGACATTGGAAGTCTTCAATTTGATTTGCAGCTTATTGTCTTGTCCAAATCAAGCAAATTTTATGGTTAATTTTAATTGTCAAGTACTTGAAGTAAGCGCCTTGGTTAGAAATTGGCTTTGGAAGCTGACTTGTTTCATCAAAACTTCCTACTTCCTTACTGAAGGAAAAAATATAGTTACGGTTCAGATTAAGTACTAAACTTTGATTGAGTGTCTGAACTTAATTGCTCTTTAGTTCCATCACAGTAATTCATAAGTCATCTATACTGTCTCAATAGGAACTTAGTACTTTCTGAGTATATAGCATTAATAGTTCACATTCCTGAGTTGTATTACTATGGAATATGTGTTTGACTCTGTGTAGGTGGGTCTGTGTATATTCAAATATTTTTTTTTTCATTTTTGTTCTAAGGCCCAGATTCTTGAATTTGGCTTAGCTGTGCATGAGAAATTTGTCCCACAAGATATGAGACCTTTACATAAAAAACTAGTGGATCAGTTTTTCGTGATGAAATCAAGTTTAGGAATACAGGTATGTGAGATTTATGCTGACAGGTCTTCTAAATGCATTATACAGAAATGGCTGCATGGGCAAGCACAGGTCATAAAAAATGTTATTAAGCAATAAATGGTGACATCTTCTGGCTGCATGACTATATTGCTTTTCTTGCAACTTTGTGACTTCAAGTGAGGAATTGATTAAAAAAAAAACTAAGAAAGACCATCTAATTTTTTTAGTTTACTATATTTCACTTTTTACCATAAGATATTTACTTCAGATGTAAAAAATAGTTTTAAAACAATAGTTCCTAATGTGTGAAATTTGAATGTAAACTTAGGAATTCGCTGCATGCATCCAGGCCAGTCCAGGTCACTTTCCAAATGGAAGCCCACGTGTCTCTAGAAATTCGGTACCTATTTCTATGAGCCCAGAGGGCGGCAGGGGAATTCCTAGACGTAGGTAAGTTAAAGCAAAAAACAAACAAATTTAAAAAAACGTTCCATGTTTCTAATTTGGGGACATCTTTTATAGGGAATATGAAGGGAGTGGGATAGTCCTCACAAAAGTTAAGACAGTTCTGATCTACTAAAATGACTGTTATTAGCTGCCAAGAGAGGTTGTGAAGTATTCAGAAAAAGATTGGATGGGTCACTGTGATGGAAGGGATGGTATAGGGGAGAAAGAGCTTTATGGCAGCATTTGGAGATAGACTATTCTCTTCTTTTTACATGTCAGAAAACATTCTGAAACGAACTAATAATATCCATTCATAGTCTTTTCACAGTCAGTTTAAAAATATGAATCTGTGGATGTATGAATATATGGATCATTTAGAATTAAACTATTAAATATAGGACATGATAAATTGGAATTAGAGTCAGAATTAATGAAATTTATTCTGTTCTTTGCTTGCAATAGTCCATTAAGTTACCCAGCTGTCAACAGATACTCTTCCTCATCATTGTCTTCTCAAGCATCTGCAGAGGTCAGCAATATAACTGGACAATCCGAGAGCTCGGATGAAGTTTTCAACATGCAGGTACAAAAGGATACCTCATCTAAAATGGATAAATGTACATCTTCTAAGGATTTTTATAGGATGGGAAGTTGTGAGAGAAAGCAGCAAATACCAAAGTGACTGCAAGTATTTGGATTTTGGACCCTGATTTAGTACTGATAGTTGAAACAATGTAAAGTGCCCATTATCTTATAAGTCATTATATATAGCATTAGGTTTAAAACAATGCATTTTTAAAATATAGTTCTAGCAATCAAAAGCTAGTTAACTAATACATGGGGAGTTTAATTCTCTTTCATTCACCTCTAGAGAAAAGTGGTTTCTTCTTTATGGTGAAGTCCCAAAGATACAGTATGTGACCTTTATCAAGCATGTCTAGTATATGGTTGGTTTATTAAATAACCTGACTTTTAAGATGTAGGCATGTAGGTACTTGCTGTACTACTTTTTCTTTTATGTTTCACAAAGGAAACAGTGATAACTCACAGTGATGTGTGACCCTCAGATCCTGCCCGGCCATACCACTGAATTTTAGCGACTCAGCTGCCAAAAATTTCAAAAACGGTAGCAAACAAAAATATAAGTTTAAGAAAGGCAACAACTCATCTCCAAATTATGCTTCCCCCAAACAACTAAAACAAAACCTTTTTCCACAGATATGGGTGAGACACTTGGCCCTAAATCTTTTCAGAGTATTAAATACAGCCCACAATTACCAAAAGCTTTAAAATACGATGCCATAATACTATTAATACCAGTTTAAAGACAGCTTTCTTTTAATTTCATCAAACCTGATACCTAGTCAGAGTCTTGACTTGAACGAGTGGTATGTTTCT
The DNA here is from genome assembly GCF_035149785.1 of Candoia aspera. Taxonomy (NCBI): domain Eukaryota; kingdom Metazoa; phylum Chordata; class Lepidosauria; order Squamata; family Candoiidae; genus Candoia; species Candoia aspera. The sequence goes on along the minus strand of NC_086159.1, from coordinate 54,032,506 downwards.
ATACTAATTATTAGATGATTACTTCTTGAGATGGGTAAATGGCCCATGAAGGTGGAAGAAAATGGCCAAGCCTTATTGATGGTTATAATGGTGAGAGTTATAACAATGGACCAGTTTTCATATGGGACTTAGATTTTGTTGATGTGAAGGCAACAGCCTTTTGAAATGTGACTGCTTCTCTCTGGAGACCCGGTGTGGAATTTTGCCATGAGTTGGCATGCTTAAATTTCTTTCTATGAGCAAACATGCATCTTTTGAAACAGTTAAAAAATGTGTAAGATGCCCAGATTCTTCAGTGATGAGTCAACAAACCAAATACAGGTAAGCAACACACTTCTGAAATGACTCTCTGCTAGACAAACTGGGGTGAATCTGACAGTATGAGATGAGGACAATTTATTAATAATAATTAAAAAAAGAATTTAAGAATAAAGAAATGGAAATGCAGGATAAAATATCTATAAATAAATAATACATTAAATCTTCCAAAATATTGAGTTCATTTGTTCCAGCGTTCGTGATTATTACCAAATGTTTGTATTCCTTCCTATCATATGTAAGGTCTACAGTTATCCTATAAATAGTCAGCACAAGCAATAAATGGTCACTACAGGCAATAAATTGGACAAAAACTGACCTGGTCATTATGGAATAATCTTAAATGAATTTAGGTTGCAGTTATATATGCAAATTCCTCTGTGTCAGTTTTCTTGTAGGCAATAGACAAGCATCAGGTTGCATCCTCAGTCATTTATGTATCATCCAATCATATTTTTGCTTCAAATATTACATTTTCAATGAGCCTAAGAGCTTTTGTATTGTGCTGCTGCCACAATGTACCATATCATTAGTCAGTACATGTTGCTGCTGTTTTGTCATCAAGTTGCATGATACTGAGAGTTTGTGGCTTTTGTGTATTTCCAGCCAAGCCCATCTACCTCAAGTCTGAGTTCTACTCATTCTGCTTCACCTAATGTGACCAGCTCTGCTCCATCCAGTGCCAGAGGTTAGTGTTTTATTACACAAAGATCCTTATGGAATCTTTCTGGGACCAAAACTATACCATTAGGTCTGGATCACATTATATGGAAATTCTATAGTGGGATATTAGCCACTGTAAATTCTCTATCCATTATGTGTTCCCCACCCCCTCAAATAATCCCTCATAGATTGAAGAATTGCACTGATTCTATAGGTTTGTCTTATATTCCAGGCTCACCTCTGTTATCAGACAAGCTTAAACATTCCAGAGAAAACTCTTGCCTATCTCCAAGGGAGAGGCCCTGTAGTGCCATTTACCCTAATCCTGCTGAGCCTTCACAGGTAGGCATTTCTCAGGGTGCACTAAAAGAGCTAACATTCCTGAAAATGAGCTGCTGTGGTACAGAAATGTTGTTGATCATCTTATCAATTCTTATTATTTTAAAGTTCTATAACCCCAGGACTGGTTAGGACTTGGATGGGAGACTTCCAGGGCTGTACCAGGTTAGAGTGGGAAATTAAAACAAAAACAAACAAACCATTCCAGTAGAATGAAGTCGCAAATCACTTCCATACTGTTGCCAAAAACCTGCATGGATATATTCATGAACTTCTGAGGAGTCCTGGAGCTTGACTGGAAAGAAAGTAAATCTTTTTGAATTTACTGATAGAGTAAGTGACAATGCTGGAAGACTCAGTTTTGGTGCCCAGATTGCTGATTGGTATTCAGATCCAGAAAAAAATGAAAAACTCCAGGTTGTCTACTTCTGGCTTACCTTCATGAACCTTTTGAGCCATTTATTTAAGGATATCAGAGAAGATGTTGTTCCTTTTGTTTATTGCCTTGTATTTTAAAGTAGGGAAAGACTGCATAAAGTAAGGGCATGAATGACCATTTTCCCATTTACATATCTCTAAGTAAAGACATTATTTTTATCTAATACATTTCTTAAGACTTCTGCAGTCCTTTCCATCTTTTTATCATATCATTAGCAGTGTATTTCTGATGTTGAGACTTGGATCAGATTTGATCCAGTTCCCCTTGATCTCTGGAACCCTAGATCAGTTTATATAAAACTATGCTCTTTCAGAGGACCTTAATTTAGAAAAAAATGTGTACTATTCTTATACCTACTTAAATATCAGCAATTCATTCTGCCAGACAGGAAATACTGGTTTATAGTTGGCTTTGTGGCTTTATTCCATGATTTCTTACAGTTTTGGCACGTTAACAGTAATGATGTTTACTGAGTAACAGCAATGGCTTGGCAAATACTAATTCCAAATTCGTCCTTAAATTTTCTACCATCCTCTGGAGCAGCTAGAACAGGAAAAGGCTCAGAAAAATCTCTATGTGGTGGCTTTTAAGACACGCCACAGAAAGTATTGTGCCCTTTTTGCTCCCAGCCTGCAAATTCTTGCTTTGCCAAGTGGAATGAGGCCTCCATTCCGCGATGCATCAGAGATTCACCAAGGGAGCTTGAGGAGCAGGTAGGCCCAGTAGCTGCTCTTCCAGAGGCTTACACAACAGGAAAATCTCCCAGTGTGTCAACATCCTCAGTAGCCCCCGACAGGGTAAGTAGTAAAACATATTTTTCTCATGCAAGCATTATGAATTAGGCTTTCAACAGTTCATTTTTCCCTTACCATCTTAAATTGAACTTAAGAGATGAGGAAGATTTATATGAAGCCCCTTTGTTGGAAAACAGCACCCAAATCAGGTCTTCTGGATTATCATGCAGTAGGGACACTGTTCAAATAGCATATGTCTTTGTCAGAGCAGCAGAGATATTGCTTAGATATATAGTTTTCTCTGAGTCTTGGCACTAAATCAATGTGGTTATTTCACCACAGAAAAAAATAGATAAGTCATTCCTGCCAGAATGCTAACATCTTTACTGCGGGTGATGAAAAGTGGTGAGCAAACCTTGGCCACAGATCTGTCCTGTCAGCTTTTTTGTGTTTGGATTGGGAATATATCCATCAAATTCTTATCATTCTTTTCCATGCTAACCTTTTATTGTTGTACTTTACCATGTCACAAAACAAGGATCAAATCATATCACAGTTTTTGTTAATGGTAAATCTGCAAGCATGGGCTATCATGGCATGGGCTTTAGTTACACAGATGCCATATTATATTGTATGACTTAATTGTGCTCTGAATTCATATGCTGGGCTGTTGGACCAAGTTGCTATTGAGTTTGGCTAATCTGGAAAACAACAACAACAACAACAACAACTACTACTATTATTATTATTATTATTTTAAATGGTAAGATGGCTGAACCATCAACACCTGTCTTGTGTTTATTCTCTAAGCTGAAACCCTGCATGTCTTCTGCTTGTGATGAAATTATGCCTACATTTACTGACTACATTTTGATTGAGTTGTCACATCTTGTCCTTTTCTTTCCTCCTTAGTACATCATGAGTTCCTCTACTCATAAATATATTGTTTGTTTTAGATATCTGACAATTTTACATATCAGTTTGCTTCTACCATTTTATCACTGACTTCAGTTCCTTGGCTGAGTCCTATATATTTTCTCACTGAAAAGCTGTTATGTTGTGTTCTTGTAAATGTTGAATATGATATGTCAACTTTGAATAATTATATGGATAGTTAGGCTCCTAGGTGGCAGTTTAGCATATGCAACCAATGAATTTACTGCATTCCCTCAAATTTTTCCTTCCTTCTTTCCAACTAAGTTTTATTTTTTTAACATGTGCTCTGTTTTTTGTTTCCTTAATAAACTTTGCCTAAAACTGGTAACTCGTTTTTCAGATGTATCTATGAAACAATTTTAAAAGAAGGTAGTAAAAATTAATTAATTGCACCACAAATCTTGCTATAAGCTGTCAAAGAAAGTATCAGGTATTGTTGAACGCTTGGGAAAATTCATTTTAGTTTGAGTCATGTATGGCTGCATGACTTGTAAATCAGGATACACTATATCCAGATTCAGTTTTCTTGAGGCAAGGGAAAAAGGAGAGATTTTTTGGCAGTACCCATTTTTAAAGTCCTTGTGTTCTTCCAGATGAATTTGAATGAATATCAGTCCACTTAAAGCATTTCATTTCCTTTGTTGTATGGGATCCACTCTCTAGTATTTTTGCTAGTAAAGAGACATTTCTGCTGAAGTAGCTCATCTTTCCTTGTTTCTATACATGTAACTGAAATTAAGTTCTGTTTGGTATAGTTCAAACTATATCACTTAAAATATTAGTTTAACTATTATCTATTCCAAAATTTAATTTACTTCAATTAAAAACATGCTGAGAATTCATTAAAGTTTAAAAACTATCATAAAAATAAACTATTCTGAATTTTTAGAGAATTACGTTCAATCATATTGGAGATGGTGCATTGCCTCGAAGTGATCCTAATTTGTCTGCTCCTGAGAAAGGTAAGCATATCATTTAGTTTGATATTCTAGCCTATCTTTCTGTAAAGTACAAAAGACAGTTAACACCCAAATGTAAAGCAGTATTTATTTGTTTAATAATTCTCCATTAATGCCAAAGCCACAATTGATATTGTATCTCAAATACCAAACATACTTAAGTGATCTCAAATACCAGACATATTTAAGTGATCTTAAATACGCTAGATATATACCTGATATTTTATGTTAATTCTTGAAAGTTTTAACAATTAATATCTATGTTGTTGTGGCTTAACAGCTGTAAATAGCACTCCCAGCAGTTGGAGCCTGGACAGTGGGAAAGAAGCCAAAAACATGTCAGAGAGTGGAAAGCTTATGTCTCCTCCTGTGCCACCACGTCCCAATGGTATGTCTGTACTTTATCACTCTTCTTCTCTAATACAGCTAGCTCTACTCACATTGTACGTAAAGCTGGATCCTGCCCAGATGTGACTTTGGCTTGCTATTAGATACTAGAAGAATACCAGATGATTTTAGAAGACGAACAGGAAACCAGACAACAGTATTGAGGGAGCCTAGAAGGCAAAAACTAATTTTGGGGAAAATGCTACAAGTGGAACAGACATTGGCCAACTAATGCTGTATGCTGAAACAACAAAGCAAGAAAAGACCAGTTCCTGAATTCTGGAGTACAAGAGAGGGCACAGCTTTCGGTGTAGAGCTTTATCTGTAAGGGTCCTTAGTTCATGATTTTGCATGTCCATGAACAACCTGAGAGATGGTGTTGTGTAGTGGTTAAGGTGCCAGGCTAGAAACTGGGAAACCATGAGTTCTAGTCCTGCCTTAGGCACAAAGCCAGCGGGGTGACCTTGGGCCACTCACTCTCTCTCAGCCCTAGGAAGGAGGCAATGGCAAGCCACTTCTGAAAAACCTTGCCAGGAAAACTGCAGGGACTTGTCCAGATAGTCGCCAGAAATCAACACTGACTCGAAGGCGGAAGGGAAGGGAAGGGAAGGGAAGAGAAAAAAGAAAAGAGGGAAAAGAGAAAAAAAAAAGAGAAGAGAGAAAAGAAAAGAAAAGAAAACGAGGAACCTAGTATAATTAAGGGCTTTTCAGACTTTCTTTGTGTTTGAACAGTGTGCTGAGATCTGTAGTCAAACAATGAGTAAATCAGGGATAGAAGCAATCACCACAAAATTCAAGTAGTGATTAATACAATGAATATAATTATTCCCCAAGTTTTTAGTATCTTTCCTTTCTGTCACGTTTAAAAATTATAGTTTGGTGATATTGGAAGGAGCTTTGCAAGGGTTGAGGACCCTAGGTTGTGCAACTTTATATGGAAGTGGTTGCTCTAGCCTTCATAATAAGTATTTTATTGCTTTTACTATACTTTTGGCTCTGGCTGTCATGGAGCTTATATGTGAGCTGTGGGGGAGATGTGAGAGGTGCTTCAGTATGTTATCCCATTGCTGTGAGTCTCAGCAAGTGGCTGGGTAAGCTACTACAATTTAATTTGCAATTGGCCTGAGCTGCTTTAGAGAAATGAGAAGAAATGGGGGGGGAGGGCGTCTTGTAATGATCAATTTTCCAAAGCTGCTTTTAATTTTAGGACTGCTATTAGCCTCTGATCTGTAGGAAAGACATTTTGGTGGTCACCAAATATGATAATATGCATTTTGAGTTTTAACATAAGATGGGGAAAAAAGCCTAATGATCATTTTTTCAGCTTTCTGAAATATTACAGTACTGAAGTAGTTTCCACAGGTATTTTTAAAAAACTATGTGGTTAACTCGAACAAGTAATAATTATAGTTATTAAAGTCTTAGATTCTGGGTCTGGCCTGATAATTCATTTTATTGCTATTTCTGCTCTTGATTGTGATTCATATGAAGTGGAGTAAACTAATGTGGTTGGCCACAATCTCCGAAAACCTAGATATTCACTCTGCTGCATACCCTCAACTCATGCTTATCCTTTTATAAAATTTACTTCGTTGAAAAGTATTATCAGGTTCAGCACATCATGCCTATTTTCTCCAGTACATTTTGTTTTGGTTATCTGTCACTGGTTTGATGGGAAGCTCCATGTTTTCTACCTGAGGTCCCCAGTGTCTGACTCTGCTAATTACTGTTTCTAACCGTGTTGTAATTTTACAATATGCATCTTTATTAACATACAGGTAGTCCTCAACTTACGACCACAATAGGGACCTGAAAATTCATTTTTAAGTGGTGTAGTCATTAAGCGAGGCATCATGTGACTGCACCTGATTTTACAATCTTGTTTGCTGTGGTTGTTAAGTGAATTGCATAGCTCCCCATTGATTTTGCTTGTCAGAAGTCAGCTGAAAGGTCGCAAATGGCGATCACGTGACCCCGGGATGCTGCAACTGTCATAAATACATTCCAGTTGCCAAGCACCCAAATTTTGATCACATGACCGAGAGGATGCTGCAACATTCATAAGTGCAAGGACCAGTCGTAAGTCACTTTTTTCAGTGCCGTTGTTAACTTCGAACGGTCGCTAAACGGATGGTCATAAGTCAAAGACTACCTGTATTATTAAATATTATGTGTCTTACAAATCTCTATGAGTGCAAAATGCACATGTGCCTCTTTTTTTTCCTTTCCTGTCCTATACATACATATACAATGTTTTTGTTCATCTTTGCTGGGCTGTTCATTTGTATCAAGGCACCATAGTCCTCGCTCTAAACTATGTTAAATTCATGTGAAAATGATTTTCTTCACAGCATCACCAGCTCGACACATACCTTCAGTTTCTCCTCCTTCTGCAGGAAGATCTCCAATGAAGGTACTGCTCTGCCTTCAATACATTTAGAAGCAGAATTGCATTGTTTACTTTTCATAATTTTTATCAGCTTTTCTCAGTCTTTTCACCCTAGAGGAACCCCTGAAATATTTTTCAGGCCTTGGGGAATCCCTGCACATTCAGGGTCAAATATAGGCCAGAAGTTACAAAATTACTATATTCGTTTCATGTGTAGGCCTATATATATGCATTAACAGTGTTCTTAAACTAAAAATAAAGAATGACACTTCTTTAATGTGAAGTTGCCCAAATTTGAAATAATTTTTTAAATAAATCATGATCTCCCAGGAACCCTTAGTGACCTGTCATGGGACCCTAGGTTTCTACGGAACCCTGATTGAGAAACCCTGATTTACATTAATTATGGCTGCCTTTTCACCTTCAAAACGTGTGTAATTATGCCTTCCCAATTTGTGCTATGTGATGGGAATAAATAACTAAGCTTTTTAGTCATTTTTGTTGTGCTAAATCAATCAATCATGTAAGAGTCCATAGAAGACAATAGGTTAAATGCATTCAGGAGACAGTGGCCATAAACTGGAATGAATATAAGATTAATTTCTTTATTCTCCCACTCTACCCTAATATAACAGCATATCCATGCAATTCCAGGAGCATTCAAAATGGATGGTTGCTATTCAAGAAGCATTAAGTCCAAATCCCTGTTGAGCAAGAGGACCTCTTTCAAGTTCTTTGGGTTATAATCTCTGCCAACATTCATAGGTTGCTGGGTTTTGCTTTCCTTTGTTTTTTTAACTCTAAGGTACCACCAATTCTGCATAGTTCACTTGTCCACCGTGTAAACCTTCTGTGGTCAGATGCAAAAAATAACCCAAAATATACACTGGAAGATCGTAATTTAAAAGTAGATACGGACCAAAAATTTAAAAGTAGATTTTCCATGTGATTACTCATTTCTGACATTAGAGGGCACACCGGCACCACTTTAACAGAGACTGGAGTAATTTTAGGTTTTATGTCAGTTTTTGATTTTGAAGCCACAAACCTTAATCTAAAATTTTAATTCCTGTAGAAATAAGTGTTATATATCACAGGGACCCAGAACTAATGCAAAGGCATGTTCCTCCACGATCTTTTCCTTCCTCACCCCTTCTTTCTATTTCCAGACTAATTTTTTCTTTTCTAAACTCAGGGTTCTGTGCAATCTTTTACACCATCTCCTGTGGACTACCATTCGTCAGGGCTCATTTCCAACTCTCCAGTCTTGTCTGGAAGTTACAGCAGTGGCATATCCTCACTTAGTCGATGTAGCACTTCTGAAACATCTGGCTTTGAAACTCACATCAGTGAACACCCAGTTCCTCTTTCTAACTGCAACATTTCCGAAGAGCCAGGAAGAAAAGAGAGCAAGACTCCCCCGCCTTACAGCGTTTACGAGCGGACTCTAAGGCGTCCCGTCCCACTACCTCACAGCCTTTCCATTCCCATTCCTACGGATCCACCAGCGTTACCCCCAAAACCTTTGTTGGTCAGACCAAGCAATCTGGAGAACAGCAGCAAGAGAACGGAGCAGGTCCCTCGGCCCAGGCCTCTTCCACGAAAAGTCTCTCAGTTATAAATAAAAGTCAAAAAAGTTATTTTTAACGACTTAAATGAGGAACATATCTAACATAGGCACTTTAATATTTTTCACAAATCTTCTTTCCAGTGATTTTTAAAAACTGCTTAATATTATGTTGCACATTTGGGTCAAGTTTAAATACTAGCTTAAAAAGCCAGAAACTAGAGGCAAGAGACTGAAAATGCTACATTTAGCATAGCATACAGCAAATGTGATTCTACGTATGAATTTGAACCTGGAGCCTAGTTGTTCAAACATCATCCAAGAATATTTCCCCTTGACCGCCTCATACTAGAGCAACCATGGACTTCCTGGCAGCATGCAGAATAAAGTTTGGTTTAAAGTTAGTGAATACCATAAAGCTCCTGTGATTTGTGATCACATTGCACTGGAAAGGGATCCTATTACAAGGATGTTGTAGCTGAATTCCCGGAAAAAAATGTTTGGGTTGCTTTCTTTCTACTGACACATTACTGCGTTTTATTCAGTATTTGTATGTACGTTGTCAGATACTTGTTTTTTAGAGATCTTTTTTCTAGTACTCTGATAGTGGTTAGTCTACATACTTATACAATTTGTCCCCCTCCCATTTTATTTTATTTTAGTGAGGTGCAATTTACAGATCCTTACAGATGATAAAAATTAATACTTATATTATAGAATCTGTAGCCAATATCTAAAGTTCATTTTTTTAAAAAAGAAATCATTGATTTCAGAGACAGAAATTAACCCCTCATATTATTTTAATGGTCAAAATGAACAAGTACTTTTAACTGTGAGTCAAGGAATAACCACTGTCAGGCTCTAAGATGAAAATGGGTGCAAACAAATGTTCGTGAGAAAAAGGCTATTACATGTAGAGTTAATTCAAACAGCAAATTTTAAAATTCAAGATTCAGACTTGTTTTTATTATATACACAACAAAGTTTGAATTGGCCTACTGTGATAATTGAAGGAACTCTGCGTGTCCAAGGGCAAGGCACATTCACATCTTCCACAATAAAGAGATGCATTTGGCTTTGGAGATTTCCTTTCTGAATGAAAGTTCTTCCATTCTGTGCCTATACGTTTCACTGAAAAAATGTGGAGAAACTAAGTAATTTAAGAGAGAGAGGTTTAGAGGGTGGGAAGAGAGGACTTTTCAGGGCACAAACTGAAAATTTGTTGGCAACTAAAAGTAATCCAGATTTCAGCCCCAATCCTGCAAAAACGTTTTCTCTGAAAGTGCCCTTACTCATCCCAGATGGAGCTCTAATTGGCATTTCACTAGGAAGCTCCTGTGTAGAGGTATTTTGAAAGCTCATACTTAGTTCTATGAGTGTATAAACAAACTAAAAACAAGTGTATAGGCAATTTTTCTATCTCTTATTTCCCCTCCCACAAAACTTAGTTACTGTTTATAGTATTTGTTTGATATTCTGTGGTCTGTACTTTTCAATCATACCATTCAAAATTATCTCCCTGTTTTGTTGGGAAATTTGTGTTGATTTTAACAGTTCACCTTGTTGATAGCTTAACTGGAACATTAGTGACCACTTTTTATATTCCTCAATGAGAAACCCTCAGCAGGTATATGCTGTTAATGGTAGCTATAGAAGTTTTATATAATAAATGTTCAAGTATTTTTGTACATAACTGGTTAATTTTAATAAGAAGTACAATTATGTGGGCGGGGGGAAGCAAATGTTGTGTATGCAGTAAGATTGTTATAATTATGCCAAATACTTTATGTAATTGGGGGGAATAGGGACACGGGGAATAATATTTGTACATAGGTGCTTTTAACAATAATTCTGCCATATTGATTCTACAACTTTGAATGTCAAAAAATATATTAATATATGTTGAAATACCTATGTTTAGCAAAAGTGTTTATAACTGGAAAGAGGGCATAAAATTTAGCTTTGTAGGTTGCTGATTTTGAGGTCCTGAGATTTCTTGAACTAGCACTTGCTTTTGATCATAACATTTTTGTGTCTGCATAACCACATTTTTGGAGTTGTTAGCTATATATTTATGCTTTTAAAAATATATATTGTAATTTAAATAAAATGTCACAAACTGGATAACGGATCCACCTTGATCCCTTCCTATCTTATATTTAGAATTAAATCAGTGTTTGCCTGGTGCTTCAGCTTAGACTGAATCAGTATTATTTGCTCCTTGTCCATTTTTAAAATATACTTGACAGTAAGCAAATTTTTACTCATGTGCACGTATTACTGACGTCTGCTTAGCAGCAAAACATTTTAATGTAGTTTGTTTACAGATGGTTATATTGGTTGTTGAAAAACCGTAAATACAAAATAAAATTGATCGAAGTTCATTGTCCAGTTTTGTTTTCCGCCGAGTGGTGCATTATAAATCCATTTGCCAGGAAATTAAAATGCCAGAGGCCAGAGTCTTATTTTTGATTAAGCCTCATTTCTGATTTTAAGAAACAGAGATAAAATCCAAAATCTTTTTTTTTAATTCCCTCCCTCCAGTTCAGTTCCATAATTTATCTTATTTATTTATTAACATCTTCATGATACCCTAGCCAAATAACTCTGGGTGGGTGATAAATATAAACTCTACCCAAAGCTGAAATAAATAACAACAAAAAGCCACATAAAATTAAATGGCCTGTCTCTATTCTCACTCAGCATAAAATCATTGGCTTTGGAGATTTCCTTTCTGAATGAAAGTTCTTCCATTCTGTGCCTATACGTTTCACTGAAAAAATGTGGAGAAACTAAGTAATTTAAGAGAGAGAGGTTTAGAGGGTGGGAAGAGAGGACTTTTCAGGGCACAAACTGAAAATTTGTTGGCAACTAAAAGTAATCCAGATTTCAGCCCCAATCCTGCAAAAACGTTTTCTCTGAAAGTGCCCTTACTCATCCCAGATGAGTACATACAGAAGCTGCCTACTGTATGTAGCATCCTAAGGACCAGGAGCATCAAGTGTGTTGCTAGGGGCACAACTGAGAAGGCCTCTTTCTAACCTACACTTTATGTCAGGGTGGGATCTTAAGCAGGCCCTCTGTGGATAATTTAGTTGAACAGGCTGAATTATTCTGTCTGGTGGGTCAGCATGGTAATCTGTCACTATGTCTGGTACTTTAAACTGAGACTAGAAGCTTACTGGCAACCAGTACAATACTTAGAAAAATAATTCCAGCTCTTAAATATCATGCCTCTTGCTGTCATTCTGTGAAAGAGGAAGTACCACCTGCATAATTAAATTTGGATGAGAATATCTCAAATACAGAAAAGCATTTGGTTATACAGGACAATCAAATGACAATAATTCTGGGTAGAAGAAGCTGACAGCTAAGTTGACAAAAAGTATTCCGTGTTCTTCTTTCATGGCAACACTGTACCAATAGAACTTGGAACAAGGAAAAACCATAAAATGAAGAATGTTAAAATCATATTCATATACCCACACATATACATACTCTTCTTAAAAAAGTAGACCTACAGTAAATAAGTTTTTTAAAAAGTATTTTATGATATGGAAGAGAAGATAATGTCTCAGATTATCTATTCATAAATATTTGTTAAGCATAAGAGGGAACATAATATCTAAATATTAGATTAGGAATAGAAAAAAAGAGAAGTGGCTTTCAAACTACTTCAGTTATCCAATTTTTTTTTAAAAATCTCAAAATACAGCTTTTCAACAACACTTATCTAGTGGCTGCATCTCAGGGGCACAAATATGGATGACTACTAGTAGTAGCCAAGTTTAAACAAAACGTCTAATTCTTTGCTGCCACTTCTTGAATGATAGGTCAAACAGTTGACCAGTTGAGTGATCGACTCAAAAACACAATTGAAAGGAGTTTTGTTGTGGTGATCAGTGCAGGAGCTATAATTAGTTATGTGCCATCAAGTGGGTTTTGACTCTTAGCTACCACATAGATAGTCCTCCTCCAGGATGATTTGTCCCCAACCTTGCCCTTCAGGTCTTCCAACAGCTCACCCATCATCACTATAATTGAGTCCATTCACCTTGCTGCTGGTGGTCTTCTCTTTCCTTCTTCTTTTCTCAGCATTATGGACTTCTCAAGGGAGCGGTGTCTTCACATAATGTGTCCAGAATAGGTTAATTTGAGTCTGGTCATTTGTGTCTCAAGGGAAAACTCTGGATTGATTTATTCTATGATGCATTTGTTTTCTTGGCCTGCATGGTATAGGGAGTCACAGGAAAATCATTGCCTACACAGTTATGACTTTTGTAAGTACATCATGGCATCTGAATATCTTTTCCTCCAATTTTAAAACCACATTCATCTTCTTCCAGTCCAGCCTGTCTCAATGTATATTCAGCATATACAGTAGATTGAAGACAGTATAGGGACTTATCTCACTCCTTTGCTGATCTGGAGCCAAGCTGTTTTGCCATGTTCTGTCCAGACTGTGGCTTCATGTCCTACAGTATGTATCAGTTTCACATGAGGATAATAAGATGTTCCAGGGTTCTCATTTTTCAAAGGGCATTCCACAGCTTAAAAACATGTCAAGTGAGAAATACTGGAACCAGAGCTTTCCTGGGAGTGGCAGCCACTGGGAAGGAATTGTCTGCCATACAGGCTACAGAAGCAAGAACCAAATCCTTTTAATTACACTTTCCACTACCTTTATTAAATCAAGGTGAACTGGTCAATTTTTCAAACTTTCTAGGACTGACTGCTTGATGAACATATTCAATAAAGAAACAGAGTGGCTCCAGAAACTGGAATTCCTGTTTTCTTTAAAGCCAGACTAGGACTACACAACAGACACTGCACCTAGAGACCAGACAGAAGTGAGTGTTCCCACAGCAGACCAGCTAAGTCAATTAAGGTTGACTAGATCACTGCCCTCATCATGTCACTTCAAGCCTCTTCCTCCATACACCTTGGAATGTCCAAATGGAAGGTCTTGAGCTGGGATAAGAAGAGAAACACCAGGTTGAGAATTGAACACCTAAAGCCATTTTTGGCATCTCCATGCTGCTAGTGGACCATGAGGTATGGGAATTGTTATAAGAGCATGTTCTCGGGAAACAGTTGTCTTCATGCTACTTCATGTTGAGGCAAACAATCTGTCTGGATCTGATGCATGGATTACAAGACACTTTCCCTATATTTATCTGCATACATATAATTATGTAGAATAGAAGAATGATTGGCAATAATTGTTGCTAAGAAATAATAGCAAGAGGAAATTTGTGAAATATCCCATTAATAAATTGTATGGATATATTGGTGGAGAAGTCAGTCAGTTGTCTTCTTTTAAAAATGTGTTGAGCTGAAGCAAATTTAAGTGGGAGAACAAAAGTATAATGCAGCATGTTTATTTTTGGGATATCCAATATAATCCTATTGCTGACAACTAGAACTCCATTTATATTGTAGCTACAGAAATTTGAATAATGCTACACAGAAGCACAGTTAAGATGAAGCCTGAGAATCCAATGAATCAGGGCCATTTCTACATCCTCTGGGAAAACCAAATACTGTACAATCAGCTTTGTATTCTGGCACTTATAGCTGGTGCCGTAACTATCAGAACATTTAAATAAACAATCACCATCCATTATTAGGAACTTTTTTTGTTAGGCAGTAAGTTCAAATGGAAATTAAATAGTTAACCATTCAGACAGAATGTCCGCAGTGTTGAGCACAGCAGGCAGACCATTTCCTCTACCAATGAAGGATGAGGTAAGACGGGGGATATTTATAAAAGAATGGGACACTGAAATTTGAAGCTGATGGAAACTGGGACATACAAGGTGGGCTTACATATCAAGTAAGTATGTATGGTTTATTTAAAAAGTCACCAATGGCTGAATTCACACATTACACGCAACCAGAAACCATGGTTCCAGCTTCAATACTTAAGTTTATGTACTGTGCTAAACCAAATGCAGCAAATGACATTATGTCTTAGTGCAGTAAGTGGACCGAAAGCTGAGGATCCAGCTCAATTACCCTTAACACCAGTTAACTGAAAAACACTTAGACTAGAAGCAGTGAACCCAGGGATTTCTGGACTATGAATTAAGTGACTGTCATGAGTAAGGATGGCGAGCAGGGGGCTCCCATCCAGACTGTCAAGCGCATGCGTAGCACTGAGGAATTGTTCAGCCATTCAAAGAGACACAGATCGGGACCGCCTTAACCCTTGGGGGTTATATGTCTGGGTTTTTCCCACGCTTCAGTTTGTTAGGATTCCTGTTAAGTACTAGTAATAAATACTAGAGACCAGTTCCTCATCTCAGTGTGTTTCCTGGTTGTTAGGACAGTGACCATTATTTAAACCACCCTAGCTGCTGAAGCATCACCCTGTCCCCAAACAGATGAGAAAAGACCCGCCTTCTCACAGCTACCCTGTAAGGCTGAAAGGACAAGTTTCAGAAAGTGCCTGCCCTATGCTGGCTGGGGAATTCTGGGAGTTGAAGTCCACATTTCTTAAATTTGCTAAGGTTGAGAAACACTGGACTACAGAGTATGGTTCAGCCCATTACCATGATCTAAATGTCACAAATGTGGTATTTTCCTTGAATCAGAACCTAGAAATTCCAGCCACACCCCAGAGAAGGAATAAATGATCTCAAGGTTTTCAAATATGGGCCCTGTCAAATATATCATACAAAGCATCTTGATTAAACAAAACCTCTGCAATTTCAGATGAAACAATGCAGTCCAATAGTATACAATCAGTAAAGCCAAACAATCCCTCAGCCCATTTTGGTGATGCTAGCAGCTGCGCCCAGCTTCTCACTGTGGACTAGGAATTAATTATATTTGTCCCTTCAGTGCTGTTTGCTGTGCAAAAGTTCTGATTAATCAGCACTGTATTATTGTTCTGAAGAGTGAAAGGCAATCATTTTATGAGTGCAGAGAACAATGAGGCTGCATATGCCCCTGCTGCCTTGAGAGGCTGCAGCAAAGGTGGAGGAGAACAAAAAGTGCCCTCCTGCTCTTCCACGCTAGGCTGTTTTTTTGGGACAAACGTCCATCCAATAATTCCACAGGAGCCTAATTACAGTGTTCTATAATGATACAGCATAATTGTTTCTGGGTGGGTTGGGACATGCATTTGTTGCCATTTGCCCTTTCAGAATTTCACCCACATGCTTATTACGGTGCTTATACATCCCACCATACCTCTTATTAATTTTTCCCTGCTTGCCACTTTCCAGAGAATAGAACATTTTATATTTCCATTTATAAGACCTTCATGCCTTCCTTTCTTTGTTTCTCCTGCCTGTAATTCTAGCTCAGTTTCCCGGTCCCCATCTCACCTTTAAAAACTTTTGGAAGTGGACTCAGGCTGGTTTGAGGTAATGGTGCAGATTTATTTTCTTCCCTCAAGAATATGTACATACATTCGTATGTTCATATTCCTGAAGGAAGAAAATAAATATAAAATTTGTAATATTAATTTTCAGGTTTCCAATAAACTTGCTTACTTTATTATTATTAATAATTAATTGATATAATTAATGCATAAGTTCATTTGAATGTCCAGAATAAATAGCATAAAACCACAAAAGGTCTTGTGGCAATAAGAAGTTTATCACAGCACAAAATTTCATGGGTTTCAATCAACTTCATCAGATGCCAAGATTCCCTTATTTTTATAAAAAAACAAGCATGGCTACCCCTTCTGGAACAAGAATAAGTAGGTGGTGATTTTTCTATGAAAATAACTTGGAAGAAAATCCTGAAAGCATTATTAGTCCTATCTGGCCTACATTATTAATTTAGTATAATATTCAATCAACAATTTCATTCCCGTATTTTCATAGAAATGAGTTTTCTCATGGTGTTGTGAAGTTCCCCTCTCTACCACAGCTCTCTACTACAGCAACTCACAAGAAATTCCAGGTCATTGTTATAAGTCACGCTTTCTTTTAGATGAAAGATTGCTAACAAATTCTTTCTAATGAGTTTACAAGTATACAGCTTGAACAACAACAACAACAACAAAATCCCATTCACTCACAAACATAACATCATCTTCTCTTTTTTAAAACTTAACCACTCTTTTTAACTTTATTGGAACATTTACTTTGTTCCCCTGCCCCCTTTCTTATCCCTATACACTAGGATGTAGTAGCAGCAAAGGCTTGGGGCTCCTTCCCAAGTCTTCTAGATAGACCCTGTTCTGTGAGATCAGTAAACCTCCTTTCCAGACGGAGAGTCTGAAGGAATAATTTTGCATTACACAAAGAAGACGACTATAATAATATTTTTTACCCATAGTCAGATATTTTAAAAATGTAAATGGGGACTAGGTACCAAATGTTAGAATCTGATAGAATCATGGAAGACTATCTGATTAGGCATCCTTGTCAAAAGCAATGTCCTGTGTTTCAGCTCCTATTGTGTTTTGATTATGATTCCCAGGATATTGGATTTAATAGTATTGGAAGCATTAAAAAAGGCCTTACAAATCACTTCTTAATTTGGTGAAGGTAGCAGCGGATGGAGAACATCCTGCCATCATTTCTGAATTGCATGGAGAAATAATGTAAATAAGAAAAAACAAATCACTGGTTGGTTTACACTTCATCAACTGCCTAACTACTTGTAGCCAGTTAATTATATACCCCTAAAATATATGTATAAAGGGAAATGGTTCAGAACCACGCTTTTTAACAGGATCAAACTAAATAAATACTAATACCCCTTCTAATCTTGAAGTATTTAACCTTTTATGTGCTGTGATAAAATAGAATAAGCTGTTTTTTACAATAAAAGGCCTGGGCTTTGGTCCACGTCACACAGATCTCATTCCCTCCCAAAAACACGTGCAAGGACTCCAAACACAGCAAACTGAGAACAAGTCACAGCACAGGGGACCTGGAGTGTGCAACATACAAGTGGTCATGTGTCACATGTCCTGTGAACATGTTCCAGCCAAAATAAAGCTTACTGATTTCAACCTACCAAGTATAATATGGGGATTTTTGATTTATCAGAAAAAAGGGGTTTGAGGAGATTATTAAACTAAGACATATTTCCCATTACATTTAAAATGAAATATTGTACTTCATTTGAAATATTTCTAGGCTGTCTTTAAAGAAAGAGGCTTTCTCAAAGTAGCTTTCAGCCAAACACTCTAAGCCACAGGTGTACTATATTAATGGTATTAATGATAGTGTGAAGTGAAAGGTATTTTTTAAAAAAAAAACAAATCAAGTTTATATATGGAAAGAAAAATGGAGTGGGTGGGCGAACAGGAAACCAATACTGGCAGGGGAAAAAGTTTGTGTATCAAACAGCTGTAAAATACAAACTGTCTTTGTAAGGGTTGCCTATTCTAACAGACTCAGTCTCACAAGCAGGTGCTTAAGGAAAACTGGTTTATTGAAAGAATAGTGTGCAAATACAAAGAAAGCTGGGAATGAGCAAAAGCGCGCCAAATACAAACTAAAAACCCTCGCTTCAAACCCGATCCCGCCCTAGCTCCCACTTAGCAACCACCCCCTCCCAGGTGTTGGCAACCATCACACATCAGCCTGAGAAAGTAACCTTGAACACATGCAATAACCCAAACATACATTCCTCAGTTACAGTAAGGAGATTACAGCCTGGCACGGCTGAAAATCTCCTCCCAGCAAACGTGAGACACGGATCAGGAAATTGACATGCGAAACGTTACGATGTATTCAGTACATTGGAACGATGAACATGACAGCCTTGATGTTGTGGAGTTCAAAGTTTCAGAACACATTTAGCTAGATTTCATTCTGTTTCCATTTAGTTAAATATGATAGTCTAATCCACCACCAAGGTTACTATGAATTGCATTATTCCTTTATCCATCAACAAGACTCATGGAATCATCAGGAATGCCCATTATTTCTCTTATGTTTATTTTGGAAACTTTGGCCTATTTGATCCAACAATCAAAGGACATTTTAAGTATTCAAGTGGTTGCAAGGGCTTGTCTAGCTGGTTCTGTTCGATTCTTCTTTTCTTGGCTAAGGTTAAGTTCCCTTTTCCTCTATGGAAGAAACAGAGCCCAATAGACTCAGGTAGAGTGGAGAGCTCATGATCTCCAGCAGCAGACCCAGACTACTCATTTCCATGTTCCTGCTGCCTGTGCCCTCCCTTGGCTGCCCCCTCCCAGCTGGTATCTCTGTGGGTGCCTGGGCTGCCTCAGCTTGCTGGCTCTAAAGGCTGCAAGTCATATTAGGAAGTTGTTGATAAGGAACCTTAAACTTGATCTGTATTCCTATGGGAAATTGACACTCTGGGATAACCACAGTTTGAGGGTTGGAATCCATGAAAAGAATAATACTGACTGGCTTATGTGTTTCAAGGATGGTCTTTTTTTGGTAGATACTAAAATATATATAAATGGGACTTGCAAAAACTAAAACAAAAAGTTGTTGAAAAAGTTTGTTGAATTTTTCTATTCAGAGTGTTACCAGTCACACAGTCTGATTGATTTCTAGGCTGCCTCTGCCTCTGAAATAACTCTGGGCTTCTGGGATGCCCCATTCTATTTTCCTTTCCTATTGGTCCTCCCCGTCCTTCAACAGACCAAATTTCCCAGTAGGTGATCAAAGGCTATGCACTTTGATGGTAACATGACTGCCTCTGCTGGGTGACTAGTGAGCTTCCCTGTGCAATTGGTTGGCCACTGCGAGAACAGCTGCTGGACTAGATGGGCCTGGGGTCCAATCCAACAGGGCACTGCTTATGTTTTTATGCTCTTCCAGTCTCCCTTATGAAAAACTCTGTATTATGGCCAGGCCTTAAGTGGTTTATACCTAATACAATTTAAACTTTTATTACATATTGTTTTCCAATATAGATCCTGAGATGAAATCTTAAACTTAATGTCAAAAAGTGTAAAGCATCTTTCGAGTTGAGAAGGATACAGAGATGGTATCATTATGTGTTTTACATTATATATATAAACTTCCCAGTCCAAGATACCATGGGATTTCCTGGCAGGTTCCAATCCAAATAGTAACTGGATCTGAGCCTGCTTAGTTTTTCTGAATTAAAGCAAGATTTGACTATATGGTGCCAAGAACCATGGATTAATGGGAAAAACAGTTAGAATAGCTAGTGCTGACAAAATGTTTTATGATGGAAGCCATGGAAGAGAAAAATCAATGTCTAAAATTTTTGAGTACTACCTGGGTGACATATATTAGAACTGCATTGAATAGTTTCAATTTCAGGCATTCAAAAGCTGGCTTTTACAGCTCTAGTATTTTTAAGAATGCATCTTCTTGGCTTGGGAATCTCTCTCTCTCTCTTTGGAAAAGCCCTTTTCTTGTTAAGGAAAATAGGAAAAATAGTACATTTGGATTGTGAGATAAGGCGGACAGGATATCTAGTACAACCCTACACCATCTGCTCCACAGTGCATCCCACTGATTTCAACAGAGTTTACTTTCAGGTGAGTGGGATAGTCTGGGAGGTTCAATCATTCCATTTCCCTTGCTCTGAAGAACTATTAGAATGTACTTTTCCTCATCCTGGTCTGCTGTTAAACCAGTGTTTTTAGGTGGATCACAAATCTCAGAAACTTTAATCCACGTTTGTGCCACGAAACGAGAAGCCTTTCCAAGCCGAACTACTACTTGTTTTGTGAACCCGTGACTATCTACCAATTAAGACAGTTTTAATAGAGAAATCTAATGCCATTCAACCCGTTTTGATATCATATGAGTGCCTCTGCCACTTAAAACAGCCTTCGTAGGAAACCAACATTTTTGCCAGCCTGACAGAAGAGATCTTCTTTTCCCCCTGCAAATTACAGCGCGGAAACCGTGCCCGCATCCTGATCAGCGGCAGCGCTCTTCCCATGTCAGCTAGCCACGCCCCCTCCCTGTTCGCACCAATCAGGAGGAGACGCAGCGACGCAGCGTCCAGAGTTAACAGCTGGGAAGCGCCGCCTCGTGACTGCTCCCGCCGACTGCCGCTGCCAGCCAATCCCGGGTATTTCCGGAGAATGTACTGCTTGGCCGAACGGAGGGCGGCTGGGAGGCGAGAAGGACGTGCTCGAGGCAATTCGGGCGTTTGCTTTAACGCATCTAAAAGGCAAGAGGTTGGGACGGAGTGTCTTATTTATTTTTCCAAGGTGGGCCACCCAGGGTGAGCAAGCAAGGAGGCAGAAGCTCTAGTTGCTGACTCGTACGGAATGTAAAAGTATAAATCATGTTTTACAAACTATATTGGCTGGGTTTTCTTAGTGTGCAAACCTGTAATGAGATGTGTTTGCTTCTGGCTTAGTCAGTCCTGTACATCTGTCTAGTGTAATATCAAAACCCCTGATAATGGAAAAAAAAATTCCTCTGAGCATGTATAGAAGACATTTCTTAAATCATGGAATGTATGCAGTTCCCTTTCACTTTTTGAATAAAGGAGCAAAGACTAGATTTTTGGAACAGTTGATGGAGAAATGTACGGAGTGCATATGTGAATAATCTTTGTTCCTCTCCCTTTGTTCTTTCCCAAAGAACTGTAACTATTGAATGTTCTGCTTTCCATATTTTTGGGTTGGATTTCCAAACTTGCAAAAAAAGTGGAAAGAAAGTGGCACTTCTACACAGCTACCCCAAAATAACAACCTGAGACGAACCTCTGAAATTGCTGAAGAAAATGGTATTTTAATTCACATATTTCACTGTATGTAATTTTTTTGAATTATGCTGCAAGATGCCCTGGACTGTCTTGTAGCTGCGTGGTATTATTTAAACACACAAAAGCATAAGCATGCTATTTTGTGGTTGTTAAATCTAGTGCTTCCTGACTGTAACCCCTTTTTGTCTGGGTCATCCAAGTATTTTGTATTTTTTGCCTTGAATGGCGTTTTTGTTGTTGTATCTTCAGGGATAAATGCTGTTTTTTGCTGTAGAGGAATTACGCCTGTCTAGGGTCTTAGATTTAACCATTATAAATTGGAATATATTTTGAATAAACACCATTGTAAACAGTTCTAAGGTAATATTTTTACATCATGAAGTTACTTCTATGGCTGGATTTCCACTTTTGCTAAACCATATTTTCTTAATTATAGTTTACTGAATTATCCATTTTTTGTGGCTTCCATATATTATGTGAAGCTCAGGTGGGTAATTAGGCATTGTGTGTTTCAGCTCATTTTTGAGGCCACTGTAATTCTTTACTATTATGCTGTCAAAATTTGGTGCCATATTGTTAGTATTTAAAGGCAGTTTTGCTTACTTTAAAAAATTGCATTAAGTCTCTGACAGTAGTAAATCCCTAGTTGATTTAAACCTTTAATAAAGGCTGAATCTGTTACTTCTTAGAAGAAAAAAAAGTCCTTGTATGAAGCAAAATCCACACTATAGCTTAGCATGTTTGAATGAAACCAGCTTTTTATTGTTATTATCAGTGAGGCTGACTAGTGCACAGTAGTAAAATGAAGCTTTTTCAAACTTGGTAGCAGATAGCTATTAAACAACTGCACAGCAAGTGAAAAGAGAACAAAACAAAATTGGCAACCCTGATGCTTTTCTTTGTCTTATCCAAACCAACACCTTGCTCATTACTTCAGTATTATTTTGGGTTTTAAGCCAACTCCCTCAACCAGGCCAGGACATCTAGAATTCTTTGAATGTGTATAAGGATGTGAATATTTATTAGGGCTGTACAAATTCTTCAACAGAGGCTCTTAACAATGCAGGGGACAGGTATAAAGCATCTCTGTTTGACTCATTAAGGCAGACATGTACATGGGCTTGTATGACTGCACTCACCTTGAGTGGTGAAACACCTCTTTCAAAGCATTTGTACAACTCTAATGAGTATAAGAGTTCAACCCATCTCTCTTTAATATTGTTCATCCATCATCTCTGATGAAGACCTCAGCACCATTAGTCCCACCATTAGTAATGTAGTGAGTCCAGAGATGACTGGTCAGGCCAATTTGAGCATGGAATGTCCTGGCACATGTTGAGCAAAGGTGTAGATGCTCCAGTTGTTGCACTGATGGATCTAGACTAGTGCAGCTTGCACTTTTGTTGTGCTTCCACAGTGTGTCTTACTTCGTAAGCTTGACAACCCTTATGGATGAGGCCATGCCAGATCGAGCGATTTTGTGCCAGTGTTCCCCAGGTGGTCATGTATATGTCATGTGACTTCAGGGAGGCCTTTAATGTATCTTTGTAACGTTTCTTCTGCCCTCCATGCAAGCCTTTTCCAGCAGAGAATTCCCCAAAAAGGAGCTCCTTGGGTATGCACTGTCTGGATATGGATGATGTGACCTGCCCACCGGGTCTGTGCTCTCAGCAGTGTGTGGATTGATGGTGGACTTGCTCTAGAGAGAACTTCAGTATCTGGTATTTTTATCTAGCCATCTGATGCCTAATATTCTGCAAAGACAAGTCATGTGGAAATGGTTGAGCTGTCTTGCATGCCTTTGATAAACAGCTCACGTTTCACAGGCATAGAGAAGTGTAGTGAGCACCACGGCTCTGTAGACCTTCAATTTTGTTGCTAATTCCTCGACGTTCCCAGACAGTGGACAGCAGTCTACTGAAAGCAGAACTTGCCTTTGCTATTGTGCAGTTAACTTCTGTGTCAGTGATCACTACTCGGGAGAGGGTGCTGCCAAGGTAATTGAACTGGTCCACTGCCTATAGTTTCTGCCTTTGATTGTGATTTTGGGTTCTGTGTATGGTGCACAAGGAGCAGGCTGGTGCATGACTTCGGTTTTTTGTATATTGCTGGTGAGCCCAAAGTTGTCACAAGAGATTTCTGAGGAAATCTCTCAGAACAGTTTCCTTCACTTTGGTAATAGCTTTAAATCTTCTCAGATAGAAGAGCTTCCCATCCACTCTGTACTTAAGGCTGATTAAGAACCTGTCTTTAGTACTTAAGACATCACTGTCTTAAACGGCATTATTCAGCATGGCAGTAAACATCATGCTGAATAACATCAGTGTGGGTGCAAGCACAGAATTCTCTGCTATCCAGCATTCTGGGCATCATGCTATCATGGAACTGGCATACCATCTGAATGAATTTGGTGGCATAGCCGAATTTTAACACGATCCTCAACAGGCCTTGTTGGCTGAAAGTATTGAAGGCTTTCATGAGGTCAACAACGGTTGTATAGAGTTTAAACAATTCTGCTCCTGATGCTTCTGAAGTTGGCATGTGGCAAAAAATTGTGTCAATAGTCCCACAATCTCTGCTGAAGTTACACTGTGACTCTGGCAGTAAGTCCAGCTCCTGATGAGTGACCAGACGATTTAGCAGAACTCTTGCAAGGGTTTTTCCTGCAGTGGAGAGCAGTGAGATTCCTCAGTCGTTGTTGCGTACTTGTCGATTGGCCTTCCTCTTGTAGGGGTGTACGATGGATGCAGCTTTAAGTTGCTGAGGAATGGATCCTTGCTTCCAAACAGACTAGAATAACTTGGTGAGTTTCTCTATAAATACAGGACCACTGACTTCATATATATCTGCAGCTATGGTGTCTGTCCCTATGTCTTTGCCATTGGATAGCTGGCTGACAGCTTCTGTTACTTCAGCTACTACCGGTGAGTCATCCATGGCACTATTGATGTTGACCTGGGGAATCCTATCTATTGCCTGATTGTTAATAGATGATGGTTTGTTGAGGATGGCTTCAAAATGTTCCATCTCTGCAGGATCTGAGACTTCTCTGTAATGAGTGATGTACCACCTATACTCAGGAGAGGGGAACACCCAAGAGACTAAGGTCTGTAGGGAGTGTTAAGGGCTTCATAGAACCATTTCAAGTTGTTTCTATCAGCATATCCATGTTTTTCGTCTGTCTTGGTGCTCAGCCAGACATCTTGTATTTTATACAGTTTATTCTGGGCTATCCTACAAGCACTGGTCAAGGCATTTTTCTTGGCAGCTGATGATAAATCCTTCTGATGGACACGATGAAGGTGATGCTTTTCAAAAAGTAAAGCCTGTATCTCTTCATCATTCTCATCGAACCAGTCATGCTGCTTGCAAGTAGAGGGCCTTAGCATCTTCAGTGCAGATGAATGGACAACATCCCTGAAGCATTCGCAGTCATTCTCAGCATTGCCAGCACTGCCAGCAAGATGTAGGTCAGCAAGCTTAGTTTCTGAGTCTTCAGCCAGTGCTGAAGCTGTGCTGAGGTTCTTCAGCCTGGCCACATTAATTCTTTTCATGGCCTTGCTTCCTTGTGGTCGCCTCTTGGTTCTGATGTGGAGCTTTATTTTGGAGACAATGAGCCTGTGATCTGTCCAACATTCAGCACCACATGTGACCTTGGTCACTCTGACATCCTGCCTGTCTTTTCTACTGACAATGACACAGTCAATAAGATGCCAATGCTTAGAGCAGGGGGTGCATCCAGGAGGTCTTGTTATGGGTAGGCAGGCGGAAAATTGTATTGGTGATGAGGCCGTGTGCTGAACAAGTCTTCAGTAAGAGTAAGCCATTACTGTTACACTTGCCTACTCCATGTCTCCCAGCGACTCCCTGCCAGGCTGCAGAATCACACCCTACTCTTGCATTAAAGTCACCGAGCAAGATCAGCTGGTCAGTTCTGCTCACTGCTGATAGTAGGGCATCTAGTTCTTCACAGAACCTGTCTTTCGGCTCATCCAGGTTGGTCATTGTGGGAGCATAGGAGCTGATCAGGGTGGCTTGACTTCTATTCTGTAGTGGAAGCTGCAGTGTTATGAGCCAGTTGTTCACACCCTTGGGGGGACTAACAGGTTTCTGAACGAGGTGATTCCTGATGGTAAATCCAACTCCAGCATCACAACACTCATCACTGCCATGACTGCTCCAGAAAAAAGTGTATCCACTTCCAATTTCAGTCAGCTGACCTTTGTTGGCAAGACAAGTCTCACTTAGGGCTGCAATGTCAATGCTGTATCTTGCAAGCTTTCTGGCAACTAAAGCTGTTCTTCTCTCTTGTCTGTCTGCTGTAGGGTTGTCCAAAAGTGTGAGCATGTCCCAAGTGCCAATGATGAGTGGTATCGCCTTGCATTTGTGTGTGTGTGTTTGACCGCCAAGATGGGATTCCCACCAGCTGCAGTAAACTGGCCAGGGTGTAGTGAAGCAGGCAATGTTTAGGGCACATTTTCTAGCCCCTTCCGCGTACTACAGAGGTGAGCATCCTAGAGTGGATGCCGAGTTTCACTGTTGCTTCGGTCAGCGAAAAAGCGACCATTAGACCTGAGCCACCTGTATGCAGGTCCATGACTACAGCAAGCAGTATATCCACACCTCCTGCTTCGTCATTCGCCCATCGCCACAGGACTTTTTAATTTTTATTTTTTCAAGAGTGATGATGGCGATGGTGTCAGGACTAGCACATAATTTGGATTTAAGTGAGGGAGAGTTGCACAGCATCAGTCTCAGTCTCTCTCTCTCTTCCCAATTCCCATCTGAGTCCAGTGGTAAGACAGAGTCAAGGCGACCGGAGATGGGACTAGGCGCAGTGGATGAAGCGTTCCATGATGCTTGCAGAGACCGCTTTCATGACTATTGGGCCTTTCAGTGGTCTCATCAACTCAGTCCGCCAGAGCCTCTTCACATGCTGGGATAGGCGGCTTCCCGTCTCACCGAAGCTGTTGCCCGGGGTGTGGCTGCTGTCGCATGCAACAGGTATGGGGAGCCACAGATGAGAGCTGAGTGTCAGGTGGGGAACAAAGATGGGCAAACCACCGGAAAGGACACGACCATGTTCCTCTGCCAAAGGAGCCACCCTTCCCTGACACTCCATATACCCCTCTCTTTTTAATATTTCAGACCTGGCAGTACAGAAGTATGTAAGTGCTATCCATTAATGCTGAAAGTGTGAGAGTTGAAGAACAGCCAATAATAATCTTATATAGTTGCCTCAGTGGTCATATATGCTTTTCAACCTTTATGTGAAAACAGAACAATCCTCCAGCCCTTCGATCACAATTGGATAAAACAGTTGAAAAATTTGTTTAAAAAATTCCAGTATTGATCTCCATATTGAATTTTCACATATTTACTTTGGGACTGATTCAAACAAATATACATACAAAAACTTGGAACAATTTAACTTTTATAACGCCCAGCCTATGGGCCTCCCTTTGCACATGGCAGGTCTAGCCCAAATAAAATACATGCATTTAATTTAAACAAATATATAAACAGCAGTGAGCGTGCTGCAAGACAAAGTGCTCATCTTCAATGCTACGTTTATGCTCAAGATCCTATTACTACAATTCTAATGGACTAAAATAAAGAAAAGTGTGCTTCTCTAATCTCACTGGAATCATAACTAGGATGGGAGTTTTTAAGTTATATTAGCAGATCAGATCTGAGTATTTCCTATGGGCTTGTAGAAGCAAAGACTGCTACTAGGTGCTGACAGGATTTTTTTTTCCTGTTGAAATTACTTTTTTGGATAATGCAAGGGATCCTGTACTTGATAATCATGGGCCCCAGTGTATGTGCAGATACATCCCTTGATATCTGTCAGATCCCCTGCATGACCTGCCTTAAACCAAGTAGGTTGATTTAATAATATATGGAAATAAGCATTCATGCAAGAAAAATGCCGGGTCTCAACACTATCTTTATACCCATGATGAGTTTGCTTTACCTAGAAGAAGATGGGAATGGGGGGTGGGTTAGAGAATACCCTGATGATAAATAAGTATACATGTAACCTGCTCTCAAAATTCTGCATGTGACCTCCAATCTAGAAAAGAGAGAACTTTTGACTTCTATCCATGATTGTTAGGCAGATCAGCTTTTGTATTATGAAGCAGCTCCTGTAATAATAATAATAATAATAATTATTATTATTATTATTTATTAAATTTATATCACTACCCATCTCCCCCAATGGGGGACTCTGGGCAGTTTACAATAAAATAACACTAAAAACATAACCACCTAAAATTAACATTAAAATATACATAAAAGCAAATGTAAAATCCAAGTGGAGAAGTAACACGATCACTAAAAGGTGCTATGGCGCCAGCCATCCCCAGGTGGAGCTATCTCTCTCCCCCCCCCAAGCAAGGCGGCAGAACCAGGGATGCAGGGAAAATACAATATCCATCTTAGTACTTAGTATGATTAAAGCCACAGAATGCTTAGCAAGTGTTCTTTTGACCTGCCCCTCGAAACTTTTTTTTTGTCTTCATTTAAAAAGTATGTAACTGTGGAAAAGCAGAATAATGAGCTAGGAAAGTAAGTTCTCCGAAAAAGTTCTTGGCCTACCAATTCAGCACTACACTTGAGCTTAGCCAAAAGGCCAAGAGACTAGCCTAAACCAGCTAAGATTCTTGAGAAGTAAATATGTTCTTGCCCTTTTTTGTGTTGCTTCTCAAATGCTAGATTGATGGTATCTCTATTCTTCTGTGAAGGAAATGATAATTGTTAATGTTAGATATTTTATATGGCTTGGTATTATGGCTGGCCTGTGTTTATATGGGGGAATGCTACCTTTGGAGTCAGTGTACAATTTTGAATAAATTTGCATTCCTTTCTTTCTTACAACTGGGGTAGAATTCTATGCTGCAGATTTCCTCCACAGAGTAATTAATTATACTCCAGATGGATGATAACTACTTCTAAAGACATAATGATCTTGATTTCATAGAATATGAAGTCAGTAATTAAATGTACTTTTGGATGCCAGAGTGTAAACATAAGCTTTTGAGAGAGGGGAAAGGGAAGATTGACATTTGATGGGAATAAGAAATAGTGAACTAAAATATAATTTAATCTTATTAAGGGGAATGGTTTCATTCTTCTAGTTTCTTAGTAATTCTTTATACGTGTGTTCTACAGTGTAGTCTTCAAACGAAGGTTGTGATATTGTGGTTGTGATGCCAAAGGATGCCAAACCTTCAAATAGGTTCTCCCCCCCACCCCCAGTGTACAGTATCTACAGATTTAATGCAGGTTCTAATAATGTTGCAGTACTTTGAGGTTATGTGAGATCACTGGGAGGGCATTCTGTACATTTCAAAGCAACATAGAGAGCCGAAATATACAGTATGTGCCTTAACGAAATGGAATGGTAGTACAAACAGCTTTGAAAAATAGAGACCCCTCCTTCAGTTTTCATTATATTGCCATCAGAAATCATAATAAAATGTTAGCATAGTAATAGAATGGTTTACATTATCACACTTCGCCATATTTCATTGGATATAATTTTGTAGTACTGAAAGACCAAACTAGCTCAAAAATTAAGTGAGTGCATTTAAGTTTCAAAGAAGCCAGGAGTATTTTACAATCCATTGCCTTGCTTTTTATCTTAACACACCATTCTTTACTGTAGCATAGACAACTTTTTCAAGATCTCAGAGATGTCAGATGGGTGGATCTTCATCATTTATTTGGGCAAAGTTGGATTTTGGGACGAGTTTGTATGTTTGCTTTTCTAAAAAGCCTGTTGTCTATTTGGGCTTACCGAATAGTTTTGTGTGTTTACCACATTGGGGCCAGATTATCAGTTTTCAGTGAGAGTAGTTGAAGAGCCTCAAAAAACTGCAAAAAGAGGACTCTCAGGAGCATAGATTGTCCACCTCTGATCTTCTATAACATTCTTTTTTATATGGATTGTGATATTATTAAGACACTTGACATATTTAGGAATGTCCTTTATATAAAGTTCATTATTTAATAAATATTCATGACTATAATTTTCAGTTTTAAAGAAGTATTTTCCCATTATAAATTTATGTGTAATGAATTCCCAAGCACAAAATAATTCCCTGTTTTAGCTTATTACTATATTATTGAAGAGTTTGCAGCTATAGCTTATACTTTGCCTAATTTATAGTCCAAATAATTTATAATGACTGAAAAAGATCCCAAATAGATTCACATGATTAGGACATGTTAACTTTACTTATATGTCATATTATTCCATTTTTCAAACCATGAGATGGTCTCTTCCTGTATATCTAGGAGGTTAAGCTTCCAGAGCAGATTTAGAAGATCCCAATTGGGTTTCAAAGAGGAGAAGTCATCCCCCTAATGTGTAAGTGGAAGCCACACCTGTACAAAGCTGGATTCTATCAGTTGCTCTGTAACCTGAAATAAACGATGTGCATTTTGCTATGGAAAACATTTAAAAGGAGTTTCACCAAAAGCTCATCCTCAAAAGCGTAAGACATCTATATCCTCCAGAAGGTTCCATATGACTGTTTCAAGAACTT
Organism: Candoia aspera; assembly: GCF_035149785.1. Lineage (NCBI taxonomy): Eukaryota > Metazoa > Chordata > Lepidosauria > Squamata > Candoiidae > Candoia > Candoia aspera. The sequence goes on along the minus strand of NC_086159.1, from coordinate 54,002,575 downwards.
CCCCATATTGTCTGTACTGACACAAACATGCATGGACAACTAGGGAAAGGTCATGGCTGGCTCAGGGCTTTGAGGAGAGGTTGTGCTTTATGACTGCTTTGCTTAATGAAGGAAATTCCAGTCCCAGTTGCTGCCATAAGTTGAGGAATACCTGTATGTGACTTGAGGCTTTTGATGGATTACTTGATGAGTTTTTAGAGGCAGCTTGATAAACAGTGTCTTCTGATGTGTAAGTAAGTACAGGTAATCATGACCATTCATTTATCAGTGGTCTGAAGTTATGATGGCCTCAGAATGGATGCTTTATGTTTTGTAAAGCACTTCTGAGTGTCGGAAAACATCGCACCAACCCCCTGTGGTCACATGATCACATTTTGGGCACTTGGCAACCTGCTCACATTTATGACCGGTTGTGGTATCCCATGTTCATGTGATCACATTTCGCAACACTTTTTTTCAAAACTCGCCCATTGGGGAAGCTGCATTCGCTTAACCACTGCTGTAAAAATGGTTTTAAAATCTGGTCTGCTCATTTGGTGACTCGACTTACGACTGCAACAACTCACGATGGAAATTCTGGTCCCAATTGTGGTTGTAAGTTGAAGACTACCTGAATAGGAAATAAAAAATAAACATTTAAATGTAGAGACCAATCTAAATAGCATCTCTGCTCCATATGTTGTAGTACCCACTGGAGACTCATTATAGTTCCTGGACCTTTGTACACTAATACTTCAGTCCACATAATGCTGTTTTCCATCTGCTGTAATCTCCAAACTGCACAGTATGAGTTTCTTTGGATTTTGACCTGTTATTTGCTAATGCGTTTTGTCTTTGCTAGGCCAGCAATATGCTATTCTGTGTTGCCCCTTTTTATTTCTGTATACCTCAAGTTAGGCATGGGTTGCTAAATTATATTTCAGAGATATAAAAATGTTCCAAGAATTTTATTTTCAAAACAAACTCCTGCCTGCCCACCTGCCTCCTTCCTTCCTTCCTTCCTTCCTTCCTTCCTTCCTTCCTTCCTTCCTTCCTTCCTTCCTTCCTTCCTTCCTTCCTTCCTTCCTTCCTTTGATGTAGGGTCATGATAACAAATTTTAAAAGCATTATACTGTAAGCATATTATGTAAATTTTAATATACCCTGTGTCCTTCTCTTTCTCTTTTCCACCTTCACCAGCCTCCAGAATAATTGTAAAGAACTTTTTGAAGTTTAGCATAAATTGCTAGTTTTCAAAGTTACATAATTTCTTTTGCTGTTTTTTTTAAAATTGAGATGTGGTTTCAATATTTATTATAATAAACCCACAGAAGCTTGCTTAATTTTTAAAAAAAAATATAATTATTTTAACTTGGCAGTATTTCACTTCTTTGTACAAATATTTTTAGAGGCAATATATTCTCCATTTCATATTTAAGGTTTAATTGGTGTTATTAACACAATGTAGGATTGGTTCATTTAGGCTCAGTGCTTTAATGCTCAGTTAAAGTTTTGAGGATTTTCTTCAGTTTAAATTTTTAATATGTTAAGCGACATATTTGCTATCCAAGTATTATTCACACAGAACAGCCATTTTCAAAGAATAATGCTAATAGGAAACACTTTTAAATGATGCTAGGTTATTGTGAATCAGCAGATTCTTTCTGTGTGAATGGAGGCTTGTTTTTTCAGTTGGTTGCAAGATAGTGATGTGATTTTTACTTATGCAGTGTAAGGAAGAGCTAATAATAGAAACCAGTTTGCACCCTGTGAAGTAATAAGTGAAGAGAACATTTTGAGCCATGTTGCTTCCAAATGATTGTGGGAAGGACTGGTGGAAGCAAGATGTTTTTATCCTAGTGTAGTCTCAGTTTGAACTCAGTTGCCTTGGCATCCTTTGGTTTCTTGGTGTGATTGGGTTAGTATGAAGGTGAGAGCTGGCAAGGTCATAAACAAAGGGCCAGAGACAGACTGGTCCTTTAAAATTACAAATACTGATGCCAACCAGGAGAACAAGATTTGGATTTGACTCATGGGACTGCTATAGATAGATAGATAGATAGATAGATAGATAGATAGATAGATAGATAGCAGTCCCATGAGTCGAGTCAAGTCAAGTCAAGTCAAGTCAATATATATATATATATATATGAATGAATGAATGAATGAAGTCTTAAGGGTTTGCAGTAGCTAGTTTCTTTCATTATTAAGGAGTTTTCTAGTATTGTCAATAAAAGCATCTTATTAGAGTTGTATCCTTGATTCTCTGGTTGTGAACTTCTAATTCAGGTAACTGGGGAAAGGCTCGTAGCTGGATTGCACTGTGATGTAAAGGAGTGGAAGTGTGATAAGTCTGTCTTCCTTAACCTTCACAGTATTTTTGACTTTGCAAAATAGTACTGTGTGGCTTATGAGCTTTGGTGGCTAGGCCTGGCTGCTGCTCTGCTGCTGTGAGCCAGCATATGGAGTAAGTAAAAGAGGAAAAGCAGCTCAGTTCTGGCCTTGAAAGGCAGCTGTGCAGACCAGCAGCATGTTCCCCAGCAACTGAGGAGGTAGGTGTCCCCTCAGGTCTCGTCCCCAGCACCTATCTACCAGGCTGGACCAATGGAACTGCTGCCTGGACATCTCCCCATGACAACTCTGGCTGGCAGCCAGGTCAGCTCATCAGCCCTCGTGACAGCACTAGATCATCATTATCATTATTCATAAATATTTTGTGGTAATTTTAAATGGTTGTTTTAGAAAGTGGATGAAGATAATCTTTTTAATTCATCATTTTATAAATTATTTTCTATCTGTTGTTTGACAAACCTGTGTGGAGTAGCTCTTGCACAAAATGTCCTTCCAACTGCAAAAGAGATGAAGATAAAATTTTGGTTCAAGGACGAAAGGCAATTTTTACCTGTTTGCTTTTCTCAAAAGGAAGCTTTTTAGGGAGTAATCAATAGCCAAGAAGGAAAATAATGAATTGACAACATCCACCTTACTCCTCCTCCCAGCAGCATCTGGCCCATTGTCTGCCTCACTGTAATGCGGCCTTTCACAACCTTTTGACCCTGGAGGAAGCCTTGAAATATTTTCAGGCCTTGGGGAACCCCTGCACATTCAGGCTCAAGTATAGGCCAGAAGTTACAAAATTATTATATCCTTATCATGGGTAGGCCTGTATATATGCAGTGTTCTTAAACTAAAAATAAAGACCGAAATGTACCTCTTTAATGTGAAGTTGCCCAAATTTGAAATAATTCTTTAAATAAATTGTGATCTCCCAGGGAACCCCTAGTGACCTCTCGTGGAATCCTAGGGTTCCATGGAATCCTGGTTGAGAAACCCTGCTCTGACGGCTGGTAAACTTTCTGTACAAGAAACTACCTTATTAGCATCATTTCTAATGATACACAAAAACATGAATAGCTAGCTGTAAATGAACTAAGAGTTGGAAGGAGGCAAAGTTAACTCAGCCCACGTATTCTGTATCATTGTTATATTTTTTTGCATTTTTTAAAGTTATGAAGTCCAGTTTATATTGTGGCTTTATTTTATATTTCAGATTATGATACAGATGCAAGGCTTTGGGAGAAAGTACATTAAAGCCTTTTTGAAAGGTTTTTTTGTTGCCGTTCCTGTGACCGTTACTTTCCTCGACAGAGTGGCTTGTATAGCGAGAGTAGAAGGGGCTTCAATGCAGGTAACATGTATCCTTTCTGTCTGTTCATTTTTAGGTATGAAGGCCTGAATCAGAACTAAGAGACATTCCAATTTCAAAGGCAGGATAAAAATGTAATTTTCAGCACTAGAAAGGTAAATTCTGTACAGAAAAGGCCTTTTCATCACAAAGATGTCTATATCTAATATGCTTACCAAGGCAAATGTTTTTTGCATTTGAGGGAAGTATAAAATACATCTATTTTATTGAACATGATTTGAAACATGCACTTCTGGGTCTTTGAAGTGCACTTTAAATAGAGAAAGTGGTTTAAGGGAGGTGTTACTGATAAATCAAGAGATGTAGATAAATAAATGGTTTGGGCGGGTGTTAATGAAGAATTCACTTTGTTGGCATTTCTTTGGTTTTTTTGCACAGACCAAGCCACTAGGTTACCATGGTAATTGAGTACTTTCTTAAGTATCGGCAGGGTGAAGAGGTCAAACTTAATTGTCCTCAGTTTTGGGTGTTAATAGCTGCATTGCCTGTGGGAGGAACTTGCCCGGACTTGTTTAGTTTTGCTTTTGTAGCTTTCCAGCGCAGCCTCTCTTCCCAGTCCTCTCGGAGCGCGTGTGAATGCACAGCTTGTAAATATATTTTTGTGCTTTCTGTAATTAAATTAATTTTTATAGAAATGCCTGGTGTGTGATTTTTCTGATCTCTCGGACCAAACGCTTTCTAGCACTCTGACACACTTTCCTATATTTGCACTGACCTTTTTTGACAAATGTGTGTGATTTGTGTTCAGTGGCATTCATGATCCTTCTGGAAAATGTTGATGAGAAGCCTAGTATGAGCGTGTCTCATATTTTCACAGAAATAATGTGGCATCTGGCATGAGTTTGAGCCCCAATGTGGAAGGACTTAATTATTTCCCCTGCTTCATGTGTCGCTGAATATTGCTGTCTGACTACACAATGGAGGCTTTATGGAGAAGGCTATATGGAGCATGTCTATTGTACAGATACATTAAGGCATCATAACTTACATTTGGGAAGAAACTTAAGGGAAGAAACTTACGTTCATTGGAATTCATGAATTCTGATTGACTCCATAAGGATGCTGACCTGATCAGATATCTGTCTTTGTAAGAGGGTTGATCTGATACAGTTCAATCCACTGGATATTGCAGACCTAAGATATGTGACTGGTAGGATTGTATGACATAACTCTAGCCATTCTGGACCATTTTAGACAAAACCTGGGCAATCTTATGTTCAAGCGCTCTTGCATATTCCAGCTAAAAATACACAGCTAGTAAGCACAAGGACAGTCCTCAGCTAGTGTGCGGTTTCAGCCTGCTTCTGACTCCAAAAATGGAACTTATTTGGAGTCAGAAGGGGAAAACGAAACCTATCAGCAAGGACTTGAAGAATCTAATCCAGGAAGTGACTCAGCAGAGTGGGAGAAATCACAGGTGCTGATTGGACAAACTCTGGAGGGAGATTTGAAGCCTCCAATCAGTGCTCGAGAGAGGAGAGCAGAGAAGCGCACAAAAGAAAAAGAAGCACGATTGACCAGTAAGGGAAAATGGCGTGAAAAGGAGCAAATAAGGCAGGCATGCCAAGAACAAGCTGCCGGAGACAACCGCTCCTTTGAGCTCACAGCACCTGCGGGAGAATCCTGACCAGCATCAGAAGCCTTGCCTTTAGCCAGCGTGGAACCAGTGCCAGCACCTTCTGCCTTTGTGGAACCTCCATCTGTATGGGTCGCTCCAGTAGAGCCTTTCTTTGCTGTCCCTGCTGAACACAGCCTCGCGTCCAGCTTCAACCCTTGTTGCTTCGCTCCAGGGCGATCTGGGCATGCCTTCAGACCTCAGCCTTGCTTGAACACTCCAGTCCAGTCCAGCCTTGCCTCCATTTCACAGCCTTGCCTGAATGCTCCAGTCCAGTCCAGCCTTGCCTCCAGTTTGCAGCCTTACCAGTCCAAGTTCTGCCTTGCTACCTTGCCTCAATCTTACTCTGCAGTGTTGCCTGGGTGTAATGTAGGCAATATTTTTGATGTTCAAAGCAACAGTCATTATTTTTGGAACAGCTGTAGAGAGTAGCCTTTGTAGTGGTTGAGTTGCAGATTATTTTTAAAAAGTTATGACAATTAATCGATAATTTGACAGGAATATTGAATATCAAACTGAAGATCCTCCTATAATGATGTATTTTCTTTTTTTTTGGTTGGGAAAGGAAAATGTGACATATCTCTTTGCTGAATATATTTAAATGCTACAGATGTAATAGAAAGTGAAGTTTAGCCAGCATGCCGTCTTACACTCATTGATAACACACTCGCATCAATGAGATGATTGTCTTACTTGAAGTGTTCACTGTACAGTCTACAAGAATTGGATTTCTAATAGACCTTTCAGACTCCTAGCTGGTTTTGTGTACTCATTATCCAGGCTCATGCTGTGCCCAAAATTAAAAGTTCTTTAAAAAAAAAAGAAAAAAAAAGCAAGTAATATGGTTTGGTCTTCTTATTTTCTCTTTTGTTTTCATATTCTGAGCAAGGCTATGTGTAATGCAGTAGCACGGTTTCTGAAGAATGTTGTTTTGTTAACAAACCAGGCATTTAATAGGCCAGATATGAGTGAAATGGAATATCTGCTTTGCAGAGCTAGTAAACACAGAGTTATCAGTTCCCAAACACATCAGTGTGGTCTTAGCTGTGTTCTAAGTCTTCAGCGGTTTACACTTGATAGTAAATAATCTGATATGGTAATTTCCTGAAAATAAGAACAGCCAGTGTACAGTCAAAAAGAACAATAACCATTTTTTTTCTCTAGTAGACAGGAGCTCATCTTGACATAGTTAATGCAATTTGTCTAAAGGTTAACAATTAGAGAGGTAGCCTTATACAAGTATAAACTCCCAATCTGAAGTGTTGCAAAAAATGTGGGTTGGGCTTTAATAGAGTGAATCTGTACTTGTTGGTTTTCATTCAGTGCAGAAAAAATTATTAAATCCACTACTGTTCTCTAAGTACAAGCAAGTCATTTGAATGATCTGATACGTCATAGAATGTGTTAGGGAAACCCTTAGGATCAGCATAATGTCACTACTATTTTGAAATTAATATTTCTTTGTTTTATAAACAACTCCCTTAAAATACTTAATTTGTTCCTTAAATATCAAGTCTCTGGTAGTTTCAGTCCTGTGGTTATACTATACAATACCGTTAGTGAGATTCAATAAGATTTTCAGTGATAGTGTTTTTGGAGGCAATGGTTATATTTTATTTTTGAATTAAGGTCTATTTGGAAATTGTATAATTTCTCCCCATATTCCTTGTTCACTCCTGAAAAGGAGACTGCTCAATAGATTCCTTTCTTCTCTATAATTTATGCAGCATGGCTGAATAATGGGCCCATTTTTGTTGTTGATGACTTTGGTTAGTAGATCTATTTGTAGGCCTCACTGATTTTTGCATGTTTTTTCCTAACTTCATAGGATCCCATATATTTATTATTTAAAAAACACACAGGAATATACCTTCATGTTCTTTTACACATATTTCTCCCATAAAAACACATTTTTGTGGAAATTTTGTTACTAACCAGATGGGGAAATGTATTGCAAAATCAGGGAGTGTGAAAACTGAAAGATACCTGTGTTCTATTCTGCACAGTAGTCCCAGAACTGCAAATAAGATTGCTTCATTTAAAAATATGAACAAAATCCCCAAGCATCATTAGAGAAGCTAAGGCTTTGTGCTGGTTAAAAGCATCTGATTCTACAATTTGTGTGAGACAGCTGTGCGACTTTGTACTACTACATCTGTACTGGGAAAATTGTAAAAGCAATGTAGTTGTCATGGTCCATTTGGAGCTAATTCCAGCGACACTCGAAATCTTGACAGTAGCTGTCTTTAGTGCAGTTGAAGACCTAGATATAAAAAAACGTTAAGATTTAGGTTTCAAAAATAGTTTTACTGATGAAAAGTAATATGGAAATAACTTGCAAAATAAAAATACAAATTCTGAGGGGGAACAAGGTGATCAATAATTTAATCTCAGGATCTTCCCCATCTGTTCATCATGACTTGCTTTGTTATGGCTAAAAAATAATTAATTCTAATATTGCTTAACAAAATTTTGAAAAGTGGTTAGTTTTACTACCAATCTTAACTAACCTTGACTTGTTTTTATGTTGATGAGCTGTTTAGGTAATAAATTGCATTGTTGCTGCCAATAAAATTCCTGGCACCACGTTTTGCTGTGGAATCATAGCCTTTTTAAACTGCTTCCATGATTTCTTACCAGCATGAAGGTTATCAAATGGAAATGTAGCATTCTTTCATGCAGTAGATGTCATTTCATGTAATAAGTATAAATCTCATTGTATTTCCCTTTCTGTAGTTCTATAGCCTTGACTTTATAAATGCAGGCAATGCAGTTCCCCATGACTTAAGAAAGAGTGTTGACATCTAGATTTATTATAGGTGAAGGGTATTTGTAATTCTTGTGTTTCCTTGGTAATTCTCCCTGTGCTACTTCAAAACTGTCTTTTCAGCATATTAACTGTAAAGATCAGATGAGCAGGATGGATTGACTGTTGCAGAATAATAATATTCATATATCATTTTCCTCACATCCCCAGCCTCTCTTTACATGCACAGCTTAGGCAAAGCAGCATGGGCTACAAGTAGATAGTATGTCCCATGTGATGTACGTCGGTGCTTTTAATGATTCAGTATACAGCTTTCATCAGCCTGATGCTTTGCAAATCTCTTGGCCTCTTGTGTCCCAAATTCCCAACCAAACATATATTGATGAAAATTCTGGACTTCTGGACACAGTTAGAAGAAAGCTGTTATGCAAGTTGATTTGGCCATTCTGTTTGTGAAAGCTAAAACCTGTCCCTTTTTAAATCCCCTCAGCCTTCACTGAATCCAGTGGAACAGCAAGTATCTGATGTAGTGCTTTTAAACCACTGGAGTATTCGGAATTATGAGGTGCAACGTGGAGACGTAGTTTCACTTGTGTAAGTAACTTTAAGCAAACCTCAGCAAGTCTTTGTTTTCTTCTTCTTGATGAGTGACAGTTGTATGATCATTACCATTGCTTTCTAGATCTTCAAAGGATTTTCGTTATTTGTGTATGTTTTGCTGGTAATATAGGTAGATGTAAATAGCCTGCAATGATGCAATAACAGTAGTAATAATAATAATGGAGGAAGATTATGTAACATGTATTTTGAAGTTAGAAATGTTTGTGATAAATATGATGTAACCAAAACAGATTTTCTCCAATATAGAAAAACATGCATGGTCTGTGTTTGAATGATGTTGAGAGTGCTTCATTTTTACAGAAGCATGGCCATGAATACATTTGGTCATTCTTGAGAGAGGTGTGTTTTTTTCCTTATACCATAAAATGAGGAGCCATAAGGTGGCACTGTTTCTCTGCTTACTACGCCCTTGGCATTTAAAGAATACAGACTGTTCCACTCATAATGGAATGTAGAAATGAATGTTGAATTGTGCATAACAGACACAATGACATTAAGCAAATGGATAATACATGCTCCAAAGACAAAATTTGTTTTTTCACTTTATAATTAAAGTATTTGGTGCATAGACAGCTCTGACGATTGTCTTTTCTTTTCCCTGCTGAAAATTGCATATTAGAACTGATTGTTGGCGAAGTATATTTTTATATGTCTACTGTTAACATTCTCAAAGTATTAAATTACTTGTTGTATTAGCAGTAAGTAAATCTTTATTACAGCCAAAGGCCAGCAGAATAAAATACTTGTAAATGGTAAAATAAAGACAGTAAATCGTACAAAGACAATAACTTTCTAGGCTACTCCTTGCTTACTATTCAGTATTCTCCCAGTAAGAATCAAATTGTGCTCTACTGTCATTCACGAGAAAATGCCCAGGGCTTGCCTAGATGTTAACTTGTGCCTAATACTACAAGCTACTGGGAAAAAAATATACCACATTATATGTAATACCCTTTATCTGTTAAAAGTAAGGAAATGTAAAACAAATCCATGTGACCTGGGAATTTCAGCAAAATAGGAGTAATATGCTTAAAGCAATTGCCTATCTAAAAATTGTAATATAAAAGCACACGAATAACATTCTCTGATGTTCCTGATCTGCAAAAGTATGATGACTCTTTGAGTGGGATGTTACTAAATCTACTCTGTGAGACCGCTGAAGGTAGCAGGTGAAATCTTGCTTTAGCAAATGTTCTTCTATATTTAGAGAACACCAATGAAAAGACATAGCTGCCAGCTTTTCCTCTGGGGGCGGGTGAAACACTCTCAATTCTTCCAGTTGGAAACTAATTTCTGTTCGAAGGTCTACATCCCTGATACATTGTCTTGAAGTCATTACTGCTTGTTCATAGCCTAAGGAGAGTAAAAATTAAGAGTGAAAGTCCAAGGGAGCATAGTTTTAAAGTTACAGCCTGCTTCAACTAGGAATTTATCAAGAAATATATATAAGATAAAGCCAAAAACTCTATCAAAACTCTGCTTTCAAGCTTCTGGATCCCAAACTCCAGTCACTGGGGCTGCATTTGGGGCACATACTTCCAAAAGAGCAGCTATGCTTCTTGGCCTAACAATACTGCATGCTTTAGTCAAAGCTCCGGAAGAGTAAAGTACCACTCAGAAATATTTTAAACATTTAATCTGCCCTATCTTCTTCTCTTGATAATCCCGTGATGTAGCTTGGGTCTTGTAACAAATATGATTATTTTAGTCTTTTGATAGTTAATTTGAAGATGTTCCTTGCTACAATAAAGACCAAAGAACAAGTAGAGTTTGTGATAATAGCACTGCATCATCAGCATGCAATTATATTGTAAGTTTTTGTTCTACTATTTTAAGTGGGTGATGATACACTAAACTAAGGCCTTAACTAGGACATTAATACAGCAATTAAAAAATAAAGTTAAACTGTGTCTAAAACCTGTTTGCCCTGGTACTGAATTAGAATGGATGTCATTCAATTTATATCTTACTCTCAAATAAGTATTGGTATATAGCTAATTAGTGAGCTGTAGTGGTTAAGGTGCTGGGCTAGAAACTAGGAGACTGTGAGTTCTAGTCCTCCCTTCGGCATGAAAGCTGGCTGGGTGACCTTGGGCCAGTCACTCTCTCTCAGCCCAACTCACCTCACAGGGTTGCTGTTGTTGGGAAAACAGGAGGAGGGAGTATCAGGTACGTTTGCCACCTTGAGTTATTTATATAATAATAATAATAATAATAATAATAATAATAATAATAATAATAATGGCGGAATAAAAATTAAACAAACAAACAAATAAATAAAATTTGTTGTTGCAACAACTTCGAGTTTGTCCCAGATTCTGCCTCTATAAATAGTATTGAAGGCATTTGTAAAAGCTGTATATAAAGAAAATTTCAGCCCAACAGAGTATTTTTTGACTAGGTGTTAAATAATGAGTTTGTGATCTATTAAGAAGCATTATGCTCTAAACCTTTCTTCTTCTTAACCTTATGATGAATTTGTTTTCCATCTGGTCTAGTAGTTTCCAATATAAGTGCCATGCATAGAGTTTACTTTCTCCCACATGTACCTACTCAGAGATTAAGACTGTCAAGGTCCAGGTCACGCTACCCAAGAAGGTGAGGTGGTTCTTTATAAGGGACAGAGCTTTTCTGTGACAGAATTCCCTCTTCAGAAAGCTTCAGCTTGTGCCTACATTATTCTGGGAACAGACAGAAGCCCTTTCTATTTTCACAGGCTTTTAAACTGTTTTTTAATTGGCTTTTAATTGTGTTTTAATTCTGATTTTTAAAGATTTTGAATGACTGCCTTGCTGCTGCCTAGTCAGTATGGTGTTTTCATTCTGCATTTTATTTGACGTCATTGTATATATTTTTATTCAAATTTCATATTTTAGTGTGCTTTGGCTATTGGGTGGTTCAGAACATGTAATAAATACAGTAATTAAAAAAATACTCATAATCCTCTGCAAGCTATTGGGCAGTAGATTTAAGAATTTTTTCTACAAATACTTCAGTGTTAATGATGTGAATTCTGTTCTTATCATTGGGTGTATTTATGCTTGTCATTCACTTAGGCTGTAAAACACCACAAACCCATTTTAAAAAAGTGAAAGACACTCTTACACAAAAGTACAGACGCTTTTGGGGAATAGATTGGACGTTACTGAGTGGCATGAATTGAATAACATAATATACAAAGAGTATCGAATAAAAATCTGTTGTGTAGTACAGTGGTTAGGGTGTGACGGTTAATGTTTAGTAGTGTGAAGCTGTCTTGAATTTCTAAAACAACTATTCTGGCTTTATTTTTTCCTGAAACCAATGATATAACAGAATTCAACGATGATAGTGATAAATAACAGCTCTGTTATTGTATAGTTAGTTGAATGATATAATTAAACATAGATTGCTAATAGAAATAATACGATTAGAATTAGAATGACGTGGAATCTGTGTTTTTATTTTTAGCTATATTAATTGAATAATTACAGGTAAACATAGGAATAAAGAATTTTACTTCAGAATCCTGTAATGTCAATTTACAAGTAATTCCTTTTAGTTCAGGCAGTTTACTCATAGCTGTGTCTTTAAGATTGCAGTCTTAAAGAATCACACAAGTACATTAGAAACAAGAAATACGCAGTCAAATACTTAGGCATTTTGAGAACAAAAGGAAAACTAATTTCAATTAGTTTTAGTGTCTGGCTGCATATTCTTTAAGTAATCATGCTGGTATGATACAATCCATGCCACAATAATTGTAATTAACATCTATTTATAATTCTATTTCATATAGTTAATTACACATGATCCTAAAGGCAGTTTAATGACTCTGTATAATGTACTGCATGCAAACTTAATGTTTGGTTATATTTGTAGCTGTGTTTGGTGTGCATATATTTACCATTGTGGATTGTATTACATAGTAGAAACACCACCTTGATTTGGCGATATGTTTATACAGCGAACTAAAGTGATAATCAACCAAGTATTTTCAAAACCTGAATTTTTTAATGAGTACATGATCAGTTGCCCAGATATTATTGCTTGATATTTTATATTCTTGTATTTCTTCAGTAATTTCTGTAGCATCTGCAGTTTAAGTTTATAATAGGAAAGAGACAGGTGAATTTCACTGATAGGAGCTTTAAAATCTCCAGAGCATTAAAGCAGCTATACAAGGGTTAAATGAAAAGTGATGCCTCCAGTGTTAAGTCAAAAACAGATGGCAGTACTGAAGGGCTCTGATGTGTTCCTTACCTGTTCTTTCATGTCAGTTGGGAAGTTGCAGTGAAAAAAAGGTGGTGTTGCTATTGTTTGTGAAATGAAAGCCTGCAGTGAGTACATGTCAAGGTGTTTTAAGCAACTCACCAAGATTGATTTTTTGACCACTAAGGGATTTCTTCCAGCTGAAATTCACCACCAAGTGCAGTTTATGGTGATAACTGTATTGATGTGAGTACTGTGTGTCACTGGGCCAAAAAGTATAAAGAAGGTGAACCGGGAAGAACTGATTTGTGTGATCAAGAATGCAGAGGATGAGCTGTGATAGCAACCAATGAGCTTCATGTGAGAAATGTTGAAGAATTCCTTAAGGACAATTGGTGGATCACTCAAAGGAAGATTGCTGTCAACCTTGGCATTTGAAAAGAACATGTGTGTTACATTGTTGATATTCTTCAGTATCAGGTGGTTTTTGCAAGATGGGTTCCATGCATGCTGAGGAGAGAGATGAAAGCTTCAAGAGTTGAAATTTGCCAGAATTTATTTCTGTGCTATGAGAATGAAGGTAAGGAATTTCTTCACAACGTGACGAAAGCCAAACGTGGGGTCATCGTTATGACTCAGAAATTAATGGTCAGCCCATGGTATATTATCACAGAGGTTCAAAAATTGGGGCTGAGGGAATCAAAACCCAGGTTTCATCAGGAAAACTCATGGTTACAGTTATTTAGGACATTGATTGTATTATTCAGATGGATTTTCTTGAACGTGGCACCACGATCAACTGAAAGCACTTCATTGCAATAGTTAAAATTTTGAAACAATGGTGAAGCAGAATTTGAAAGTGCAAGAAGGAAATTTTGCTGCAATGTGACTACATTGGGCACTCAGATGTCACAAGCTAGCCAAGGACAATTGCAAAGTTAGATCTTTGTCTTATCCCATCCACAGTCCAGTCCAGTCCTGACTTCTACCTTTTCTCAGAATTGAAGAAATACTTCCATGGACATACGTTTGACTTAAATGGAGAGTGGAAAGGATTGTCAGAAGCTGGTTGAAGAGACCTGTGGACTTGTTTCGTGATGGCTTTAAAAAGCTGGTCCATCATTGGCAGGAGTGTGTACTGAATGGTGGTGATTATGTGGAGAAGTAAATACAGGTAACAAAAGAGCTCAGTTTAAGTGTGATTTTCCTGTTTCATTTATAAAAATAGTCCTATTTAAACTAAAATTATGGAGTTGGAGGCATAACTTTTCATTCAACCCTTGCAGAGCCTGGGAACCTTATTCTGACGCTCTAATAAGCAATATTCTAAAAATGACGCTACCAACAAAGCAAAATAGAGCAAAAAAGAAAGAAAGCTGAGATTTCAAGTTTATTTTTTTAAGCATGTATTAAGTGTTCCTCTGCAGTCTCTTTTTTCTCTTAAATGATTCTTTAGGAATTCTTGAAGTTTGTATCCAGGAAGGAAATCGCCGGTGTAAATATCCAATTAGATTTTAAAAAACACAGCTGTTACTAGTCTTAATTAGACAGTCTGATGCTTCCTGAGTGCTGAATAATGAAAGATAGAAACTCCCCTTTACACATACATGAATCAGCAGTGGGTGTTGAAGTCCAGACTTTCATCTGCTCTGAATTTCTGAGTCACTAAATACTGTAGCATGCTTCCATAGAAATCTGGGAAAAGTTGTCTTATTTGGCTATGCAGATCACTGTTCAGAGGTTCAGAAGTAAAATACTGCATGAGCAAAGTTTTCTACTGTATGTCCAATAACAATAGGCAATATATATCCATGATGTTCTTACCTTATTAACTTCGTGTTTAGGTTAACAGGTACAAAGTTGTACATGGGCAATGATTCCTTGCTCACAAAGGGATCAGAATCAGGATCATAATTTTAAATAAAAAGAGTTTGTCTTCTCACCTTTCAACAAGGAACTTGGAAAATGTGTACATTAATGCAACAGTGTTTCTACCCCCCTAAAAAGGAAACCTGTAGTTGTCAGCATTCTTTAGAATCAAAGAGTGCATGATCATGCATTTAAACATGCTTCTCCAGCATGTCAACTCTAAGGTCATACCCACCCACTAAGTTAAAAATAGTCTGTGCTGAGTGTAATGGGAAACTTCAGCACAACCAAGCAATGCAGAAGGCCTTCAGGGTATACTGAATGCCATTATCCTTTGTTTGCTGGCTCTCTTTTCAGCAAAGATCATACTTCTTGCATTTCAACTGTCCTAGCCCCTGTAACAACAAAGATGCTGTTTCTAAGTTCCACTAATTGTATTGGTTTCCTCTAAGTAGCAGGCATGGCAAGTAATATGTTTTCAATGTATTGCTTTGTCCATGGTATTTACACCACCTGAGGTTGTAAATTTATACAGCTAAACAACGAGAGAGGTTTGTATTTGAGCCACATATTTATTCAGAGCCATTTTGGTGATTAAGGCATACCAAAAATGTCCCCATTTATCTTCATCGGTTCAGAATTGTAGTCTTTATTCTGAGCTGCACTATCAAGTAATAAAGAATGGAGTACATTATAAATTGGTTGCAAGGAAAAAATCATTACCATTTTCAGTGATTAAACTGATGAAATACTTAAATCAAATCCTTAAATCAAATCCTGACCCCCAAAGTCATATTTTCATTTATTCCTGTAAATATTAATTGCATGGGAATCTTAGCATATATAAATACAATTAATTTTTATTAGTTCATATTTCACTCCAGTGGTAAGACTATAATGATCTGAGGCAAAAACACTGTTGGGTGTATACCATTGTGCAGTAGGTCAATTGTTTATGTTTTTCTCTTGTTTTGTTTGCAATTTTGAGTTTTCTTCAATTACAGGGTTCTTATATACTTTCCAGTCCTGTGCCTATTTATGTAGGAGTAATCCTACTAACTCCAAGAAGCTCTAGGATTCATTGTTAATCTATCTAACTACAAAACAGAAACAGAACACTATGAAAAGATGACCAAAATGTTAAAGGTGACATCATGGAAGTGACTTCCATTCCTTTCTTCCAGGGTGATTTTCCCCCCTTTTCTTTACACTATCCAGTCAGGTCTACACTGTGGCATTTTCCTGTGGTTCCCATCCAAATCCTAATCAGATCTGATCCTGCTTAGCTTTTCAGGATCAGCTAATGTCACCTGAGCATCATCCAAATTAAAAAAAAAATACAGTGCGTTTACAGTCAACAGAAACCTGCCCATATTAATTTTTCTGTGAAAGTGGATTGCCATTTTTACAGCATAAAAATATCAATTATATGCAACAATGAACATGCTGAAAAAAATTAAGCTTTGCTTATAAGCATTCATTTCCTATCAGCATTTAGAGTTTAAATGCTTTTGATGTGTAAGCAATATTCATATGCTTGGTTTAGATATAATTCACTGAAAGGTTTCTAAACAGTACATCCTGTAATTTAATATTTATGATTCTCATAATATTGCTAAGTTGGCCTAAGGGAGGCTTGTTACCAAGCTAAAAGATGTTAGGTCAGTTGCAACTGAGGGTGGTGGTATTTAAACTATTAAGCCATTTATGGAATAATTAATAGTGCAAAAAATATTCCATAAAACGAACCATCAATTCAGTGGTTTTTTTTAATGCTATACAGAAGGATCCTGCAGTGAAATTACATTAATTGCCATAAATGATTTAGAGTTGGAATTTGGTGGAAAACAATATGTATTTAAATAATAATTGTGTTTTGTTAAAAAAAAGGCCACCTGGGTATTTTGATAAAATAAAACTCCATCCTTGGTTAAACAGATCTTTCTGCTTAACCTGTTAAGTACAAAGTGCTTTTAATATTATACTGAATGAATTGTTATACATGTATTATGCAAACCATGGAAAAGTTATTTTGCATCTTGATTACAGTAATGGGTTCTGTGATACTCTGACGCTACGCAGGATCTGGATTTACAACATAACCATATGGTTGAAGGAAGTATACTAGCGTTTGCTACTGGGTCAAGTGTATGATCTGGATATTACCAATACGACTCTAAACAACTTTTCTGGCAAATGTATACCCAGCTATTTGTGTTGTGATAGACCCTGGTTGTGCCTTTTACGGGGTCTGGGATTTATGGGACCTCATTTGTAATCAGTTCCATGGTGGACCTTCTCTTGCATATTGCCCACATTCTTCTGTTCATCACAACATTTGCCATTTCACAGTGGTAGTGCTGTACCACTTAATAGCCATTTATTACTTATGCGTCTATTTTGTTTGTGTTTTTACCCTACAGGTAATCCTTGTTTAGCTACCATTCACAATTACAACAGTGATGAAAAAGTAACTTTATGACCAGTCCTCTCATTTATGACCTTCACAGGTCTGTAAAGCAAAGGAAAGCTGAAGTAAGATCATAAAACACAGTTGCAGTTTTACTTAGTGACCACTTCAGTTAATGACTGGGTTGCTGGTCCCATTTATGGTCACTAAATGAGAACTACCTGTACTACATTTTGTATTTCATGTATTATATTTTATAGCATACTGGTTTATTGCATTTGACTCTGTTCACCGTAGGGATTCTTTGCATGACAGGCATCAGAGAATTATTTTAACTAAGAAAATATTAAATAATGTACTAATCAATCATTCACTCAGTTATTAATGATTTCAAGAAGCTTGGATAAATATGAGGAAAGGAATCTGTTCTCCTTTTTGACAGAGTGAGCAATGGAATGAAAGATGAGAAGTCACATAGATGTCACTTCTCTTTCTCCTTGCTCTTGTGGTTGCTTGCTTGATCATGCAGAGAATGCAGGGAAAAGATCAACATCCTCCAGAAGCAATGGAACTCAGGAGACTCCAAGAAATGGAAGAGAACTGCTACTTGGATGACAGCTTCCAGAACCATAGCTGTCTATAGGAGTAATAGACAGAGTTTTGTACGACTAAAAGGCTGAATATTTATAATCATATAAACTTACATGGACATCTAATGAGGTAGACTCTGCTCCACATATGCTTACACCATAAGAAATGAGTTGATCTTTAAGGTACTATTAGGATACTTATTTCTTTTCCCCGTTGCTTCTTACTGCTGACTAGTGAGGCTGTTCTTTCTCTGTCAAATAATATAATAGACAGAAGGCATCTTCAGATCACCTCCCAGATGTGTTTGGATAGATTTTAAAAGAATTTTGTTTCTTTGAAATGCTTTTTATTAGATGGAAATAGAGGCTGAAATGATAAGCACGAAAACCCAGCAGTGTTTTTGGCTCCCAGCTTTGCTAATATAGTAACAGATAATCATCAAGGGAAATTTAAAGTTGAAGGAACTCTTCATCTCACAATTTATAGAAGAGCCCCTGGGGTAGTGCTCTAGAAATTTCTTCCAGCAACCCTACTCTTTATGTCGTACAATGTTTGTTGACTACTGCAGATACTATATTCAGCAGTACAGAAGTTGCTGGTGCCTTTGGGGTGCTATGTCATATCCTAATAGTAGTTATGCGACAGTATATGAAACCTAGTATCAGACATAAAACAAGCAGCATGCTTTAATAGCTCAAAGTATTACTTTAGACTGAACACATACCTCTGCATATCCTAAATCCATTAGTTATACAAAGATACATCTACTTAATCTGAATCTGTTACATTCTAGAAGCTGTCACTACATTTGTGAGTAATGTTTTCATAGCCTGATGTGGGTGAACCGTTCCCTGTTAGGCCTTTCTCGAGATGGCTAAATACTGATTTGCTTGATCAAGTGTTAAGTGAACAGTACGGTTATCAACAGTTGAAAAATGAGTGATAAAGAACCACATTTCTTCCCTCAGCTCTAGCAGAAGTTCTTATGGGCATCAAAAGACAACCTAGGAGTCTTTGTGCTGTTACCCCACATTTGTATCCTGAGGCCTTGGACACCGATCTAAAGCTGCAGAGAAGATTTTGCAGAAGAGTTGGCTCCTTGTAGCCTGAGAGGTTCTGTACAAAATGTCTATTTTAGTTATATTAATATGGTTTTTAGAGACCATAAATGACCCCCACCTTGGTCTTTAAAGACCTTCGAGCTGCAAGGAACTAGAACATTTCAAAACCTGTATGATCCTTTGGTTAACAGAATTTGGGCTGGTTTCCATGAATGAAAAGCATTTCCCTTTTTAAATCTAATCCTAGATAAAGACAGCAGCATTTTAAGTTTCTCAGGACCAACCAGTTTAGATAGAGATAACATATTTTTGCACTGTGGTTTGGGGAAATATGAGCTCTAACACTTTATTCCTTCCTGTACAGAAGCTTTGCTGTAGATCAGAGATCACTGTGATGCTATTTCTTAGGGGAGAAGCTTCCATTGATCCTGTGGAAGCGATGTTGCTCAGAAAAATACCATGGGAGAAAAATTCTGGATTGGGACTCTGGCAAAGACATCAGCCAAAGTCCATACCATTCATTCCTTGGACAGGTCCTTGGGGTGCTTATTTACCTTTAAAAAATCATAAAATTGTGGATGTTTATCATTAGAACTGCTTAACATGATTTAGTCAAATGCTTTGGAACAGATGAAAAAAAAAAGTATTTGGTGCACTATGTTAGTTGAACAAAGCTAGTCTAGTCAGATAATCAAAACATATGTTACACTATACAGTTTAAAGACAGTTTGGCTATTGTTATGCACATTTTTTGGTGTTAATATTAAGAAATCAGCCATTTGTATTGTCAAAATCAGACTCATGACATACGCATCATAAATGGCCAATTGTCCTCTTGATCTCCAGTTTTCTCTTATTTTTTTCTACCTTGTTTTGAGCCATAAATAGTCTTCCTTGGAATAAAACTGGCTTCTTTTATTATGAGCATCATCATTGGAGTAAATTCAGATTGTTTTATAACAGTATTGGATTGTGTAGATATTTAAAATATGATCAAGTAAATGCTTAGAGCAATATTTGGTTCCTTAAATTTGATTTTATTTTGCTGTGGTTTGAACATATTTGACAGTGTAGTGGTTGCTTATAGTTCTTTAAAAAAAAAAGGAAAAAATATCTTGTTGGAACTTCTTTTCAGCTTTATGAGCCAAATCTGAATTGGTATAAATCTGAAATTCCCCTGAGAGCACTGAGGCTATGCAGATTATTTAAACAGATGACCTTCCTCTTAAGCTTCTCAATACATTCTGCTGTAGTCTCATTTTAGATTTCTTACTGAGTTTACTGAAAGAGAAAAGGGCAAATACCTGTCTCTTCACTAACTGAAAGTGTACAGTTCTGTGAAAAAGTACTGTATTTGCTGCTTGGTAATTCTCTACATATCTTCTGCTTTGAATGTTATCAGAATTTCACATGAGCCCTACTGATACATGAACAAATAACAGCAAAGCTTTGTGCTTGTTAATTCATTTCATAAACGAAGTCTTCCAACTTGCGAGGAGTTAGTGTGAGAAAGTCATCCTCTCAGATTTGGTAACAACCCTTAACTGCAGTGGCTGCAACCAAACACTTTTTTAAAATTGTTGCTCTATCACTGCATCACTGTGTAGAAATTTTGGCCTATTCCTTCATACTCAGCTCTAACAGCTAAGTAACATTGGAAAGTTTTCTATCATGAGCTGATCGTTTAAGTTTTGCAGTAAGATTTCTGTACAATCTCTGTCTGAAATTGACTTGGCCATTC
This sequence comes from Candoia aspera, assembly GCF_035149785.1. Taxonomy (NCBI): domain Eukaryota; kingdom Metazoa; phylum Chordata; class Lepidosauria; order Squamata; family Candoiidae; genus Candoia; species Candoia aspera. Next base: position 53,982,024 of record NC_086159.1, on the reverse strand, counting down.
CAAAACACTGAAATTGTTCTTCAGCTGTTTTCTTGTAGATTTGTTTGTAAGTTTGGGATTACTATCTTTCTGTGTAACCCATTTGCGCTGTGAACAAATGGCCTAATATTTTCCGGTATAATTCTTTGATACAAAGCAAAATCCTTGCTTTCTTCAGTAATGGCAAATTGTTCAGGTCCTGAGGCATATTCCATTGTAGCTTTTCTCCCTCTGGCATGTCTTTTCTTACATACTTGCGCCAATAAAGCACCAGCTGTGTCTTCAAAAATCAATTCTGAGAGAGCTTATTAATTCAGCTAAGTAGTGATATTAAGATGCAATATGTGCAATACATTATTTTACTAATCACAACTTTTAATGAACAGTTGGCATGTGTTACTTTCCAAATGCTGCTCTCATTTGTTCAGCTGAGACATTTTTTTCTGTTGTCAACACCATTTTTATGTGAGTAAGGTGAGTAGAACTTGATTGTATCATATTATAGCTTGGATTCATAGAACTGTAAGTGGAAAGAGAAAATGTGTTAGTGCTGTTCTGTGAACAGTTGGCATAAGCTGGTAGAAGTCTATTCACAGTAGTCTTGCAATGTTATTAAGAATTGTATTACAGTTTGAAAAAAAACAATGAAAAAAGAAGATAACCAGCTTTAGCATATGCACTCTAGTGAGCAATAAAGTTTGAGCAAGACATTTTCTAGTTTTGCAAAACTTGACTCATGCAGTATAATAAATAAATATGAAACAATTATTATGGGTGAGTGGATGGTTTTGTTTTGTGTTTGGCTGGCACATCCAAACTAATTTTAAGAATGCATATTGTGAGAGCCATGCCTTCTGTTCACTGCTTGATATAGCTGAAGATAATTGATGAATTAGGTCAGGGACAAGCACCACCGGGGTATTAAGTAGCCACATTTTAGAAAGGGTACTTCTCAGATAGAAATAAGTAGAATTGTTTCACAGAAAACATTGTAGGAATACATTTTGATGGCT